>NC_048555.1:6845759-7157051 GCF_902806685.2 Maniola hyperantus
TGGGGACTATACGGAGAGAAACTTTCAGCTTTTATTAAACAACGAAGGTCTGGCTTGCGCTGGCCCTCGCTCTATAACTTACCAAATAATGTTTTCTCTACGCAGTTTTTCGTAGCATCTGTAACAAAACACATTAGCAAAATTTTAGATTTTAAATTTATCTATTGTAATACCTGAAATTATTTTCAAGTCAAGAGGTTTTTAATATAATCTTGTTCGCGCCAGCACCTCGATTGCGGGAACCCGCATCAATCATTATTACAATATCAATTGTGCTGATTGGCTGAATTTGTGCAATTCGTGTTGCAACAATGCATTGTAGCTAATAGTGAGCGAGCGTCAACCAATCAGAGGTGATTGCGATCGTGACTTTGTAGCTGTCATTCTCCCGCAATCACGCAGCAGGTCGAGATAGCAATCGAGGTGGGGACGCCCCGCACACCCGCACAGCCTCCGCGCTAACCCAGTGCGGGACAGCGCGGGTGTATGGGGCGTCCCCCCGCCTCATACCCCGATTCCCATCTCGACCTGTCGCGTACTATATAAAGGGGAAAGGCGTACAAAATGACATAGGTGGGTCAAACGACATAGTCGCATTTCTCCGAAACCACGGTTTATTTAGTACACCCACCGACATGTAGAGGGCCGCTTTGAAACATCTCGCAACCTGTCGCATCGCCAGTACCGCACGCAAGGTCATTCGACGCAGACAGCGGTTTGAATTTTTTGCGAATTTTCAGTTATGTTCAATTGGATTTTGTTTTTCGTAAAAGTAAGTTAATTTGTTACACTTTTCTGCCCTTCACGTCCCTGTTTATTGTCAATAGATTAATTGTAACTGAGATTGTGTTGAAATTCAAAGTTATTTAATGGTTTTATTTCTTTTATCGTTGATTTTATAAAACTACTATGTGGACACAATGACACACCCTTTGTTCGGACAAAATGACATAGTATGTCGTTTTACCCAATTTTACCCACCTGATTAATTTTCTTTTTTTTTAGATATCAATATCAATAAATATGCCTCATAATTATCAGAAACAGACAGACCGTCAGAGCTGGAGTAAAACCTCAATGGAGAAAGCTATTGATGCTGTTAATAAACACGAAATGGGCTGGTTAAGGGCATCTAAAATATATGGTGTTCCAAAAGCTATGCTAAGAAGACACTGTAATGAACAGAATAAAACTATAGCCCCCTGCACTAAAGGTTCTACATCTGTGTTTGAAGAGGGAACATCAGCAATCCAAATCTCCCCTCAACATCAGAGGCTGGACACTTAGCTACTATAAGGCCGTCTTTAATTGAAGATCCAACAACTAGTACGCACCCAGAGAAAACTGCCACAGTTCCAGTTAGTCAGATTTCGCCAGTTCCAAATTTCAGTTCTTTGCAAACTTGTACCTCTGCCATCGCCGATGGAAGATTGCCCTTGCATCTATTGCAATGACCTGTTCCCCAGGTCCAAACCAAAAGAGGTGTGGCTGCAATGTTTGAACTGTAAAAAATGGGCTCATGCATCTTGCACAAACGTTCCAGAAAAGACAAAGTCGTTTATTTGCGAACTCTGCACTTTTTAATGTACTATTTTTGTATGCCATTTTGTCCACTCTATGTATGTCATATTACCCGCCTATGACGGACAAAATGGTTTTTGTTCATGTTTTTTAAAAAGTTTAATAATTTCGTTGTATTTGTATTAAGCTGATTGATCTCTTTAATTTTAATAGATAATAAACCAAAGAATAAAAAGTCTGATTAATAATGTTAAAATAATTAATAAATAAAGATTTATGACTGATTTAGCGGAGGGTATGTCATTTTGTACGCCTTTCCCCAATATGAACCTGAAAAGATTGAACTCTTCTTTGGGCAGACGCAGTCGTGTAAAAAGGGCACCATATTATGTAAGTATGAAGTTTAACCCTACTAAAAATATAACGAGGCGCACAAAAAGTGACGTTAGTAGTGATAAACGACTTTCCAGATGACCTCGCAGCTAGTATAAGATCTTATATCACATTAACGTTGAAAGAATTCGAGCGTCGAAACACTTCAGGCGTTAAATTAAAATGGACCGTAATTCCCTTCTTTTAAAACTCAAGTTCGTCCATATATCTACACTCTACAGCCAGCGCTCCGAGTGAACATTTTGTGAAATTAAAATCGGTCGTACTGAATTTTAGACTTTAAACGAATTAAAAATAGGTCAATTTTCCTATGAAGTTATTGTAACGGTGAGATATAAAATCTCATACTAAGCACATAGAGTGAACTATGCCGCAGCGGTGAAGGTAAATGTTTCCGTTCTTGTGTTATCTACCTCTGAGTTTCCAGCTAAAAAGTGGGAATATTTGTCTCACATCTCTTTCCGACAGGATGACTGTGAACTTTCAGGAATCAAGAACTTTCCTTCAAAAAAAAAACAAGCAAGCAAGGAAGGATCTTTCCTTGGTTTCTTTTTCGTGTGCACATAATGACTCGTTTAACTATGTAAGTGATGACTGTCTAAAATGGAACACCATATAAATTCTAATAAGTATCTACTTTCTTATTTGTTTGTGTTGAAGAGTCTATGACGTAATATTCCAAGATAAGAAGAGGGTGTATTCGGAGTGTACGAGTATTCCATGCAAACGAAGTACGATTCTTATTTGAATGTTAATCAAGCCATTTGAATGAATTTTTTTATCACGTTCTAAAAATTAATATCAGAGTCTTTAAAAAAATATGCAGTTTCAAAGTTACAAGAGCTCAAAGAGTTACTTTATATTCTCAATGAAACCCTCATAGTATATGTAGTTATTACCTACCTTTGGCTTTATGTACGAACTAGCTTATGCTCGCGACTTCGTCCGCGTGGACTACACAAAATTCAAACCCCTATTTTACCCCCTTTGGGGTGGAATTTTCAAAAATCCTTTCTTAGCGGATGCCTACATCATAATAGCTATCTCCATGCCAAATTTCAGCCCGATCCGTCCAGTAGTTTGAGTTGTGCGTTGATAGATCAGTCAGTCAGTCAGTCAGTCACCTTTTCTTTTTATATATTTAGATAGATTATTATTGATTGCATATTTACTTTGCCTTAGGTCGATTTAGCGAGTTTTCTATACTTAGGTATAATTTTTTAAATAAGAATCTTCAGAGTGATATGTATGTTCACTCAGTACTGAAGCGACTGTTTATGCCATCTAGTAGCGACAATCACAAATTTCGTCACTAGCAGCAAGCGAACCGTGGTTTAGCGGTCAGAGCGTCGCGTCGGGTGCGATCCCAGGAGACGTGGGTTCGAATCCTGCCGGTCCGCAATTTTGGACATGTACCTATTTAAAATTATTTCGAAAATTCCTATTAAGAAATTGATTATTTCGATTATATTACAATTCTGTGAGTAACTTTTATATTGAAATCGAGAGTAAATTAAAAAGCTTAATGTTTCTCTTCAAAATAATTAGATACCTATTCGAATACATTGGGAAAAAATTGAGGAAGCTCTTCCATTAAACTTTTGATTGGTTCGATGACCTTAATTAACATTTGAAATACTTTTCTCTGGGTCTTTTATTGGTCCTTTGAATTTATAATAGAGTTACCTGGACCATGAAATTACATTTATTGCAATTTGAGGACCTTTTTGTAGGTAGATACCTATAATGCTCTTCCGGCTTCCGACTTCCTGAAAAAATATATCCCCGGGTATTATTCCCGTTAGTATTTTTTATTTTTATTTATTTTTATTCAGATACAAGTTAGCCCTTGACTGCAATCTCACCTAATGGTAAGTGACGATGCAGTCTAAGATGGAAGCGGGCTAACCTGGAGTGGGTATGGCAGTTTTTTATAAACCCATGCCCCTTTGGTTTCTACACGGCATCGTACCGGAACGCTAAATCGCTTGGCGGCACGGCTTTGCCGGTAGGGTGGTAACTAGCCACGGCCGAAGCCTCCCACCAGAATCATCATGAGTACAAAAATTGCTAGCATAAAAGTTTTGTGTTGTAAAATGGCTTTGTGTTGTATGCAATGAAGTGTAAAATAAATAAATAAATAAGTTCATTTTAGCTCTCAACTTATTGAAGAGCCCTGACTAAGCAATATTGGCACTGGCTTCCCTATTGAATTAAACAGACCAATTATTTGCCTCTCGATTCGTATGCATAATGCAATATTCTAAGCATATTGCTTGAATGTATTATCATCTTATATTATGTGATGCGTAATAATATGTTTCCCTTTGAAATGCTGCTCGATATTATTAAGTTACGTAGATCGTAGACCGACGTGATCGTTCTATAGAATCAGGCTGGCCTAACTACAGCAGCCTTGACGACCTCGACGACCTCCCTGGCGCAGTGGTGAGCGCTGTGGTCTTATTAGCGGGAGGTCCTGTGTTCGATTCCTGGCAGGAGAAATTTGGAATTTTATAATTTCTCTGGTCTGGTCTGGTGGAAGGCTTCGGCCGTGGCTAGTTACCACCCTACGGGCTGTATCTCGTGAACCGTAATAGGTAGGTAGAGTGTTAAGTTTTTTACAGAATATGTATTTCTATTGCCGCTTTAAGAACGAATACTAAAAATTTCAAAATGCCCTTGTACTTGTACGATGTTACGGAATCCTTCCTTTCAGAGTCCGACTCGCACTTGACCGATATTTTTTTGTATATCACAAGCGATTGATGAGGTCTGTTGGTGGGTTAAGCCGTCATATTGGCACCATAAATTCACTTAATTGCCGCTTTGTGCCGTTGTATACTGAGTTTATAAGAACTTGAGGTCGATGTATAATATATTATTGCGCGTAGGTTTCAGTCGGGCTTGGCTGACACCGGCAGACGGAACTTCAAGGTATTACAAATTCCACATAAAAAAATTCCCATGCCCCTGCAATTGAGTGTAGTATCTTACTTCAAGACCAAACTATTAGGATATTCCATGCTTTAAAAATAAATGATTTTCTATCATCAATATAAATGACAAGATATGGACAAGCGATCAAAATTTTTCTCGGTTTAGAAACCAAATAAATCAGCGCCACCACTTAGATACTAATGAACGATCCGTTTGAAATCCAAAAGTCACTGAGGTTGCATTGGTGCATAACTGCATAAGCACCGATGAGTCGGTGCCATTTTGTTTGTTCCATAACCCTGTCCATACGGAGTAATATATAAGTCAATATTTTCTATCATTTTGATATAATTATTATTTTTAACAATTTCACGAGCCGCATGTTAATAGGTAGGTACTAACAAATGAGACCCATGGCTCTGAAAATAAACCCTTTTATTTTTGCATAAAGATCCGGTAGGCTCTGTCCTGCTGGAATATTTAACTCGTTATCAATGAATACTTTATTATCAGGCGACAGACAAAAAAAGACCAAAAGCGACGGCAGCAGTCACCCCTATCGTCGACAAAGTGCTGCTCGTCTGTAAATACACTAAATCAGAACATAACCTGTCTCTAGCTATACAAATCTTATGAGGATATACTTCTAAAATGCAATTTGTAGCAGCCCCTAATATAAACCTTAGCTTAATCTAATAGTAGGTAAGTGTATCCAGACGTGGGGCATTATATTGAATTAGATCCAGTAAGTATATGAGGAAACCTTCGAGATGTAGGCATAGTAATGCATGTTGACATAGCTATTCTCATCATAACTATCATAACAAGACCATTCACAGTCGCATTCATAGACGTCAAAACCGTATACCTGTATATTCCGGAAAAAAATACTTCTCACGCGCTTTTTAGGGTTCCATAGCTGAATAGCAAAAAACGGAACCCTTATAGATTCGTCATGTGTGTCTGTGTGTACCTACTGTGTATGTCACAGCCACATTTTTCCGAAACTATAAGAGCTATACTAAAGTATTTTTGAGAAAAATCTGCTGAATTTATGTTTGTAAAGTAAAGTTATTTCAACTAATGAATAAATAAATTACGTCTAATGATAAATTGTTTTAGAATTTTTATATCCCTAATCTTATTTATTTACGCCCAAAGTTGTCATTAATTTAGTGTTAAAATAGGAATCTTCTGAGCCTCGTAACTTTTAAATCAATTTTTTTTTAATGTTTTATATATCGATAAACCTAGATAATGACGAGATAAATTGATATAATTCTTAGTTTTGTGCGTACAATATCGAATATTGTTGTAATTTCCCTCATGAAGAAAGCACTGAACTGAGTCCCCTTAAGGCCGTTCAATACCTACTGGCTAAATCGGTCAATCTTTACACAGACCAAGTGACCTTTTGATCCCTCTCAGACGGCTTTTTGTGACTATATAAAAAGTTTGAATTTTTACAGTATAATATCTAACTAGCTGATGCCCGCGACTTCGTACGCGTGGATTTAGGTTTTTAAATATCCTGTGGGAACTCTTAAATTTTCCGGGATAAAAAGTAGCCTATGTCCTTCCTCGGGCTGCAAGCTACCTCTGTACCAAATTTCGTCAAAATCGGTTGAACGGTTGAGCGGTGAAAAGCTAGCAGACAGACAGACACACTTTCGCATTTATAATATTAGTATGGATTAGTATGGATAGCTGACCCGACTCAGCTCCGCTAGGGTGGAATTTCTGAAAAAACTTTCTTATTAGGCCGTAAGTTTCTAGCACAGTTTCTCCTTAAATATATATTAGACTAGCTGTCCCGCCCCGGTTTCGCTCGGGTGGAATTTAGAAAATCAAGGTGGGGGTTTTATTTTCAAGAATCCTGGATCACGTATTTCTTCATTTGTGACCGAAAACCCAAATACATAACTTGTATATCACTAGTATAACTTGTATAACTCGTATATATATATATTTATTTTTTATTTTTATATAAAGAATATTAGCCATGTTAAATGACTAATATTCCCCTTTCCTCTCCAACTAAGCGTCAGGCTTGTGCTAGGAGTAGGTACGACAATAGTGCAACGGGCGGTGTTTGAACCGTCGACCTTTCGGTTTTCAGTCCACTCCTTTACCGGTTGAGCTATTGAGGCTTTTACTCTCTTATACTCTCTCTATAACTTGTTATCGAAAAAATAATAATTTAAATCGGGTTACGTACCGTCGTGACTCGTAACTTCGCCTGGGTTTTGACATAATTTTGAAGTTGGCGCTAAAACTAGAAAGTTATTTGGCAACACTGAATGATAAAAGTACTTTTTCGGACCAAAGCTATTGTACAGGACAAAAATCTGTCTTAAAACAAGTGAAGTAAGGTGGAAAATTCGATCACAAAGTGATTAGGCGAAGTATGGGTGTGTTTGCCTAACTTCGCCTACATCACGCCATAGCATCAATTATTAAACAATTGTATGAAAAACGTCATAGTACAACAAGTCTAAGCAATTTAAAATGTCACAGTCGAATATAAACCTTACTAAAGCATTATAGACTAGGTTTTTGAAAAAAATGTATAGTAGGCGAAGATAAGTAGCGTTCTGAAGTCAGTTGCATACTTTAGTTATAACGCTGATAGGGCTGCCAAAAATCATGTTAACTTACCTCACTGCAAAATAAAGAGGGGTGATGGCTTGAGCAAAAAGGTTTTTTTAATTTTAAATATTTTTATTGTAGGCGCCTAAAATATTTAATCAAAAAAGTCGTAAAAACAATATTTCCATTTTTTTATAATAAATAATAAAATCAGACTCAACTAGGTCAGTTCGACATAAAAGCTCATATTATAATTTAATCCTTATTTTGAAGCTAAATGGTAGATTAAATGTTATCAAAAACAAAGGGAATGTTAAAAAATTTGCCTCGTAATGATCTTCAAATTCTTATTCATAATAGTATTATTTATTATTCTTAGACATTAAATCAGACTCGGTCAAGCATAGACATAAAAATACAAATATTTAGTAATCAGTTGCTTCTAGCTTAATAGTATAGTAACAAAAAACAGTTATCAAAAAAAAAACAGAATCAAGGTACAATATTTGACTTACAATTCTTAAAATATAAACTCAACAATTACTAATAATCAGGTCAGTCAAAGACATAAGAACTAAAAATAATATAATGAGGCATTCATTTTCATGAAAATAGTATAAGTAAAATAACTATTGTACGTTGTAATTACTCAAGTCGATATTAAATATGATTTGACCTCGTCGACAAATTTTTGGCTCAGGCAGTACTAAAATAATATCATCTAAATGCTTCATAGGCCAAATATCATCAACTGTAGGGTAAGTAAAAACTGATCCTCGGTTAACTTTCGATTCCTTCTTTTTTCTCAGAAATTTGACCTCAGGAATGTTATTTTTTATTGATATTACTTTTCCTACGAAGTGCTTCACACTCTTTTTTGTAACAAATTGAGCTAAAATCCAGGAGTCTGTTTTTAATTTATTATCACTTTCTGTGAAGTATTCAATGTCAGAAATTCCGTAGTGTATTGATGGTTCTATGTTTTCTTGTTCTTCTTTTTGGCAGGTCGCGATGAAATCGTCCATTGTTTCATATTCTGAATCATCCGTATCATCTATTTTCATTTCAATGTCAGTTGTTAAGCTAGATTGACTACTAGATCTCTTCTTTCTTCGTTTCACAGATGTGTGCTTTTGCATCTTCTTTTTTGCTTTAGTAGTTTCTCGACTTTTTCTTTCTTTAATTTCATCATTTGGTTCCTTTTCAACAGTATCTGTCATTTCTTCTTCCTCTTCTTCTGTTTCTTGTGTTATTTCTTTTAGGACTTTTCTTTGTTCAGCTACTACTCTTTGTCTCTTTTTAATTGGGACTAGTTTCATGTGTAAGGCAGACCGTGTGATTGTTGTAACCCCTTTCTTTTTCAAATTCCTGTTTCCTTTCTTATTCTGCAGTATTTTCTGAGACGGCCCAGCTTCGATAATGACATCAGAGGTTATAATAATTTTTGTTTGGTTTGTTTTAAGGCAGTCTGGGATTACGTCAATAAATGGCATATTTTCTTTATCATTCCTTGAAATTTCACCCAAATATTTAACATTTGATTCTTGCGACGAGGATGCCTCAGCATTTTGCTTATATTGAAGTAGGCAGTCTGGGATTATGTCAATGAATGGCATATTTTCTTTATCATTCCTTGAAAGTTCACCCAAATATTTAACATTTGATTCTTGCGACAAGGATACCTCAGCATTTTGCTTATATGGAAGTAAGTAAGTATTGACACTCCTGATACACAAGTTTTTGAGGCTTTCAGGATTTTTTTTGCATTAGCAATGGCTGCAGCAATGAGTCAGAATTTACCTGCACAGTTTTAAGTTTTTTTTCTTTTTGCCTTTTATTTCTTTTTCCTGTTTTTACTAATTTTTGTTGAGTTGTTAAATCTTTAAAATCTTTTTCGCAAACCGATTTGCCCGGTGGCACATCTAATTTCTTGTTTCGTACTTTTTTATTAGGATCTGCACTGCGAGTCTCCTTCAGCCAGTCTAATAATGCATTGTCAATAGTATATGTCATCGTTTGTTGGTTTGAACCTGCCATTTTACTAATTACTTTGTCGGGGTTGAATGGCACAATGCCAGTGCTTTTAAATCCACTGATTATGTTATGATTTTTTTCGTTAAGTTTTTCCACTAGTTGTTTGAGTAGATTTGGAAAATGTCCCTTGTGAATTGTTGCTTCTCTCGGGTTTTTTATTTTGTAGTTTAATAGAATTTCCCTCCATAGTTTTTTTAAGGGACCAAAATAGCATACATCCAAGGGTTGGGTTAAATGTGTTGAATTTGGGGGTAAAAATATGAAACATATATCATTTTGTTCACAATATTTTACAATTTTGACGTTTATGTGGGACGCTAGGTTATCACCAATCAAAACTTTCTTACCAGGTTTATTTTGAGCCCATGGTAAAATCATACTTTCAAACCAATCTTCGAATAAATGGCTGTCAAACCATCCCGATTTAGAACGGTTGAATCTGGTTCCTTTAGGTCCATTAAGTGTCCATTGTGTATATAAATGTTCCGCCTTATACACAACGTATGGAGGAAGACATTCTCCTGCTGCAGTTATTGCAAACATTATAGATATAGCCCCCTTCGTATAGTTTAACACCCTTTCGGGGTACTTAATTCCTCTTCTGAACAAACATTTTTGGACCCCAGGATTATCTGTCAAGTTTGTCTCATCGTAATTTAAAATATTTTCACTAGGGACGCCTTCTAGTGATGATTTTAAATTTGTGAAGTAATCTCTCATTTCATCGGGACTTTTTTCTGCTCGGCTCCTTTTTATGTTTTGGATCACTCTGTGGGTTAATTTAGGTTTGTTTCTTTTTATAAAAGAGTATGCCCACTTCTTTCCAGGTAATTTGTTATTAAAAATTGAAAGTCGTCCATTGCCCTCCAAATATCTGAAAATGTAAAATATATTACTCTCAACCCAACTATCATTATTTTCCAATACTAATAGAAATGAATAATGTAGTAGATGCCTTAATTCAATAAATCTCTTGATACAAAATATTTCAAACATCACCTGTATACGACAATTCTCAAATCCAAAAGAGTCAAAGGACTGCCATAATCGGCGGCTGCAATTAAAACTTTTATTGTTTCATCTTCCTCCTGATCGGTAAGTCTTGTTGGGCATCCTGGTCTCTTAGGGTGTTTATTATGCAGCTTGTCCAATAAAGTTCGGCGAGGTATGCCAAAGGCTTTTTCTGCATCGTATGACGACATTGTCTTCTTTTTTAATGCTTCCACCGCTAAGTTTATCATAGTTTCTGAATGTTTAGCAGTGTACGGCCGCTTTTTGCGTTTACTCACTTTCTCTTTTTTATTTGCCATTATGAGTAGTTCTGTAATCAATTGTTTCGATTAAAAATCCGATTCTAGGTGATATCACCCATTACCAAGGGACGTGGGCAACCAAGCTTTGCTCAAGATAGATAAATATAGAATAAAAAAATCTCAGATAATATGAAACCTCTCGAATGATTTTTCGCCCTTGCGAATCTATATGGGATTATGATATTGAAAATTTCGTTTTCAAGAACACGATTATAAACAAATATACCACTTATAAATAAATATATTGTATAGTAGTATAAATTATGAAACAAAAAGAGCGACAGCCCTAGGGGCAGGTGAAGTTTGGCAACAAGATGGCCGCCGCTATCCCCTCAATAACATTTTATTCAAATACGACTTCTAAACGTGAATTAGATAGAATATAATAACGGCATAAGAAAGGGGATTAGATTAAGGTGATAATAAAATAAAAAGTTTAGCATTACCTGTTCTGTAACATTGGCTAAAACTAAAGTTTAAACACAGACAAAAAAAAACGTGTCGTTTGCTTCACGGCAAAAACGCACTGGTCACCAACAATGTGAAGTTAGCCACAAACAATCCGCAGAATCTTGCCATAGTTGAAAAATACTATGGTTTTCAGTACTTATATTCGCAGCCTGTCTTAAACTTATATTGGAAACCTTAACTTATTTAAAATTAGGCGAAGATCGGTACCACAGACGAAGTAACGAGTCACGACGGTAATGTTCCAAAAATACGTACATGGTCTCTGTAATGTGGCAATATCGATCAAAGAAAAAAAACCACAGACTTTCAAATCTATTGAACCTTTTGTTTAAAAATCGGTTAGCACGGCTTTGATCTCCGCGTCCGGGAAATTTATTGTCCTGTGAACGATAAACTTGAACATTCTAGACTTTGTGAAATATTTGCGCTTTATGGAGTGAGTGAGTACAGCGAGCTGTCACCGTGAACAGATCGGGTGAAGTGAAAAGGGATGGATTTCTATTTTCCACTGAATTGCAGCTTTGCCTTTTATGATGCAGTATTAGAAATTTCCTATTGTATCTTATTCTTAAAGAGATTGTACGAGGGGAAGAATTATTTTCTTTGCTGAAAATACGAATGTTGCAGCAGTATGCACCACGCTGTAGAAATGCCTGTCTCAACAACATTTCAATGCGATACGGCTGATTTTTGCTGAAGGACAGCTATTAGGATATACCTACCTAGAAAGTCACATAGGCTGCTTTGTATTATTCCGCAAATTAAAGAGTTCCCATGGGATTTGTAAGTAACCTCAATCCACACGAAGTCGCGGGCATCAGCTAGAATTAATACCACGAAAATTAAAAAAAAAAGTTCCTAAGTACGCTACTGAAATACCTTTCAGCAAGAAGCATAATTTCATTTCGAAATTTTCGCCATATGCAATTATAAGGATTTGAATATTCAACGTTGGGGAATATTAAGTTTGGAAACCTATTCGTAAAACGTAATTGCCTGTTGAAATGTTTGCGACGAAATTTACTTCAAATATCCCAAGAGGTATATGCAAAGTAAAATACAGGTTAAACTCGAGTTAAACTCAATGTTCGAAGTGACTGCCAACATACAGTTACGTGTTAATAAAGTTGATGTAGAGTTTGAGGAGTTAAAATTGCTATGACGAATGCTACACACTCGATCTAGATCGGCGATATTTGGATCAATCGATATTTAAAAATTTAAAAAATTGTCGTTTACGGATTGTGACTTCATTATTCACCTTCCGTACAGCGTGACCTTCATGTTAAAAACCGGCCAAGTGCGAGTCAGGCTCGCGCAATGAGGGTTCCGTACTACAGTCGTATTTTTTCGACATTTTGCACGAGAATTAAAAAACTATGATGCATAAAAATAAATAAAAATCTGTTTTAGTTTTAGAATGTACAGGTGAAGATCTTTCATATGATACCCCATTTGATATAGTCACTCACTTCGAAAGTTGAAAATACTAATTATTAGTTCATGACCACAATTTAATTCTTTTTGTGTGATCTAACCCTAAATTCACGGTTTTCAGATTTTTCCCCAAATGTCAGCTATAAGATCTACCTACCTGTCAAATTTCATGATTCTAGGTCAACGGGAAGTAACCTGTAGGTTTCTTGACAGACAGACGGACAGACAGACAGACAGACAGACAGACAGTGTGACAGTGACACAAAGTGATCCTATAAGGGTTCCGTTTTTCCTTTTGAGGTACGGAACCCTAAAAATAAATAAATGTCATGTTTTTATTTATTTATTTTTTAATAATGAAAGTCTTATAAACTACCACTATATTAAAAATCACATTATTTTATTACTACAGTCCAAGACCCCATTGATTGAAAACACGTAGATACATATACTTCATCCGAATGTGCATGGTAGGAGCCTAAGAAGAAAAAGAAAGGCCAGCGTTATTGTCACTCTGGATTGTCTGGCTAGCAACTGGGCTAAACAAGCATAAAATCTATCTATATAGTAATACATCCCAGTCACCAGTGTTTTCAATTGAAAGAATATTTTATTTCGCTGGACATTTGAAGCTAAGATTATTAATTATTATTATTATTATTTTAGGTAGGTACCCAATTTATGTCCAATATGACCACAACTTATTTTATGTTTAACAAGCCTGGCTAGTGCTGGAAATGATTCAACAAACAAAACCATTCTGCAGTTTCGGTAGCTTTTTGATTTGATAAAAACTTCAAAAAAAAAAGAGTCACAAAGCTTTATGGAGAGTTAAAATTAATTGAATGGTTGTTGCTTTTACCAGTGGCTAGTGGGCCTTTGATGTTTTAAATAAAAAGGAGCAGCAATTTTTAAATTCCTATGGTTGTTTTTATTTTAAAAGTAGTCGCAAAAATAAAAAAAGTACGTAACAAAATAAAAGCAAAATAATTGTACACGTAAACTCTTGTTACGAAAATGTACCTATATAATAAAACTAGGTGATGCCCGTGACTTCGTCTGCATGGATTTAGGTTTTTTAAAAATCCCGTGGGAACTCTTTGCTTTTTCGGGATACAAAGAAGCTGAAAAATGTCACTGTCCAAGTTTTTAACTATACCCATGCAAAAAATCACGTCGATCGTAAAGTAATAGTTAAAGCCATACTAAACAGAGTTACAGCTCTATACCTATACATACCACAGAATTCAAAATAGGTATAGAAGTGGTAATGAAACGTGAGCTTGTCAATGCGGGTTATTGTAAAAACACGTACTTATTTGGATAGTAAGTTAAGATTTAATTTACGTTTGGATGCTAGACATAGTATTAATTATGTTCTTTTGAGTTCTTTTTTGTTAGTGAGATACCGGTAAGCGCAGTGGAGTCACCCGCGCTACCCCGCACCCATAGATACACTATTCCTGCTACCCGCACCGGGTTAGCGCGGGGGCTTTGCGGGTGTTCGGGGCGTCCCCACCCCGATCGCCATCTCAACCCGTCGTGGACTATACATCAGATCACGTAATAGTATCAGTTGCATCGCAAGCACTTCTTCGAACGTTTCAAGCTGTGAGTAAATAGCGACACGTTCTTGAGATTCTCAAATCGATTAAGGCTGCTAGCACCTAATACTAATCTACACATTACGGGGACCTACCTACTGTACCCGTAGTACAAGATTTTACGTCTCACCAAACGAAACCAAATTCGAGAGTCGAAATACTTCTGCGTTACAGTAAACTGGATCTTAAATGCCTTGTTTTAAAGCTCAAGTTTGTCTACACTTCTACAGCCAGCGCTCCAAGCGGAAACATTGCGAAATTAAAATCAGTGGCATTGAATATTTGACTTCAATTCAAGGCTGTTTAGGTCCATTTTACTGTAACGCGGAAGTATTTCGACTCTCGAATTTGGTTTCGTTTGGTGAGACGTAAAATCTTGTACTACGGGTACTGGAGAGCGTTCGGTAATGAAACATGTAAAGCCTAGTCCACATTCTCATAAAAATAGCTACAATTATTATACGTACTTAGAGCTATTACGCACTGCACTTCCGTCATCCGAGTTATCTCTGTCATCCGTGAGAACATCTCGGATGTGCCTCAGATTCAAATCGGACGTATGACGTAGATATATGTCAAAGATTTCCACTGAATAGCTTAGATTTGGATCAGAGATCAGACTAATTGCGAAAGCAATATCCGAGTTTTTTAGATCCGTATTATCACGGACTCGGATCGGATGAGTGCGTAGCCGCTCTTAATCAGTATTTATTCTGGGATTTCATACTTTCACACAAAATTTCACCTATTTAACGCCCTTAGGGATGTAATTTTCAAAAGTTCTTTCTACTCAAATTACTTTCAAAAATTCCAACTTTTTATATCTATTTTGACTTGTATCTTGATCTGAAAAACTTATTTGTAATGTAACTATTGCACAGTTTACAGTTAGGTACATAATATATTATGTCTATAATCACATATCAAAAAATATTGCCTACTGTCAAAAAGCGCGATTTACGGGAGTTCAAACTTCAAGACGAACTGTAGTAAGACCAGAATCATCACCACAGAGTACTATATACATGGGATACTCACAGAGTACAGTGTTGCTAGCTTTGGAATTTCATTATGTATTACTACCCGCAAACTATTTTGGACTTACCTTTGCACAATTTTAAAAATCTATTAAAAAAATGCTTCTGAAAAAAGCATATTACACAATTCAAGATTATATAAATGATAAAAGAGCGTGGATTTGACCTGCAGCTCGTTCCAGCAACGCACAAGACTGCAAATACTTTTTTATACATGGCATAATCTTGTACCTATATCAAATATTTGAAAAGAGCAACCGCCGAGTTTCTTGCTGTTTCTTCTCGGTAGGAAAGGCATTCCGAACCAGTGGTAGATGCAAAAGTTTATTTGAATAAAAAGATTTTTATTTTATTTTATTTTATTTCCGTATTTTTCATGAGATTGTGATCTACCTATAATATCTCACTTTGTTATTGTAAACACAGCTTAAGAAAATCTCTTCCTACTTCCTAGGTAGTTAGTATTAAACGTTACCAGAGTGAACTAGCGGTAAGTTCTAAGTATGTAAATATCACAATCGGCTTAGCTAACATCAAACAGATAGGTAATATTCTAGGTTTCTAGAATGTGTACAAGCAACATTATAAGTACATGCAGTGTGCAACGAAAAGCTGCCTGTCCCTACGATGTTCACAGCTGTTCGTTACGTTTCGTGGCACAGATAGGTAGAGAGCAAGCGTAATGAAACACATTTCCGTGAATTCACCACAGAAGTTTCTAATTCAAAACCGCTAGTTTTCCCCTCAACTTTTAATATGTGTATCTTTAAGTCAAGAGCGAATAGGCGTCTTCTAGGCAAGCGCGTTTCGTCTTAGGCTGCATTATCACCAGCAGATATTGCAGCCAAGCGCTAGTCTATCCCGCTATGCCGTCGAAAGACGGAGGAGAAGATCCTTCAAAAATCAGGCCAAAAGTATTTTTCTATCATTTCAATTAAGTAAGAAAGGGCTGTAACGAACTGGAATTGATTGACTAAGGACTAGTGATTAGCACCAATTTTAATAATAATTATAGTCTTTGATTTTCAGCTTGTAGCCGGTATACCTAGTGGCATTGATTGTTTAATTACTTAAGTAAAGAGTAGGTCTTAACTAACAGGATTCGTTATTGATCTCGTAGCCGGATTTCGTTTGTGTATAAAATAGGTATTTATAATATCGATTTTGGATACCAACCTTTTTTAAAAGACAATCACAATTTTACCAAGTTCGCAATTTGATTGAAAAATCTCGATTGCCCTTTTGAGCAAAAGAGAGATATTTTGGTGGGTACTTAATTAGCCATTAGACGCTTTAAGGTCATAGTTTATTAGAATTACCCGGCATCCGACCTGCACCGCCTCGCCTCGTGCTGTTTATATTGATTTCTATGATCCGCTCACTACATCAACTCTGCAACGTCAGCGTATCCGCGCGGAAAGTTGATATAGTGAGCGAATCCGCTGACATTACAGAGTTGATGTAGTGTGAATACTAATCGCACGAGGCGAGGCGGTCGTGTGGCGGGTGGCTCTAATGAACTATGACCCTTAATTTCCAATCAGAGCGATGAATAACGACGCATGTAACCTTCAACTGCTAATCGGTTCAATGTGATTACATTCACGCCGATTTCGCGTCGATGTTAACCGACACCCTTAATGGGTCATAATGATAGAGACACTTGGCACTAATGGGCGAACTAATCAAACTCACTTCGAGGATTTAAGCTTAAATGGATTTGCAAATATTCGGCAAGGGGCGAGAGTGAAACTGTAACTTAATACTAAGGTCATTAGTAGTATGTAAACTGTGTAACTTTGTAAAGAATCATCATGTTTTTGGACTTTTTGCTCTACTAAAACATTTTAGTAGAGCGAAAAATCCAATTTGAGATACGAGAGAGCTTAAAGAAAGTCAACAACAATGAGGTTTAACTTCTATTAGGTAAGCCCATATAATAACAAATTAGAAGACACTGAGATGGGCTCTTTGATAATAAAATATTAAATATTAGGAGCAGTATTAGGAGCAAGAACATTTTATTTCTTAATTGTCAAACTGAGGTAAGTACCGATTGTAGCGAATGACGCGACAAAGTTTTCAGGGCTACTTTGTTAAAGGTCAGTGGGCTGGTCACGTTTATAGAAGGACTGATGAATGGTAGTGTCGAAAGGTCCTCGAATAGAGACCACGTGACCGCAGAGTGGAGGCATTTTAGGATGCCTTACAGTTAGATGGTGCAACGAAATCTGTCTGAAAGTAGCTGGTATCGATTGGATACGAAAGGTTGAAGATAGGAAACTTAAAGAGATAAGAGATCTATGCACTTGGTCCACCTTGGTCTATGTCTGACAGTGGTGGATAGGTATTGATAATTAATGCATATATAAAAATAAAAGCTGACTGACTGACTGACTGATCTATCAACGCACAGCTCAAACAACTGGACGGATTGGGCTGAAATTTGGCATGCAGACAGCTATTATGACGTAGACATCCGCTAAGAAAGGATTTTTGCAAAATTGAACTCCTAAGAGGGTAAAATAGGGGTTCGAAATTTGTGATAAGCTAGTTTATTATAATGTCGAAGGCACTAACTAATTGGGCTTAAGATTAGGATTTGAGTGGTAATCGGCCATATTTAGTCCCTTCCTCGGCTGATTCCGAGCAACTAAACTTTTGTTGTTACTAAATAACCCTCACCGGCTTCACTGGGGTGGAATTTCTGGAAATCCTTTCTTCTACGAGGGTCTACGTTATAATGATAACATACATGCTGATTTAAGGCATTGATATAATATATTGATAGATAATATTGTGTATGTCATTCACTTTCTCCTTTTATTTTTACATATATAGATTGTGAATCGCATGAATGATTAGAAATTACACTCGTATTAATGGTTTATCTATTTGCTGATGCCTGAGACTTCGTTAAAAATCCTGTGGGAACTCATTGATTTTCCTGGATAAAAAGTGGCCTATGTCACTCTCCAAATCTTTAACTATACACGTGCCAATCTGTTGCTCCGCTGTGACGTGATTGAAGGACAAACCAACAAACAAACACACTTCAACATTTCTATTATTAGTAATGATTAGGAATTTCAATGGTATATTCATTATACTGAACCTTTTTTTAAGACTCAGCGACGAGTAAAGGCTTCGGAAAAAGGTTGGTTATTTATGGTTTACTTTGTACGATACTAACATATTATTTTATCTATTGCGTCGAGAAATAACCATTTTCCATTTCGAGCATACAGCCTTCTCAAGGTATTAAGATCGGTTGAGCGGTTTAGTTGTAAACAGAAAGTAGGTACCTATACCTGCATATTGCGGATTTAAATATAGATAATCTACAGTATATTCATTACCGCTTTTATATAAAGCAACTCGAAAGAGATTTTCTATGGTATTATAGAAAAAATAGTTTTTTTTGCTTTACATATTTTATCTTAGGCCAAAACTACATTAAACTTTGGTGTACGCGTTCCCTCATATAAGTGACAACTGCTTTATAAGCACGGATGTAATTTATTGCCACAACGTTACATTGCACAACTTTGACCTTTGAGAACCGTTCCCGGTTGGGAAACGGTAATCCGGTAAGTAGACTTAAGTAGACTCTTTACGCACTGCACACGATCTGAATCAGACAATTCAGATCTAGAAAATTCGGATTGAATCCGTGTGCTTAGTAATAAGATTTACATCTTGTTGGCTGATAGAATTCGAGGTCAAAAATGACTGAGTAAAATGGACCTAACGTTCCTTGAGTTAAAGTTAAAAAGTCAGTACCACCGATTCACAACGTTTCCACTTGGAGCGCTGGCTGTAGATGTATAGTCAAACTTGAGCTTTATAACTAGGCAGTTAAGGTCCATTATTCTTGAACGCTGAAGTGTTTCGACCTCGAACTCTATCAGCGTCAGTGTGATGTAAAGTCTCATACTAAGTGTACTAAGTATACCGGCCGGCCGGGGTGATTACGTATCTCGCGACAGGCTTGCAACAGGCGTAAATCTCGCGATCATTGCTGTCAAACGTCCGGCTAGAGAGAAACAGCAATAGCCACATCGCAACATAAGAAGAAGAAGAGAGACAGGAAATGAACTGTCGCATTGCTACTGCTGTCGCGTTGCTGTCGCTACTGCAACGTTTTACGTAATCACCCCGCGAATGTCGATTTTACAATGCTTCCGTTTCGACGTATGTTACTTGCGTATGTGGCCCGCATGACGGCTTGGTTTCGTATCGGATACATACCTACAAGTAATATTGTAGTTAATGTGGTAAAATACTTAGAAATGTTCATGGGCGGCGGTAATGACTTAATATCAGGTGACCCGCCTGCTCGTTTTCTCGCTATCTCTATTAAAAAAATATATAATAATTGGTTACTACCGTTGACGCGTGCGGTTCGCCTCTGAGTGGCCTCTGATAATGCTTTCAAGTACCTGAATACTTTAATATTACATTTGGATTGACTTACTATAAATCTAATAGTAAGTAAAACGAAATCTATTTAAAATAAAAAGTTTTCTTTCAGTCTGAGAAACTAGTCGGCTGGACGTATCAAGCAAAAGAAATAAGTACCTAAGTCTGGGTAACGTAGGCAATCATTAAGAGAGGGTTTTAGGAAAGTAACTAAGTAAGTACATAATTAATGCGTTCTGTCTTACTTGAAACAGGTGCGTTTTAGTCGCTTCATTAAATGGTATGATGTTACACGACAGTGTAAGACTAGGATTTATTTCTACGTATGGTGAAAGCGCTTTTATGTGACTTATATAACATCACTCGACTTTTTTTAAAAGCTTACCTTCCTTTTATCCTCCGTCATGGCGATTGAAGACTTTTTTGAAGGCTTACGACGTTAGTATGAATGACATTTTAGTGTTCCGTACCTTAAAAGGGAAAGAGGAACCTTTATGTATGATCACTTCGTTGTCTGTCGTGTCTGTCAAGAAACCTATGGTGTACCTCACGTTGACCTAGAATCATGAAACTTGGCAAACTGTAGGTAGGTTTTATAGCACACGTAAAGGGTAAAATCCGAATTCCGAATCCGATTTTTTTTTGTTAAATATTATGTTCATGAACAATAATTATAATTATATTCAACTTTCAAAGTAAGATCAATATACCAAGTGGGGGTACCGATCAATATACCATATGAAAGGGCTTTACCTGTACATTCTAAAACAGATTTTTATTTATTTTTATGCTTTAGTTTTTGATTTATCGTGCAAAATGTCGAAAAAATACGACTGTAGTACGGAACTTTGGGTGCGCGAGTCTGACTCGCACTTGGTTTTTTTGGTTTTTTATATACCCTGTGCAGTTCATTGAGGATAATTATAATAAGCTTCTACTACTTAAGTTTACTCGACTTTACCTATATACAGTAGAAACTCCATTATCCGGCCCTCAGTTATACGGATTTGCGATTATCCGGACTACTAACCGAAAATTGTTCGGCCAAGTGCGAGTCAGACGCGCGCACCAAGGGTTCCATACTCGGGTATTTTTTCCACCATTTTGTACGATAAATCAAAAACTATTATGCATAAAAATAAATAAAAATCTTTTTTAGAATGTACAGGCAAAGCCCTTTCATATTATAATACCCCACTTGATATAGTTATCTTACTTTGATTACATAATATGCACAAACCCCGCTTTTCTTCATACATTCGATTATCCGGATTTTCGATTATCCGAATCCCTAACGACAACAATTAGTCCGGTTAATCGAATTTCCACTGTAGGTTGGAGTCTCGAAGTGATAAAATGGCAACCCCGTTTCGTACATCTCCCATTTAAAACAGTCGACATCAAACGATTCGCAGTGAACACACAAGTGATACAAGACCGTAGAATGGGGAAATCCATACAAGACAGCTATGCATAGCAGTCTGTAGAGCTTATCGGCCCTCCAAACTTGGTCAACTATTCAGTTATTGACTTTGCAAGGTTGTTCCAATACAATCGATTGATAACGCTGTGGCAACTAAACCACTCCACTCTCAATTCTATTTGTATTGATTATGATTGATTAAAGTATCCAAAGTAAATCTTTTTTATATGAATAGTAAGCAAACGAACAGCATGGACGGACCTTATCATCATAATCATCATAATCATCAACCGATAGACGTCCACAGCTGGACATAAGTCTCTTGTAGGGCCTTCCACGCGCCACGGTCTTGCGCCGCCTGAATCCAGCGGCTCCCTGCGACTCGTCTGATGTCGACCGTCCACCTAGTGGGGGGTCTTCCAACGCTGCGTCTTCCGGTGCGAGGTCGCCATTCCAGCACCTTGGGACCCCAAGTCTATCGGTTTCCCGAACAATGCCCATTGCCACTTCAGCTTCGCAACCCGTTGATCTATGTCCTTACTGACCTAAGACCTTATATTGAATGCTAATGAAGGAGCTTAGTTTCACGATCCTAACTCGAAAAATATAAGCTGTGATAGCCTAGTATAGGACGTCCGCCTTCTAATCGGAGGTCGGGAGTTCGATCCCGGGCACGCACTATCTTTTCAGAGTTTTGTGCGTTTTAAGTAATTAAATATCACTTTCTTTAACGGTGAAGGAAAACATCGAGAGAAAACCTGCATGCCTGCGAGTCTCCATAATGTTCTCAAAGGTCTGCGAAGACTACCAATCCACACATGGCCAGCATGGTAGACTATGGCCAAAAACCTTCTCACCCTGAGAGGAGACCCGTGCTCTGTAGTGAGCCGGCGATGTGATGATCATGATGATGATGACAAACCAAGGTATTGAATATTGGAATGAAAAATAAAAAGATTACCACCTCTCATAAACATTTGCAAGTAAAGTTAAGCCATAAAACTTTGAATAAAGTAGCTATTTCAGAAAAGTCAGCTGTTAAACAAACACATATCCGTAGAGAATACTCGTAGCTTGTTTAGCACAGGCTTGAAACCGCAGACAAATTGCTGAACGTTACCTACGTCTAAGTAATTTAACGCAGGGGTGAATAACTGTGCATGACTTGCAGTCAGTTTCTACTTAAATGTACTGCAATTGTTGTTAATAAATCTTTGGTGTCACAGAGCAATGTTTATCTTAATTACCAGTCTCTTTACCGTGTTATTAGCATGTTAATAGGTTAACTACACTATTTCGTGGCAAATCTTCAATATCACCACGATATGTATTTCCTACCAATTACAACCCGGGTATCTTTAAAACAAGAGTGAATATAGACATCTCATAGGTAAACGCGTCCCATCTTAGGCCACATCATCACTTTCCATCAGGTGTGATTATGGTCAAGCGTTTGTCTATAATGAATAATAAAAAAATAAAAATAAAAAAAGGCTGGTTACAGCCTTAGTACCTACTGGTAGCGGTCAACTCATTTACATGAAAAATATTATCCTTGTGTCCTTGTGTCCTTCGGATCCTTATTTTCGCTTAAATCGTATCGAACGTCAAACAAATTAATCTTTAATCTATCTAAATATATAAAATGAAAAGGTGACTAACTGACTGACTGACTGATCTATCAACGCACAGCTCAAACTACTGGACGGATCGGGCTGAAATTTGGCATGCAGATAGCTATTATGACGTAGGCATCCGCTAAGAAAGGATTATTGAAAATTCAACCCCTAAGGGGGTGAAATAGGGGTTTGAAATTTCTGTAGTCCACACGGATGAAGTCGCGAGCTAAGCTAGTGGTCTATAAAAGTTTAAACTGACTTAGCCTGCCGTCCGTCTTACTACGAAGTTTGGCATTCAAAGCAGCAGTTGAAATTGAAATTGCCCATATCTTTTTATAATGAACTAGTGCTCTTTCTAAAACTATTCGGTACCAAGCTCCTTATATTAGTTTTATAGCCCTGATTAGAGCAATTCCATTAGTTAACGGCCGAAGTAATTTGCTACGTAATAAACGCCGGCTTCAATTTGTGATGGATGTTGGAAAAGCTAAGTGAATGTTTATGGTGTCGGTATATATTATGTTACGGGCAACGTGATTAACTGGGCATTATTAATAAGGACCGGCCATTATTAATAATGCCCGACGGCCATGTAATAAGTCATGTTTGTTTATTTTTTGTTGACTTTTCATGAAAATTTTGTAAGTTTAATTTCATTTAATAAACAAAAACACTACAGTTCACCTATTTTATTACTTCGCCCAAGATAGGGTGGGCATTATTCATAATGGCCGGAAAAAGTGGTTAATCATGCTGTTAATCACATTGTCCAATTGAGTCGGGCATTATGAATACAGACCGGACATTATTAGTAGTGCCCGGACTTATCAAATCTCCCATAACATATTATATAAATGGTAATTTGTAATACCCTTATAATAAGTTCTTTTGTTATAGGTGCCTACTATCTAAACAGAAAAATCTAGGTACAATTTTAACGTACTTGTACAACATTAGAAAAGACACCTAGTTTTACAGAACGGAAGCGTGTTTCTAACAAGCAAATGAAACCACATAGAGAAAGAGCCAGAGCGTGTCAGACCTTCGATATTTTATAAAAACTGAAAGTTTTTCTGCGTATTGGCCCCAATACATGAGGAACGACCAGTGACTATTAAGATTGGATCATGTTGGCTTTGGGAGATAACAGGTAATATTTCATTCATAATTAATAAATAAAAAAAAAATCTCATGTCAAAGTACCTACAAAGTTTTTTTATATTTTCATGTCCAGACAGTGTAGTGTCAACGCCTGCCAGACAGTCTTATAGTTTAATAAATGGTTAAAGTTTAAGTGTGGCAGGGGGTTGCCACGATACTAAGTGTCTGGCAATGCATAACGTGATTTGTAATAGGTACTCTTGAGAAGATTTCCATTTGATTCCCATTTGAACTGGCAAACAGTGGTTTTTAGATTGTAGTAGTATTTTTTAGCAAAAAATAGTAGTTCTCTTATATGTAAGTAAAATCGTTATTTCACGATATCAATTGGTTAACAATGGGATCTTGATTGTTTATGAGGGTTCAGTAAAGTAATCTGAACGAACGAACCCTACGTAATATGATAAGCCATGTTTTTCACGGTATTTGTGGATTTTCCGCATCGCTACCGGCAGATGCCGGCTTTTGTGTCTAGTTCGCTCACCTTGACTAAATAAATATTATAGTCTTATTGAAATTTATAGCTAAAGAATATTACATAGTACCTACTGGGGCCACTTAAGAGATGAGTTTATTTTTTCTATCATTTTTCACTCTACAGTTTATGGTTATTTTATGTTTTATATCATTTTTTTAATTTATTGATCACGAAAATTTCAATCGAGTACATTTAAAATACACAGATCGCCATCCTCTAGAAACTGTAAAAGTTTATATATTTTATTAAACGATTGAACATAATCACTTCCATAATAATTTTCACCATCTATTGGCTAAAAGTAAGTAGATTTTGAGTTATCGACAGAAAAACGTGCGAGTTAAAAAAAAACTAATGTTTCTAAAAGTTGCTACGTAGGATCAAGGGTTTTAGTTTGGTCCAACAGCTACGTAGCAATTTTTTAAGAAGCATCAGATTCTCTAAATTCATATGTTTTTGGCTATTATTATTAAAATATTATTGCAGTTAATTTCTTTTTACGAAAAGTATGGCAAATTTATATTTTACTAGCTTAAGCTCGCGACTTCGTCCGCGTGGACTCAAATTTCACCCCACCCCACCAGGGGTTGAATTTTCAAAAATACTTTCTTAGCGGATGCCTACGTCATAATAGCTAACCGCATGCCAAATTTCAGCCCAATCCATCCAGCGGTTTGAGCTGTACGTTGATATATCAGTCAGTCAGTCAGTCACCTTTTCCTTTTATTTATACATCTAGATTTAGACTATGTGAGGCCTTAGTAGTTATTTTCACGGCATTTGTTTGGCGTGGATTTGTGGGCTTTCGTTTTGTGTTTGCACCGCTCTCGTACCTAACACAATGACAAGAGTTTTTGAAATTTTCCCTCTAAAATGTGGAAACCACGGAAGAGGGTTTGTTAAACATTTTTGCAGGGTAAAGCATTCAATTGTTTTATTTAAATTTTACCATGCTAACGTTAAGAGGAGTTCACTCAGTGCCCACCCGACTACTTTCGGTATATATGATACTAGCTTATGCCCGTGACTTCGTCCGCGTGAACTACATAAATTTCGACCCCTATTTTACCCCCTTAGGGGGTGATTTTCAACAATCCTTTCTTAGCGGATGTCTACGTCATAATAGCTTTCTGCATGTTAAATTTCAGCCCGATCCGTCCAGTAGTTTGAGCTGTGCGTTGATAGATCAGTCAGTCAGTCGGTCACCTTTTCCTTTTATATATTTAGATTTATGTTGGCAATCCAGCGCCACGACCTAATGAAAATAGTGAGATTTAGACTAAACCTTTTGAGTTAGCCAAATATTTAAGCTAGATCGTAGTTATATTGAGTAGGTACTTTATTGGCACTCAGTAATAGAAAAAAAATTGAAACTCGTTTTTGCTTTCAACTTTGCATGCGTCAAATTCAGTACTAAATAATACTCTATTCTAACAGTTCTATTGTAATCTAATTAAATGCTAAAAAAAATTGAAACTCGTTTTTGCTTTCAACTTTGCATGCGTCAAATTCAGTACTAAATAATACTCTATTCTAACAGTTTTATTGTAATCTAATTAGATGCTGTATTTTATGCCTATGTCATGTTTTTGAACTGTAAAAGTTTTGTCATATTTCATCCAATTTTTACAAATATTTACAAAGCTTAGCTAGGTATCCAGTGTTCAATGTTTCACAATGGCTTAGTTTGCTAAGAGAAAAATTTGGTTTTAAGACTATCATATATCACGTCGCAACGGTACAACGGATTGACGTGATTTTTGCATGGATATAGATAAAGACTTGGAGAGTGAAATAGGCTACTTTTTATCCCGGAAAATCAAAAAGAGAGAAAACCTAATTCCACTCGGATGAAGTCGCGGGCATCAGCTACTATAAAGTAATTTCAGTCGTTCGGCTATGAATAGGTTAGGTTAATCTCTCTAAAACGAGTAAACTGTTTAACGAAGCGAACGTGCCATTGCAGTATTTCCTAGCATTTAGTATATTAACTAGTTATCCTGCTTCGGAGAGCACTAATGAGAGCCTATGCCTGAATCCCAGCTGAGTCTGCTTGCCGCCCTTTTCGAGTTCGGACTAGAAGGTGAGATCTATAGAGCGCACTCTGACTTAGCTTAGACTTAAGACAGAGTTAAAACGAGACAGAGCTATATCTCTCACATAAATCTGTCTCGTTTTAACTCAATCTTAAGTCTGAGCAAAGTCTAGTGTGTGTGCGCTCTAATCTCACCCTGAAAGTAAGAGAATATCAGCTGTGTTTGCGCATACAACATTGCACTAGCTATACTCCACTCTGTGGATGTATGTCAAGCGGATAAACATTAGTCATGGAATATTTAAAAGGGCTAAATATTCTTTAAAAAACAGTTATAAAAAATTAGATTAGATAAGTTAGTGTTTTAAATACTAAATAAAGATAGCTGTGGGAGTCTGCAAGCAATTAAAATCTAGGTCAAGTAAAAACAAGCTGGCTTTGCGGAAAATAGTAAAAGATTATAGTGTCGAAGAAAGGTTAAAATATGCTGAATTCACATTTTGTTGTTTTTCGCGCTTCGTTTGTTTATATTAAGAAAAGTAAACCAAAAAAGTTATTCTGATAGTGTTTCGCGATGTTATATTATTGTATATCACTGTGCAAAGCAGGGGCAAATAGCTAATTTCTATGCATCATGATATTACCATACAAGACAATAACAATAGTAAGCGTCACCCACTGAATTAGTTATAGGCTTCTTTATAGACCAGTTTGCAACCCTCGAAGCTTTAGTTTTAGGTGAGATTACGAAATTAACTACTATCACCATCAATGCGTCAATTTGTTTATCTTTTACATATATAAAAGGAAAAGGTGACTGACTGACTGATCTATCAACGCACAGCTAAAACTACTGGACGGATTGGGCTGAAATTTGGCATGCAGATATAGCTATCTGCATGCTATATTCAGAAGTTTTCAAAAATCCCTTCTGATAAGAAGGGATTTTTGAAAACTCAACCCCTGAGGGAGTAAAATAGGGGTTTGAAATTTATGTAGTCCACGAAGTCGCGAGCATAAGCTAGTCTAACTATAAATTCAACAATTGACAATCAAAAAGTGTACAGTGGTACTCATGGTATCCAATTTAAATTTGGCTTTGACTTTGACTTTGCATGCAAGAACTTGATACAAAAACTAGAAAAATTGGAGGCGCAAAAAGTTATTAGGTATTCTACTTAATATTTCAATAGTTATATTAGACTCTTTATTGAACATTCTAAGTAATTTTGTTTTGTGAATAATGTAGTTAACAACCTACAATACTTATTACTACCAGATAATGCCCGCGACTACGTCCGCGTGGATTTAAGTTTTTTAAAAATCCCGTGGGAACTCTTCGATTTTCCGGGATAAAAAGTACCCTATACCCCGGGAAGTAAGCTACCTCTGTAACAAACTTCATCAAAATCGGTTAAACCGTTGGGCCGTGAAAAGCTTGCAGACAGACAGACACACTTTCGCATTTATATTAGTATGGACTAAGTATGTTTTACAAGCAAAATATTCGAAGTGTTTGTTCCTGAGATTCAGCCCGAGTTAACGAAGTAAAAGCTCAGCTAAGTGGGTGATAATTTTACGAGTTCGTGCTCTAGTGCCTATTTTGTGTGACCTAGAGCCTAAGAAATTTCTAGAGTTTACAATATTAAAGTTAGTACAAAGTACGTTACCTTCAACTTTTGCCGCAAAGTGCAGCGTGGAGGCTGGCGGCTGCAGCGCTGCGGCCGCGCTGCTTTTTAAACCCATATAATTTCGATCGATGAAGCGCGGGTGTAGCGCTGCAGCACAGTATAATATAATAGTACTAGGCTGCAGTCGCGAGTTTCTATTTATATGGATTTACAAGGCAGCGCGGCCGCTGCAGCTTTGCAGTCGCGCTGCCTCCGCACGGCACTGCGGCAAATTTTAAGGTGCCCTTACTATTCACGACCGCTATGGCGCAAGCCCTGTGATCCTAAGGTTCCGGGCACAATTCAAGATGGGAAAGTTTGGGATTTTTTATTTAAATATCACTAGTTTTAACTGTGAAGGAAAACTTCGAGAGGAAACTTTCATGCCTGAGAGTTCTTCATCATGTTCTTAAAGGTGTGTGAAGTCTGCCAATCCGCACTTAACCAGCTTGGCGGACTGGCTTTTCATTCTGAGAGGAGACACGTGCTTAGAAGTGGGCCGGTGATGGGTTGATGATAATGATGATGATGATGGTTTTTAAAATCGGTGTAGGTAGGTAGTCTGGTGAGAGGTGTAGGCCATTCCAAATCACCATAGTTTCTTCACATCCTATCTTTAGGTTGTTCAATATAAAATATCAAATAAAATATATCAGAAACACCCAACAACAAAAATGGAATGTATCCATATTATTAATATTATACGGGTACGCAACCCTTTTCGAGGGAATATGTTACTCCCACTCTAACAATTTCTTATATTATACCTATCCATTCGCAAAGGTGAAGATGAAATCCACTCTTATATTATTGATACGTTTGCACTTCGCCAAAATCGTTTTTGTCGCTCTAAATCGTAAAAGAACAATTTATTGTCTTGTTTGCAATTCATAAGATAAAGACATTTCACTCCTGTTTTCTTGGCTTAGCATTAACATATCATTATGTTATTTGTTTTCACCCTCACAGAATTTATAAGGTATGTGATAGAGTCAGCATATTATATTATTAAAAAAACTGATAACTTATACGTATGCTTTCTTTCAAGTAGAAGACTATAAATATTAGAATATATATAGAAGCCATACTCCTTCCAGGATAGCCCGCTCCCACTTTAGACTGCATCGTCACTTACCATCAGGTGAGATTGCAGTCAAGGGCTAACTTTTATCTGAATAAAAAAAAGAATAGAATGAATAAATAGTAGAGCACATTGAAAGCTTTGAATACCTTCAATCAATACAAAGGAAATGCTGCTACTATTTTGTGTTATTACAATTCAATTGAATCGAAGAACATAACCGGCAAAAGCTTTGCCTTTTAGCCTGCCTAAAAGGCAAAGCCTTTTAAGCTAGTGCATTGTAGTGTGTTAGTGCTCACATAATAGAACCTCCTAATAAAAACTTGCATAAATTAATCTATAAAACACGTTGTCCTCAATCGCGAAAACCAGTATAATGTATAAAAATAAAACTAGCTGTAATAAAAAATAATAATAACCATGACAATATATTGTTTTTTTTAATTTAAAGCCAGTGTCACCGGTATGATGTAAGGATTGTAATGATACTCCATACATCCAAATCTGTTCAGAAGTTGTGGTGGAATAAAGACGCTCACACAAATGAACGCTAAATACATTACAATTCTTTTTTGCCAGTCATCTAATAAAGGCGATTTTATAAAACACTAGCGACCCGCCCCAGCTTCACATGCGTGCAATGTAGATACTAATGTGGTGTCATTGAGGTTTCATTGCCTCGGAAACTCTCAAATGAGACTAACAGTTATTTAGTTTCAATACCGATATTGATAACCGTTGCCGAATATCGGTATCAGAGTTGTGTTTCAACTAATTTAATATGCGCAACGCGCAGCGGTTTCCGTTGTAGTAACTAAGCCAGCTGCCGTATCAATACCGTCTGTATAGCTAGCGCGCGCATATTTCACTAAAAAAAAACCAATTTTACTTTCATGAATATCGTAAAGTAATCACAACCTTAAGTTCATACCAGCAAAGTTTAATTATAATGATCATTGACATAGGTCAAACTATAGTGGACGCCTGCACGAATAGTTTGCCACAGTCCAGTTAACCAAAAATATTTCACGAAGATTGATAAACCAAAGAGGACCTTATATCTATTACTCTAAGGCTAACTGTATTAAGATTGATAGATCAAAGTGTAATGGACAAGTACTTGTACAGTTAAGCCTTAGCGTAATAGAGATAAGGTCGGCTTTGGTTATAGTTCTTAGTTACTAAGCCGGTAGCCAATAACCGCTCCTTCTCAGCTTTCAGTGAAAGAAAGAAAGAGAAGGCATAATTATTGCGTTTCTAGTAACCAAAAAACCAAACAATGCATTGTCAGTTGCCAGTTGGCAGCGTTGCGTTGTCAGGTGGTTCGTCATAGATGTTAGCTGATAACCGTTGTTAGCTACGACAATAACGCTACGGTACGCTAAAGGCAAGGCAGCGGTTTTCAGTTAAGTTAAGCTATAGCGGACACATGTCTAAACAATAACACAACTTCACACAATCGACTGTCACCGACAGTGTGCAAATATTTAGGTTGAAATTTATATTAACACTAGCTTATGCTCGCGACTTCGTCCGCGTGGACTACACAATTTCAAACCCCCATTTCACCCCCTTAGGGGTTGAATTTTCAAAAATCCTTTCTTAGCGGATCCCTACGTCATAATAGCTATCTGCATGCCAAATTTCAGCCCGATCTGTCTAGTAGTTTGAGCTGTGGGTTGATAGATCAGTCAATCAGTCAGTCAGTCACCTTTTCCTTTTATATATTTAGATTTATAATCAAAATCGAAAACTTTAGTCACTTAATTATACTCGTATATAATGTCAAACAGTACAATTTCAAATTACGCAGTCAAATTATACAATATTATAAATTATAGATAGATTATAGATACATTAAAATAGTTAGGTTAATTGGTTATTTTTAGTATGTCATTTTCATTAAGATATTCTTTTACACTATAATAATCTTTTACACTATAATGTATAGACATAGACATTTAAATAGCTCCTACAGGTACAGTGAGAAATGGCTATTCCTATAATTTATTGGCCACATCGGTATAGGTTACGGGCAGCATAGAAACGAGCCCGTTTACAAAACCGTAGGAAATCAGAGTAGGTAATTCCTCCTTTATATTTGTAAAATGCAACATCTGTCTGTCTGGTTACCTTTATTTCGGTATACATTAGAAGTTTACGGCTATTTAACGTAACTAGCGACCGCCTACGGCTTCGCTCAGCGAAAACAAATTGAGATTTTCGTAAAATCCGGAATACCTATTCGGGCTAACCTTATCTATAAGGGGACTTGCGTGCAAAATTTCAGCTTTCTACGTCCAAGTGGTTTAGCTGTGCGTCGATAAGACGGTCATTGGGGCCGATTCTCCTGTGCACAATCTCTAAACTAAACTAAAATTACACGTCTAAATCTATTGCTATCCCTATCATAATGTTGCTTGCGGTAAAGGATAGCACTAGATTTAGACCTGTTAATTTAGTTTAGTTTAGAGATTGTGTACAAGAGAATCAGCCCCAATGACTTAAGACTTTTATTTTTAAGTTATTTAAAATTTTGGAACATTTTCTAGCAACCTAACCATGGTCATCTATTTAAGAAAGCGTTTCAAAAGACGCGAGAGAAATTTGTCCCACTTATTATGCTTAGGCTTCAGGTGAGAGTTGTCTAGTCTTAAGACCCTAGAATATGTAAGGAAGGATAAAATTGATAAAAAATTAAATAAAATCAGATTAGCAATTTTTCTGAGATTGCTATAGTAGAGAATGGCGTTATAGCGAACTAAACAAAACAAACAAAACCGCTGCAATATGCACCCCAGTAATTATTTTCTCAAACAGAACAAAAGACGGTAGAGAGCTGACGAAGCTCAATCTTACACAAAGACACGATCGCCTCGAAGATGTCTCTCATATCTTAAGTAGTTAATAATTTGGACCTAGTCAGTAATTTGGATATAGTCAATAATGTGGACCTAATCAGTCAGTAATTTGGAGCTTAATAATTTGAACCTCGTCAATAATTTGGAGTGGACCACATGCATGTAAACGTATAGTTGGATGAGCTCTAGTTCAATAAGCCGACGACGATGAAGAGACGATGGTGGCGAATTGGGAAGGTAGAAAACAGTGTTTATATAAAGAGCAGTGTCTAGTGAAGAAAGACTGCAGTCCCGTTATGACCACGAATCATGGTACGTACTATTATTTACATTATAATATCTCGATAGACCACGAAATAATCCTTAAATTATTAATATATAAAGAGGTGCTTTTGAAAAAGCATATGTTCAGCAGTAAACGTATGTTGACCAACGGATGGTTGGATAAAATCAATAATTTCTGGGAATCTAGCAATTGATTATTTTGGGTAAGATAAATGTTGCAGAAAATCACCCAGTCACTATTTAGAGATGCTGTGTTCTTCGGCATCGACTTAACCGACGGACATAAACTGCTTATAGGTCTCTTGTAAAGATTTTTTATTTCCTCGCTCTAACTATTTTGTGGAGCTTGTATCCAGTTGACCTTGGAATTCAATGTCATCTATCCACTAAGTGAAGGACCAACACTGCATTTAGTGTCCTTGGGTCCTATACCTTGGGACCTCAACCACATCAATCGTCATCAGTTGATTTTACTATTTATCGATCTTCAGATTACGATTTTTAACCGACTTCAAAAAAAGGAGGAGGTTCTCAATTCGTCGGAATCTTTTTTTTTATTTTTTTATTTTTATTTTTTATGTATGTTCCCCGATTACTCGAAGACGCCTGGACCGATTTTGAAAATTCTTTTTTTGTTTGAAAGGGTATACTTCAAAGTTGGTCCCATTTAAATTTGGTGAAGATCTGATAAACATCTTCGAAGATAGATAATGGAACTCCTCAACGGATAAGAGTAAATTATTGCTCGCGATCAGTGTAATAGCTTAGTAAACAGTAGATTTTTAACCAGGCATAGCATATTTTAATACCATGGGGCCACTAAAAATTGTGAAATAAATTTTTTTTACAAAAAAAATAAAAACCGACTTTGATACACTAACACTAAAAATTGAAAAATAATTTAATTTATTACCGAATGAATTATGTACACAAGAGTTGATATAGTTCCATAATAATATTTTTTGGGGTCGGTGCCAATGAGGTGCCATTGTGGAGTCTCATAAAAATTCGAAGCTAATTGGCACCGGCACCAAAAAATATTATTATGGAACTATATCAACTCTTGTATACATAATATATTCGGTAATAAATTAAATTATTTTTCAATTTTTAGTGTTTGTGTATCAAAGTCGGTTTTTATTTTTTTGTAAAAAAAAATTATTCATAAACAAAAACTATACAAGTAGTGTCGCGCGTCAAATCAAGCTTTGTTAAATCATCAACTTACCTCGCAATACCGAACATTTTATGACTCCCATTGCGTAAAAGAATTGACGAAATCTAGTTCGGGTTTTATTACTTTTGGTACGTTTTATAGACAAGCCTTTCAACATCATTGTCACGTAGAAGATTTACAGGCCTGAGCCTGGTGTGCCCAAATGTTTCAATATACCACCTATAAAAATGGTACAACGGTGCAAATCTGTTACCTAACTAAATTAACTGGTCTAAAATAAAAGCTGTTCTTTTTACATTGATCCCTAAGGCACGGTAATGTTATCTATGCAGTATTCCAACTTTATACAAACGGGCGAAACGCGAGCTATACCTACGCGCCTCGATCTCGCGGTGCGCTCGCGGTGCAGCCAGTCGCGACTGTGCCGCAGTGATGAACGGACGGTGTTTTGTTTTTTTAATAACCGCGCGATTTTTTCACTAAAAATAAGTTCAAGTACATATTTAAACACAAAGTAGGCAAATGAGAAGTACACAAAGTAAGCAAATGTAATTAAAATGCCGGAGGCGGGCAGCCCTATCGCATGTTTACGTACCGCGCTGCTGTAGGTATTTATTTCAAAGATACGGCCGAGTTACAATACTGTATAGATAACATTACCGTGCCTAAGGACAAGGGTAGCATTATTTTTACACTTCTCAATTAAGTTTATATTGATAAATTTATTATGTGGAGGTTTAATACAATCCAAATATTATCTGATGGGTTACCTATGTTGTTCATAGACATAGATACTCTAATACAGTTTGTTTTGAAATAATATGATCGTAATTGATTACGTACATATACTAAAACCATCATAGCAGTAAACATGTTTGTTTATTGGTGAAACGTAGGCGTATTCAAAACGTTTTGCATATTACGTATTAATACTCGCATCACAGAAATTCATAATCTGTCGAAATTGAAAATTAGCATTGTTATTGTTGTAAAGGTTTGGTCACTGTATAAATCCATACTAATATTATAAATGCGAAAGTGTGTCTGTCTGTCTGTCTGTCTGCTAGCCTTTCACGGCCAATCCGTTCAACTGATTTTGACGAAGTTTGGTACAGATATAGCTTGAATCCCGGGGAAGGACATAGGCTACTTTCTATCCCGGAAAATCAAAGTGTTCCCACGGGATTTTTAAAAACCTAAATCCACGCGGACGAAGTTGCGGGCATCATCTAGTACAATATATATTAATAACAAGCCATTCCGAAGAGTAGTGTACACTAGCAATAAAACTTGCACAAGCCAGCTTTGGAAAATCCAAACCTCTTGGAACGAGAAAGGTAAGGCCATTGTCTACCACGCTGACCAAGTGCAGATTGGAAGACTACACACATTTTTGAGAACATTATAGAGAAATCGTAGGCGTCAAACCCTCACGATGTTTTCCGCACCGATAATTAATAATTCAAGATATATGTAGTTCAAAAACTAAGTAGAGCTAATTTGAACCAGACAAATCTCTAACTTTAAGCTATTAGTATGTATTAATTGATTTAACAATGAAGAAAACATCAGGAGGAAATCTACATGTATGCCTAATGTTCAAAGACGGATACAGTATGTCAATCTGCACTTGGCGAGCGTGGTGGACTATGGCCAAACCTATCTTATTCTGAGAGGAGACCCGTTATCCGTAGTGAGGTGATGGGTTGGTTGATGATGATGACGATGTCTACTTTATTCTTCACACATTCCTAGATAACACTAGTATGTTTTACACAGATATACCACCAAACGAGTAGATATTATAGACCAGAGGGGAAGCTTCACACTAGCTCACGCACACCACGACGTGCCACGGACGCTCCGTGCGCCCAGTTTGGCGGCAAACGGAGCGTCCGTGACACGTCGTGGTGTGCGTGAGCTGCGCTAGAGTGAGTGAACCTACAGCCAGCCGCTAGTATGAAGCTTCCCCTCTGGTCTATATATCTACTCGTGTGGATAAACTATAGAGTCGTATAGTGAGTCCTATTATGGGTAGATAACAAGGTAATGGCTTTTACTACACCATACTAGTCGTATCAATTACGTATTCCAATTCAATTGGGAAGCCTTTCTGTGTAATGGTTCACACTTAATATAATGTACGGGCGTGAGCAAACAAATTTACATAAGGGTCTTGGGTTGAGTGGGTGTTCTAAAATCCTTGTAGAACTTGTATCACTGTTGATTCAATAACTGAAGCTACGTGTTCCTACTTAAGATTTCACCTACATTATAGTACTCAGGATACATTTTATATGTGACTTTTTTATCTTTTATTTCAAGGCTTTTACATTGATTATGTCAGCCTTATAGAGAGAGCCAGCGTGTGCCAGACCTTCGTTATTTTATAAAAGCTAAAAGTTTTTCTGCGTTGGGTCCCCAACACAGGGAGGAACGATCAGCGACTATGAAGTTTGGGTCATGGTGGCTTTGGGAGGTACGTAGGTATACAGTAATACGGATCGGGCTGAAATTTGGCATGCAGATAGATAGCTATTTCTATAACCCGATTATGAAAACGAGTACCTCTTTAGTACCTACTTTGTCTAAATGATTTGATTTTTTTTTAATTATGACGTAGACATTCGCTAAGAAATTATTTTTGATAATTCAGGTAAGATAGGGGTTTGAAATTTATGAAGTCCACGCGGACAAAGTCGCGGGAATAAGCTAGTCTTTTTAAAAATATACTACTGATTGAATCACAAGGCCTTTTAGCGCTTGAATTGGTGTTATGTTTTATAACGCCCGTTTTTGAGTTCCCTGGAGACCGATCTTTATGTAAATTTGTCCTCTCAACTCCACATATATGTTGCGTTGGGTCCATTAGGCAACAAGGGTTCACCTTTAAATTAAAATTGGATGCTGTACTTCATAGTACAGTACGCGGCAGAAAATACATCGACCTTTAGAAAGAGATAGCGGTTTTGTAGACCATTGTCTCTGTCGTTGAGACTGACAAAACGTGACATAGCAAACGCTCTATAAAGCCGAAATCTCATTCTAAAGGTGTACATTATGTTCTGTCGCGTACTGTAAATAGCTTTATTTAACTCGCATGCCACTAATTGTACGTTGATGGTAATTGATACGTGAGACTTCACGTAAGTGCGAACAATAACAGTACAAAGATTCAACTCAATCGGATAATTATTGTAAACGAACACAAAAATTAAATTTTATATCACTAAATCGTCGTTTGTTCGGGCTAATCTTAGAAACTGTAGCTTGCTGTACTGATTTCATACGGTTTCCACCAATAGAAGAAGTCTCTCAGGTTCTGTGCAGCATCTTAGCGGGCTGTAAATTATGAGCATTTCGTGAAAATCACTTACAATTATATCTAATTCGAAAAAAATGGTCCTATCTGAGTTTCCGTGGCGTGCACTGTGTAAGTGCTACCCGTACAAATCCAGGGTGGGTCGCTAATAATAAGATAGTTTTAATCATGTTTCGATGAAAATGTAATCGTAATAAAGTTTAACCCCGATTGTCGTGAAATTCGTGAACCATTTATGCGTGCTCGTAAAACTTAATCCGGTATTAGGTGAGCCAAGCTTTTCAAATTTTCCCGCGATCCGTTCTCTTGAGTGTCTGTTATTACGGCAATTTTCATAAAAGGGTTTTACTTTTAACCAAATAAACCTATACTACGCGACAGGCCGAGATGGCCATTGGGGTGGACACGCCCCGCACGCTAAGCCGGTGCGGGATAGCGCGGGTGCAGACGTGTGTGTGTGTCCCCCCCCCCCCCCCCCCCCCCCGCCTCATACCCCTTGCTATCTCAACCTGTCGCGTACTATACACAAGAACTTACATGGTTAGAAACGTTAAATCAAATAGCCTAAATACAGTACTTAACTAGTACCTACTATCTTATTGTACCTATTTTAATTTCATTTGATTTGGTTAATTGACCGTACTACCTAAGTCGGAGAGAACATCCATTGCCATTAAACTATCAACTGGACCTTTGAGAAAGTTAGCCTTCGTTATTGCTTCAAAGCAGTAGTTATCAAGCACTATATCGTTCTTGTTATAATAGCTAGTTTATTTTTCCTTGCCGATCGCTTAAAATCATTTACGCGTAATGACATTATTAGTACCTACTTGTTATTTACGTTTAGTATCCGACTGAAGTTATAAGCAGAATGAGGTTTATTGCATGGGCCGTGAAAAATTAGCAGGCAGACAGACACACACACTTTCACATTTTTAATAAGAGTATGGATCTCCCAAAACAATTAATTATTTATTGCAACAACTCTATAATGAAAAAAGAAAAACAATAGTGAAGAAAATGATGATATAATTTCAGCTGAAAATGAATTAACCTGGAAATACATTATTTGTAGTTTTTCTAAATGCGCAAAATTTTCTAGTTAAATGCGCTACCGATATGCATAGTAAAATAATAAGAATAGAAAAATAGTAAGTTAAAGTTTCATTGTTATATTATGGTAACGAAGCCGCAGGCTTACCTTAGTCCAATAATAGTTTTCTCAAGTTTCTTCGATTTTTCTATAATTTATAAGAAAGAAGCTTTCTTGCAGTAACTTCGTCGTCTACATAATAAAGCACTTTAGTGCTACTGATACTGGCGTTATTTGTTTCAGCAGCTACATAGCATATAATACCACAGAATAAATGCATACAGTAAGACGAAATCCTTGAAGTTTGCGGACGAGATGGCTCTACGGTCGTAGCACCTTACATACCCGATGGACTGACCCACAAAATTTGATCTCCGGACTCCTGCCGGAGGATACGATCTCACATAATTTTTCTGAGACCTCTCCGTAGACCGACTATAATCGTAGAGTTTAGACTGTTTAAAATTTTCTGGTTTACAAATAAACGTGAAGGACGATTAAAAAACAAAAGCTAGCTAATAAAAAACGTGTTAAAAAGTGGACAAAATGGAGAAAGAAAGACGTCGGATCAGCATAGACGCGTTGAACATTGTACGTAGAGGTGCTACGGTTGAGTGCTACAGCTGAGGCACTACTGTGAAGGCTCTACGACATAGACTTTCAATTCTCGATAACTTAGTATGGCACTAGTAGTATATTGGTGGTCTTGTCTTCGGCTATCTTGTACACATAACACAATTGGGTACTAGTGTATCTCGGTAGCGGGAATGGGTGGATGAAGAAGGTGGACATATTATGTGGTGGGGAGCTCTCGGGAAGGTATATGTCCAGCAGCAGACGCTAATAGACTGATTGGTTGATTTTTCAAATCTACAATCTAATCTTTTAAGATAATATAATTTACAGATCGAAAAGTCTCTTTACATCCTCTGCTAAAAACAGAACTGAAAAAAAACGTGCTAGGACCAAAATCAACAGTAGAAAATAAAATAGTTTTACTTTTCAACGGTAAATATTCCAACAGCGCAAAAAAAATCACGGAAAACAACTTTCTAAAAGCTCTCGCCCACATTTTAAACAACTTTTCGTGACACGTTAAAATTTATGCAATGCGAAGTGCATTTGTTTATAATTTCCCAAGTGTATGCAAATGCATATACGAGTATGTATTTTAAGCGGAAAAATTCAGACATCATTCTTAAAATCGTTGTTATTTGCTAAGTTTGGAATTATTTAAGAATGTAGACATTTAATACGTCTCCAACTAAAGGCAAAGCTTGTGCTACCTACTAGTAGTAGGTAGGTATGTAGGCACAAAAATTTCGAATATCATATTTACATGCGAATACATAACAAGCAACACATGGCTGGCTTTGTATGGGTTGCTATAGATATACTGTACTGTAAATACATTTTTATAAAGTTTCTTATTTTTATTATTATTGAATATTATATAATTATAATTATAATAATAATATAATAATAATTATAATAATTATAATAATTATAATAATAATAATAATATAATAAAAATATAATTATAATAATAATAATAATATATAATATTATTGAAAATTTCTAAATAAAGGTAACAACCGCTGTAAAATCCACATAGAAGTTTAAAAGTTTTTAAAAGCAAATAAACGCGGAGGCGGTAATAAAATAAAATATAATTCAAAAAGTTAATTTATGTGAAGTAGGTTCACTAATTTAATTGCTCGTTTTAAAGCGTTTTCATGGTCTAATTAACTTAATTAAGCAGCAAATAAGTTTATAAAATTAAACAGTACAGTAACTAGATAAGACAAGTTTATGAACCGCAAATATGCCCGGAGGCGTCCCTTTGTTAATGAAATAGAAGTACGGCTTTCTCCCTGTTAGCACAATTCAGTAAAGAGAACAAAGTTACATTTTTAACCGTCTTTAAACAAGAAAAGGTTCCGTATTTTTATTTTTGCTACAAAATTCCGCATGCCTGTAAAACCCACCAGAGCAGTAGGTAAAAGAAACAAAACGCTTGTCTTTTAGTACATACTGAAAATGCTAGTTTTGTCAGCAGCGTCGGGAGCGCTGTAAAATTGGTGACGTTATCAGAATTTGTTCACACGCATTTTCGCAGTATCATGTAAAATTGTCTCCTGCGGTTCGGGTTATCGATGTTTCTAGTTAATGATCACCTTTATATTCTACATATAAGTGTACCTACCTATTGTCTACTGCAAGAGAATTCTCTATTAATTGAGAAGTGATCTAGCTGAGTGGCATTCTTGTTTGAGGTGTTGCACTGATGTACAAACGACATTATTTATTTAATATTGTCCACAATTATGTCCAATGAACTACGTTTATTAATAAGATTAGGTTAGCTTTAAGTTTTATTGTAAAATTTTCCTTTTATTCAATAATAAAAATTGAATGTTTTTAGTTAATAACTGTACAGAAGTTGTCTCAAAGACTGTTCTTTCTTTCATCAACAAGCTTCTGCACTAATTTTCAGTTTAGACGTCTTTAGATGGAAAAATATTCAATACTGCTGCGAAAATATTTGCAGCACATGCAGTTTAACACCCAACGCAATTTATATTAATGTGGATGTAGCTTAATGCTACTTTAACAACACTTAAAGAACAAACAAACAAAATATATTCGTTGATAAAATTTTATTCAAACACAACGCAAATGGCAGAATATCCCTGGCCTATACTCGAAATTTGATTATGATAATACCAAATAGTAATGATGATAAGAGATAATATAAATATTTTATGACGCATGATTTACTCTAAAACCAGAATAGCTTAGATTCTATAATGTACTACAGTGCTGTACAGAGTAGACTTATCTGGTTTGGTGGTTGTTATTCCTTGTAGTGTACTTGTTATTTGAGGCCAGGATATTTAGCAACTATCTTCGCACGGGTTTTCACTATAATAATATGACATATTAGCGGATACCCGGTGATGGTGTGTTAGGCAAAGGTTCAATTAGGTGCTTCGTAGACGTTACGAATAAAACCACGAAATCAATTGTAGCACACTGTAATTATGTAAACGTGCACACATTGCAGCGGTCCGAATGCAAGAGAGTGAAAAAGAATGTCTAACTGACTGACTGTCATACGTTACAGATGAAGTTTTGTTGGTGTTGCCAACACCCGGCGTGTGCGCTACTATGCTAGAAAATAATGTGCCTAATGCATTGTTTTAGTGGTCTCAATCCACCTTCGCATTATTGCCTTTCTAATGAAATCGGTTTGGGGTATATCCGTTAGATAGTTGCAAAGTTTATACATGGAATTATGGACACAGGTAGAATTTTTTTTTGTGTTTTATATACTTAGGTACAGAGATTGAAAATTACGGAATCACGGACAAAATGAAGAAAAATTTTACGCAATTTCACTAGATTTGTTTCTAAACTACCTGATAATCATCATCATCATCATCATGATCAACCCATCACCGGCTCACTACAGAGCGCGGATCTCCTCTCAGAGTAAGAAGGGTTTTGGCCATAGTCTACCACGCTGGCCATGTGCGGATTGGTAGACTTCACACACCTTTGAGAACATACCTAATAATACTTCTAATAATTCTAATAATAATTATACTACTAAATTTCAATGCCAGGAAAATGCTAGGACGATGAAATAGATGAATATATTTCCAAGGTAAACAGCATGCAATGCAACTACTTGTTGCTATCAAAACATTGAAAGCTCGACTCTCGAGAATCCTCAAAGGAATACAGACTTCAAAGGTAGGATTTTATCTACTTTATCCTTTAAGGGACTCAACATGCCTGGTGCAAGTCTATCGTGAAAAATGTAAATTCCGACAAATTTTGGACCTATTTTAGTACATGTACATTTATAGAAGAATCTAAATATATAAAACGAAAAGGTGACTGACTGTCTGTCTGAAAAAACCCGACTGTATTACGGAACCCTCGTTGCGCGAGCCTGACTCGCACTTGGCCGGTTTTTTTAGGGTTCCGTACCTCAAAAGGAAAAACGGAACCCTTATAGGATCACTTTGTTGTCTGTCCGTCTGTCAAGAAACCTACAGGGTACTTCCCGTTGACCTAGAATCATGAAATTTGGCAGGTAGGTAGATCTTATAGCTGACATTTGGGTAAAATCTGAAAACCGTGAATTTAGGGTTAGATCACACAAAAAAAATTAAATTGTGGTCATGAACTAATAATTAGTATTTTCAACTTTCGAAGTGAGTGACTATATCAAGTGGGGTATCATATGAAAGGTCTTCACCTGTACATTCTAAAACAGACTTTTATTTATTTTTATACATCATAGTTTTTGAATTATCCTGCAAAATGTCGTAAAAATACGACTGTAGTACGGAACCCTCATTGCGCGAGCCTGACTCGCACTTGGCCGGTTTTTTTGGTAAGTAACTTAACTATTCTTATTCATGTTTTTTTATTTGAATCTAGTTTTCGTGTATAAAGTAGTCCATAACGTTGTGGAAGGAAGCTTTTATGACGTCATAAACGGAACCACCATAACCAGACACTATAAAAACTGAAAGGCAAACACTTGGACGAAAATACATTTTTTATACCTGTATCACTGACCTCCACTAATACGAGTAGGTACGCTGGACTAGTGATTGCCAAATAATTTTTGAAGCAACTCAATTTTCGCCATTTTGGCACTGATAGCAGTAGTGAGCGTCGTTGAGCGTACTCGGAACTAAATGTTAGTGAAGAGACGTTTGTCAACATAATATGTAGTTTCAACCCGAAGACCATTAATTGACGGTGGGTTGCGCGCTTCGAATAGGCATCAGTACCCTTAATATTATAAATGCGAAAGTGTGTTTGTTTGTTGGTTTATCCTTCAATCACGTCGCAACGGTGCAACGGATTGACGTGATTTTTTGCATGGGTATAGATAAAGACCTGGAGAGTGACATAGGCTTTTATTCCGGAAAATCAAAGAGTACACACGGGATTTTTTAAAACCTAATTTCACGCGGACGAAATCGCGGGCATCAGCTAGTAAAAAATAACTGATATTTTGCATGGCGCACCTCTTCCAGCATACTTGTATATGCCCAGTGTTTCAGTGACCACAATCTATCTTTTTCGCTCGATGTACTTTGATATATTTTTTCCTATTTTGTAAACAAATCTGACTTGTTTTTTCCGTGGCCTTGAACTCAAAATGTTGGCTTGGAACTACTTTCTTCTACATTATAAATTTCAGTGGATTTTTTTTACTCAGCCGACGACAGAAACGAGATTTATATTATTCCCTTGTTTATATCGATGATTCAGATTGACTTGATAAAAATCCAGTTATTTCTGCTGCTGTAACAAATATTTTATGAAAATCATTACGTCCTACTTGGTCTTTTAAATACTAGGTATTAGAGATGCGGGCCCGGGATCGAACCCCCGACGTCACGATAGGACGTGGACGTTTTATCATAGGGTCTTATTTCCAAATTATCATACATCAATTGAATTAGAAGTTGGAATCAATCAATGGTGCCAATTTGGCAGTACCTACATCGCTTAAAATAAATTGACAGGGTATGGGGTACGGTCACGGTACGGTACCCCCACAGATATACACCTACAGATATGCAACTAGCGTGGCCCCCTCAGTCCCTCTCGCTCAAGCAGAGGTACTTGTGAAATGTTATTCCTGCTATTTACGTTCGCTTCGGCAATTGCAGCCTAGTATACTGCAACCCACCATTGCACAATAACTTCAAAACAATAAACAACATAACTAATCAATCACTTCTTTAAAATACTTGAGTCAACATAACCTCACTTCACGTTGTTTGTCAAGATCTCACGTACAAATACATCTTGACATACAAAAAAAAGTGGCCACGGTCATAAGGACAGAAATTAATCATTTTGTCACGTTCTAATAAGAGCCTAAATGCATTTAGCTATTTGGCTCTAACAGTAAGAGTCACAATAGGGCTACTTCTACAGGTATTTGTTCTGAGCCCCATACCAACGACCCTCATATTCTACAATGGAGAGAGATTGACACTTCTACGAGAATTGGGTATTTGACTACATCAAAAATAAATTATTTCTCAGTGATTATTAAATAGAGGGCCTTCCAAAATACGTAAAATCCACGTCCATTGTTGGGTTTAAGTGTGATAACCATTTTAAATTATCGATTAAACTAAAAAAAGCACGTTAAATGATTGTGACGTCACACACCGGTATTTCATAGAATCTCGCATACTAAGCGCGCGGTTTTGACGTTTGATAAAAAGTTACTGATTTGACTAGTTGTCAAATACCATATTGTCAGTAGAGATTTTGTAGAATCAGTATTTTAACTGCAATACAGCTACGTAATATGTGTACAAAAGCAATTTCACAGTGCCAATTGGCACTGTGAAATGAGTATTGTGTGTGACGTGAAGTAGGATCAAACAGATTGGCCACGTCCGGTGAACCTATCACCACTACAATACGTATTTTAGCTATTTTAAATTGGTTATTGGATATTTAATTAATAAAAAAAACATCAGACTAAAATAACAAATCGTCTGTAACTATACATCGATGGTAACTATACTATTTGGTGGTTATATCTACCTGTACATAAAAACCTGATCAAGTGCGAGTTGGACTCGCTCTTGGAGGATTCCGTACCATTGTACAAGATATAAGTAACATACGTACTTTTAATTTTATTTAATTAGCATGGCAGCCTATTTGAAATTTTCTTAAGTTGTTCTTATAGCAGCAATAGAAATATACGCTCTGTGAAAATTTCAATTATGGTTCATGAGATATACCTAGTATGAGCCCACTCACAGTTAAACGGATAGACAACGAAGGGTCTCGTTAACACTCTTCGTGGACGGGACCTTAAAAATACTAAAGCTTATAGGTTTAACGAAAAAAAATAGATCATTTATTACTATTAATTAAATTATTATTTTTATTGTAAAATTTACTTTAATTGTGGGGACTTTTTCAGAAAAAATCTTGTTGAAAAAGAACCACCCTCTCCCATCACGTATTGAACTGCGTTATAAATTCACCTCTGATGATTTATTTAAATGATTGGTAAACATTTCGACGGAAATACGCAAACACGTGAAACTTGTACGTAGGTATGATTGTAGTAAGTATAATATTCAGGGATGTACTTAATAAAGTCTCTACTGTAATAAAGTCTATAGTAAAAACTTCTTGTGACAAAAATACAGTTTTCTGCTTTGGCTTAGCAGACAGCCTGTACTCACCCATTGAAACAGAAATTAAAAGATTTTTTGTGAAAATAAACTTTTAAAATTAGTGCTTTTGGACCATCAAGTGAATCTCCCACCTCACTGGTTCGGAATATGCTTCCTACTTAGAAAAACCAGAAGAGTCTCAGCAGTTGGTCTTTTCAAATATATACAGAACTAGCTAATGCCCGCGACTTCGTACGCGTGGATTTATGTTTCTGAAGGTTTTTAATATCCCGTGGGAGCTCTTTCGTTTTCCGGGATAAAAAGTAGCCTATGTCCTTCCTCAGGATGCAAGCTATCTCTGTAATTTCGTCAAAATCGGTTGAACGGTTGGGCCGTGAAAGGCTAGCAGACAGACAGACAGACACACTTTCGCATTTATAATAATTAGTATGGAAGAATTTACTAGCTGTATCAGGCGGATGCACGGACACCGACGTAATTCTATAATATTAGGTATAGTCCGTACAAAATGACTCCTCACGCGCCATTTTAACTCTATGGGTCAACTGTCATGCCAAAAGTACGGTTCACCTTTAAAATAAGGACTAAAATCGCACTTTTGACAAGAAGTTTGACACAAACAGTTAAAATGGCGCGTGTGGAGTTAAATTTTACGCGTTAAATGTATTCACTTTTGAGTATGGAACATGAGAAAATATATTTCTACAAACATTCAATTGAACTTACAAAGTTTTTAACATTTTGTTTAAGAAGAAAACAAAATTCAATAAACGTACAACAATTGAATGTTATGTAAAAGAAAAGCAAAATTCTTAGAATTACGCAAATCAGTCCTGGAAAAGTTCCCAAAAAACATTGGAACGTTTTGTTCGAGATTTTACTTGGAAGATGATGAAATTCTTTTGTCGATCTTGTTATTCATGCCGCGAATACTTCAAAAATACCTACTTCGATGTCATACAAAATATTATTAAAACGACAAACTTTATGATTATAATTTAATATAAATAACACGACTATAGACTCACGTGATTAGTCGAAGTAGGCCCGACTAGTACCGAACTCTCAAAATAGACCCCGTCCGGGGTCCTTTCTAGGGGTGCGGCTCGCAGTCTCAGGCGTGTCGCGTCGCGAGCAGAGGCCCTTTGAAAAAGGACCCCGACGGGTTTGAAACTAGTCGGGCTTACTATGACTAATCACGTGAATGTAGTTGTGTTATTTATATATTTTATAATGGATACCACTTACAACTGTTTACACACACAGTTACACTCTACACAGACATGCTAAAACTTTATGATTTTGAGCGCTTACGGCTAGGCTCAAGGCACATTGCAGTAGAGACGAAGTGACGCGCACTCATACGCATCTTCGTCTTCGCGCGTTTTCGCTGGTTGACGGAGAATTTGCTACAGTACGCGGCCGAAAGTAATGTACATCGACCTTTAGAAGGAGATAGAAGATTTGTAGAGCATTGTCTCTGTCGTTGAGACCGACAAAACGTCATATAAGTATGAGTGACAGAGACAAAGCCGAAATATCCTTAAGGCCGATGTACATTACTTTCGGCCGCGTACTGTAGGTTAGCGTCGCTTCGGCTCTCCAACAATGTGCCAAGTCTACATCGCTGATCTACAATATCCGATTCAATATCCGTTGTATGTGTATTCTTGCATTATTTTGCTTTCTCATCTAAATAAAAAAATCTTACCTGTAAGACCGTGTTAGTGTCCCGATTTTTCGGGCTTTGTATAAGTACAGTGAAAAATTTGGCCTTTGCTGTCCGTGAAAAGAATCGCCGTTGATAGAGCATTTTTATAAGGTTCCCATTTATTTTTAGTGTCCAAAGTTGTCAGCCCTGACGATCACGGATCACAATTCACAATAAAACTATAAATTGTTTATCTGTCTATTTTGAGGGATCTTCGAGCGAATGGTTGCAGTTTGGCGTGGCTCCAGAATTTATCGGGTACCGTTAGAGCTGCCGGCAGATCATTTGATCCACAAAGCCCATAAAACACGTAAACAGAATTAAGTAATAAACTGTAACGATCTCTATAAAATTCGGCGCGTGCAAATTAATAAATTTTCAATATTTCGTTTCGAGTGCTAAATTTAGTTTGAAAATTTTATAAAATTAAAAACTGTAGCTCTGGGTTTATAAATTGAACTTACTTTCAGGTTTTCTTTAGTTTCGAGCCGTCATTTCGATGTTAATGATACATGGTTCCCGCTCAATAGCAATTTGTGGCACTTATAGTGATAACCGCAATGACATCTATAGTACGCGACAGGTCAAGATGCCAATCGGGGTGGGAACGCTCCGCACACCTCCGCGCTAACCCGGTGCGGGATAGCCCGGGTGACGTGCTTGTGTGCGGGGCGTCCCCCCACCTCAGACCCCGATTGCTATTTCGATCTGTTGCGTACCTACTATACTTAAAAGTTTTACAGTTAGAAGCGAAAAACAGACGACGACGGTAAACTACCTGTAATATTGGAAAAGCCTATTGGCGAATTTTGTTTACAAAAAGTTTACACTTGAGCTTTTTATTTAGGACTTTATTGCTAACAGAGTTCTATTTTATTAGCGCAGTTTCTATATCGTAAGAAAGTAGGTCAAAGTAACTTATGTGGCGGCTCTAAGCTTTTGATCCTGATCGTGATTATAGTTTAGGCTGTAACAGCTTACATGCCGTAACAAAATGTACGTCATAGACCATATTGAGTGGTTTCGTATTCCACTACGAGTCTTTTCTTACTATTTTGGCATCCGGTTCTTTAGATTAGATTTTTTTCCTTATTATTATAACTAAAGTCTCATCCAAGTTATCTTACAATGTAGACAATGTTATTGGCCGTTGAAATATTCACTTTTGTAGCATATCTAATACAGTACACGACAGAAAATATTGTACATCGGCCTTTAGAATGAGATTTCGGCTTTGTAGAGCGTTGTCTGTCACTAATGCCTATGTGACGTTTTGTCGGTCTCAACGACAGAGACAATGCTCTACAAAACCGCTCTCTTTCTAAAGGTCGATGTACCTTATTTTCTGCCGTACTGTACCTACTTACTTGTTGAAAATATAATAGCGTGCACATGAGGAGGCAAATTATGCCTAACGATAGATAATAAATAACGGTCTACAAGAAAGAATACTGTCAGTAAATGTCTAGATTAAATCTAGAATTCTGTATACAACAAATGTTTAATAATGATTTAGTTTATTCAAGATAAGCTTTCGCTTGGCATCATACAAGGCAATGATAAATGAGACCAAAATAGCGAAATAAATAAAACGTTAAAACAGCTAAGCAAGAGAGCGAAAACAAATAAAACCGGTCAAGTGCGAGTCGAACTCCACACGAAGAGTTCCGCATCATTGTACAAGATATAACACAATGTATTTTTTTTTAATTTGCATGATGGCCATTTAAATAAAATATTTGCTGTTATAGGCAGTGGCCCTATAAATAATTATACATCCTGTGACAATATCAAGTCCTCTACCTATTATAGTTCATGAGGTATAGCCCGCTGACAGACAGACGGACACACGAACGGAGAGACGGACGGACAGACGAACGACAAACAGGCGTACAGCGGAGGCTTAGATAGGATCCCGTTGGCACGAAACCCTAAAAATAATTTTTTTATAGATGATACACAGAATAATTTTAAAAATAACTACCTACCTGCCTACATTAAATAGTATAGATAACTGTTACGCCTGAAGAGGAAACGGAAGTTCCTGTAGTCTCGTGTATTAGCTAGTAGTATCAAATGAGCCGATACATATCTGTATGTATCGGCTCAAGTCATTTAATGTTGGCCCGCAACAGTAAAAATATATGGGGCATGCATTACGATTGACGATACGACGAGCGTTACAGGCAGATCCTGGAAGTTAACCTCGAATAAACCTAAAAAAACGAAATGAAGACATGGGCTTATTAAACCAAAGATTAGTGTATTGTGCCCTGGATCTAAGATGGAAGCGGGCTAACTTTGAATGGCTATGGTAGTTTTTTTTTTATTAAACCCATACCCCCTTTGGTTTCGTACGGTACACGGTAACGTAACGGAACGCTAAATCGCTTGGCGGCACGGCTTTGCCGGTAGACTGGTAACTAGCCACGGCCAAAGCCTTCTAATAGCTCATATTAGGTACTAAATAAAAAAATTTGTAATAAGTAAATGCCGTACTCAGAATCGCTTAATCTTAGACAGAGCTATATCTCTCACATAAATCTGTCTCATTTTAACTCAATCTTAAGTAACGATTAGCGACTCTGAGTACCGCGAAGTGTCTACATTCTTTGTAACTTTTTCTTCGTTTCTTTTATTTTGACATTTTAATACATTTTCATCAGTACTTGTTGTACATTATAATCCATATCCATACTAATATTATAAATGCAAAAGTGTGTCTGTCTGTCTATCTGCTAACCTTTCACGGCTCATCCGTTCAACCGATTTTGACGAAATATGGTACAGAGATAGCTTGCATAGTGCATACCGGGGAAGGACATAGACTACTTTTTATCCCGGAAAACGAAAGAGCTCCCACGGGATTTTAAAAAACCTAAATCCACGCGTAGTAAGTCGTGGGCATCAGCTAGTAACATATATTTATCAGGGATATACAGAATTTTATAGAAACATTTGCACCTTGCAGCTAAAACATGTTAGGTACCTACTCGGTGCTCCTCGACTGTGTTTCAGACTGCGAGAGTTCGGAACTAATTTCAAAGCCCGTATCCTCTGGGGTTGGTCGTTAATCTAGTATGAAATCCTGTTTAACGGGCGATTATTACTTCATTTGACATAATATACCACTAAGCCTTTGACCGACCAAGTTTAATCTTTTGAGATCAATCCTATAAGTCAATGGCTTTGGGTTTTGGTAATAATTATTATGAGTAGGTTTGCCACAACTCAAGTTCACGCAAATGAAAGTTGTCATTCACGATACGATACTGAGTTACGACTTTTTTAAATTTGCGTGTAACTTTAACTAGCTCTGTTAGGTGTAATGGCGTTTCTTTGAACGTACCCAGTCACCCAGTAAGTACTTAGTAGGTTTTAAGATTTTTCAACGGAATCTTTATTAAAACTCCGGTCAAGTGCGAGTCGGACTCGCACACAAGGGGTTCCATACCATGGTACAAGAAATAACACTTCAATTTTTTTTGTGATGAAACCTCAAATTTACGGTTTTCGGGTTTTGCCTTTACTTCTAATACCTACAAGACTTGCTACCTGCCAAATTTCATGATTCTTGGTCAACGGGAAGTACCCTAGTAGGTTTTGATTACCTTGAAGAGTCTTGACAGACATGACAGACAGACAACGAAGTGTTCCTATAAGGATTCCTTTTTTTCCCTGGTGATACGAAACCGTAAAAATCCAAGCTGACCAATTCGAGGGAAACATCTAGTAGGTATTTATAATATGCTTATTATACTTGGTTTATCCCCGAAATCTCATTATGGACATAGTGTGGCGTAACAGCTTTATGCAAGTGACAGGCATGTGCTAATTGTGTTCGAAGGTATTAATAATAATCACTTTGTATATGGTCACGTTTCAAAATTTGTGACCAAAGTGGATATTGTGGTGTGGCTGATTCCGTTGTCGGTTGTACACAATCTCTAAACTAAACCAAAATGGCACGTCGAAATCTATTGCTATCCCTTTCATAATGTTGCTTGCGGAAAAGTTAAGCACTAGATTTGGACCTGTTAATTTAGTTTCGTGTAGAGATTATGTACAAGAGAATCGGCCCCATTAGTGGCTTAAAGGCATAAACACACTCCTTAACCCTGGTTGAAATAACAATGCTCATTTTTAGGGTTCCGTAGTAAACAAGGAACCCTTATAGTTTTGCCATGTCCGTCCGTCTGTCCGTCCGTCCTCGGTTAATCTCAGAGACTATTAGTGCTAGAAATCTGTAATTTGGCATGGGTATAAATATTAATCACGCCGACAAAGTGGTGAAATAAAATTGTGATAAATATTTTTTTAGGGTAGCTAAACATGAAAACGTCTACCCCATAGTGTCGGGTATCGTTGAATAGGTCTTTTAAAAATACTGTGGGTGTGAGAACATAATTATATAATCAATACAACACAACATAACAAACATAACAACGGGCTCTACGGACAGCGGCACGCGCGGCCCGCAGTCAAAACCGCGGCGCGTGCGCGAACGGACTCCCTTGAAAAAAGACCCCGGATGGGTTCGAAACTAGTCGGGCTAACGTCGACTAAACACGTGAGTACAGCCGGGACTTTTTCAGGATAATTAAAAAACTATGATACATAAAAATAAATAAAAATCTGTTTTAGAATGCACAGGTGAAGACCTTTTATAAATGATACCCCACTTGATATAGTTATCTTGCTTAGAAAATTGAAAATACTAATTACTAGTTTATGACCACAATTTTTTTTGTGTAATGTAACGACAAATTCACAGTTTTCAGATTTTTCTCCTAAAGCGAGCTATAAGATCTACCTACCTGCCAAATTTCATGATTCTAGGTCAACGGGAAGTACCCTGTAGGTTTCTTGACAGACCGACAGACACACAGACAGACAGCCAGACAGCCAGACAGGCAGACAGATAGACAGACAGACAGACAACAAAGTGATCCTATAAGGGTTCCTTTTTCCTTTTGAGGTACGGAACCCTAAAAATATATTATATTTGCTTGCATTTATTTCGCTTCGTAAAATTTTCAGTAGGTATATTGGCAGATTTCGATACACCGGCATTGACGCATGTTTACGAGTTTTACATGTATTTCGCCTCAATTTTCTGCACCGTGGTAATAGGTATTGAACCTATTTGTTCTGATTGGAATTGAAACCCACCACCCTAATCGAACAGGTTTAGTAATTTAGTTAGGCCAAAACATATTAGGTCTATGATACCAGTAGATACGTAGTGTGGGTTGGATAAAAGTTTTGGGATCTATGGGAAACAGATTTTGCAGAATTCGCTCAGAAATAAATAATCTGAAAGACATGGATAATATAAATTGATAAATAGGTTCAGTTTAATAATATTTAAACAAGTGCGAGTCAGGCTCGCGCAATGAGGGTTCCGTTATCCGTACTACAGTCGTATTTTTCGACATTTTGCACGATAATTCAAAAACTATGATGCATAAAATAAATAAAAATCTGTTTTAGAATATACAGGTGAAGACCTTTCATATGATACCCCATTTGATATAGTCACTCACTTCGAAAGTTGAAAATACTAATTGCTACTAGTAGTACATGACCACAATTTAATTTTTTTTGTGTGATCTAACCCTAAATTCACGGTTTTCAGATTTTACCCAAATGTCAGCTATAAGATCTACCTACCTGCCAAATTTCATGATTCTAGGTCAACGGGAAGTACCCTGTAGGTTTCTTGACAGACCGACAGACAGACAACAAAGTGATCCTATAAGGGTTCCGTTTTTCCTTTTGATGTACGGAACCCTAAAAAAGTAATATATCTATCCTAATCCATACTTAATATTATACAGGCGAATATGTGTCTGTCTGTCTGTCAGCTAGCTTTTCACGTCCAAACCATTTAACCGATTTTAACGATATTTGGTACAGGGATATCCTTGCATTCCGAATTCCTCGTGGACGAATTCATCATTACCATCATCTGTTTGGTACAGAGATAGCTTGCATCCCGTACACAGATTTAGACTACATTTTATGCCGGAAAATCATAGACATCATCTACTATTATATAAATCAATTAGGGTCAACGCGATTCTCGCGTGTACACAATGCTGCAACCCTAAGTATCTACTTAGGTTTCTATTTTGTACCAGTAGGTCGATTGCCGTGTACTGATATCTACAGTCTGACGATCATTGTTACCGCTGATTTGCGGACTCTCTCACTACTGGCTAAAATGCACGAATACCATAAATTAGGCCACGTTCAGAAGCTGTTTTCGCTCATTTCTTTAGTATATGTGTCGACGACGTGTGTCGTCTACGCGGAGAAAAGACTTCTGCAGTACTAGTCGAATGAGTCCATCTATAGGCTTACGCTTGACTGCAATCACACCAAACAGTAGGAGTAAAATTGATGCAGTCTAAGGTGAAACACGCGTTCGGAGAAAATGCCTATTAATTTTACTTTGAGTTTGAACTATCAATATTATAGCTAGCAAGGAAAACGGGGGATTGTTATAATGTTAGAAATCTTTGCCTGTCTGTTGCAGAGATGGGTGGAAACCATTCACAATACCTCGGGTAAGTAATCAGTGTAATACGAAAATCGGGTTTAAAGCGGAAATTACTGCTTTAACATGTGAAATCGAACAATTGACCTGACTCTGAGCTTAATTAGGTTTTGCCGAGCCTCACGCATTTTGGTCATTATAGCGTACAAGTACTTAGCGATTCGAATACGATTAACGTTGTATCAAACAAATACCTACTTGTTATAAACTTAGGTTAGTTATTCAAACTAGGTATATTATTTACTAGACTTTTGAACATCCATATCATACAATCTTTCTATCTAATCAATTAAACCTGTAAGTAAGTAGGTAATACCCGTTAGGTTATTATTATAACCAATCATGACATAAGGCACAGAGATAACTTGCATCCTGCGCACAGACAATCATAAGATACAATATGTACTTTTTATGCCAGAAAAATATAAAGGATTTTCATGAAATTTCTTCTCATTCTGAGGGAAGACCCGTGCTCGGTAGTGGTACCTGGCAATGAGTTGATGATGATGATGATGATGTTGAAATTCCTCAAAAGTGTAAGCTACATTGCCTTTGCTCAGTATTTAATTTGAAAAAAAAGATAATCGCTTTGGAATAATCAAATTATGTGAAGTAAAAGAAGAAAGAAATAATCTATTAGTGGCAGATCGAAATGCTAGAATCCAGAGATGTAATATGGGTTTTTTAAAAATAGAAACGTATCGGAAAAGGGGCTGTGGAAGAACCTTTTTGGAATGTTGGTGGTAGAAGGCAGAGAAAAACATGGCGGGAGACGATGGACACTGTAAAAAGGGTTGAGTGAAAAGTTGTACTGTAGACAATGGAAAAAAGAATATAATTGTCATTTTAATTAGTATTTGGAGTTTTATTTAGGTGTTTAATATAAAAGCTAGTTTTTATCTTAGCAACTCGGTGTAAATATATATAATTCAATTATAGTGCCATAGTATGAAATGAAACGTGGACTTGTAGAGTTATCAAACTTTATAATCAAGTTCGGAATTCGCTCAATTTCAGACACGCGTTTAAAAACTTGAAGAACTTGAAACACCTTTCCAATAGTGTTAAAAATAGATACAAAACCGCTATAAAAGGCTTTGCTTATTTCTTGTTATCATCCCTTTGAGGCGACAAGAGAAACCTTTTTCCTGGAATTGTTCAAATCTCCTTTCGAAGCGCTATCGTTTTATTATCAACTAACTGCCCTGGCGAACTTCGTTCCGCCTAACAGTCGATTCAAATTTTTTAAATTTTTCTTTCCGTAAGAACCATCCTCGGACTTCAAGGAATATTATAAAAAAAGAATTAGTGAAATCGGTTCAGCTATTCTCGAGATTTGCGGTGACCAACACATTTAGTGATTCATTCTTATATCATAGACTAGTCACTGGACAGTAGACGTCGCCTGTACCATTTACGGCGTTTAACCATTATCGGTTCCGTCATTTTAATTTAGTTTTTATTTATCACTAGCTGATATCTGCGACTTCGTCCGCGTGGTTTAATCGTCATTTAGGTTTTTCAAAATTCCATGGGGAATTCTTTGATTTTCCGGGAGTCTATCTATCTCCATTGCAAATTTCAGCCAAATCCGTCTAGTGGCTCATCTTGATCAGCCTGCTAAGCACCAAAGTTTGACAGCTAGTGAATATCACGATCATCTCTGATTTGTTGACACTTTACTATTGAATCTAAACGGTCGCAGCAAGAATATCATTTTAGCCAATTATTTACTACAATATAATTTTTAGACGTCTCGAGATATTTTTTGCGCCGGCGCGGGCGGTGGTCTCAGCCCTGACCGAGCTCGCTCCAACATGAGACTAGGATTTTTATATACTAAAATATTTATAGTAGGTACTAGTAGGTGTACGCAGCAGACAAGAATGTTCTAACAAAAAAGTCACGCGCAGCCACCAAACTCCCCATCATAGACGTGTAAAGCAGTGATAATAAGCCTCTAATAAGTACTGATGGTGTAGTCATTTGTTATGTAGTAAGTAGGTAGTAAGCGCCATACAAACAGAATTATATTTTACTAGCTAATGCCCGCGACTTTGTACGCGTGGATTTAGGTTTTTAAAAATCCCGTGGGAACTCTTTGATTTTCCGGGATAAAAAGTAGCCTATGTCACTCTCCAGGTCTTCAAATATATCAATGCAAAAAATCACGTCAATCCATTGCACCGTTGCGACGTGATTGAAGGACAAACCAATAAACCAACAAACAAACACACTTTCGCATTTATAATAAGGGTACTGAGTAGAGGTGTCAAATACAGGTTCATGTGTGTATCACAATATTATCACGTGTTACAGACAAATATTTAATAATTATTAACGTTACATTATTTTGTTACAAAAAAAAATTGCTTGAACCGTGAGGCGCAAGCAGAAAAATGGGGGCAATCGATTTTCGAACAAATGGGAACAGCATTTTAGCAATCTATGAATTATACTGAGCAAGAATATGACAAAAAACAACTTTCTCATAACCGTCAATAAGGTCGAGATTTGCTTGCACCGATTTCACCATGAGGCGCAAGCAGATAAATGTGTGCAAGCGATTTCCGACCTTATTGACATAGGAAACAACATTTTAACAATCTATGAATGATACCTACTGAACAAGAATATGACAAAAAACAACTTTCTCATAACCGTCAATAAGGTCGAGAACTAGGGTATAGCTTGTATTTAACTCGATTGATTTAAATTTTAAATTTTACCTTTAATAGGTACCCAATCCATACCTTCGCGACAGGTCGAAATCGCAATCGGGGAGGGAATGCCCCGCACACCCGCACGGCCCCTGTGCTAACCCAGTGCGGGCGAGCGAGGGTGACGTGCGGGTGTGCGGGGTGTCACCCCCGCCTCATACCCCGATTGCCATCTCAACCTGTCGCGGAATACAGTACCTAGTACCTACCTATGTATGTAAAAATAAAAACAAGTAGAACGATAAAGCAATGTCAAGTAGATACCTACAATACAATAGGTAGGTAAGTTTACCTAGTTACCTATAAAAAAATCTTTTTAGTAGGTAACTACTATATTTATTATCATACGAATTATAAAATGATGATGATGATTTCTAAAAAGAACAGTACCACTTCACGTACCTAACCTATTACCTATAATACTTAAATGTATGATAATACCTACACTTTGAAAAACATTTTCTGATACGATTTATAAAATGACGCAAGTATTTCCAAAAAGAACAAATCTACTATAATAGGTATTATTAACGCGCGACACAAATCTATCACAACACAAAAATGTACCTAATCTACATTATTTTGCCTAATCTACATTACAATTATTCGCATTAAATATTTATCGACACTCAAGTTCACAAATAAATAAAACTGCATTCAAAATTTATTACGAAACAAACAAAATGATAAAAATACTAGCCGCATACTCGTATCATCACAGTCAACATGTAACAGGCCAATACGAAAATTCGATGTAATAATTATTCACCGTCGAATCGCGACGATATTTGTATTCAGCTGTACCTACCTAATATATTTTATTCTAATATCGTCGCTCGGTCGCGCCGCGCGCGGCGTATCAAAGATCGAACGCCTGAGTTATTTTTTAGGAAGGATTTTCTCAAATTTTCACTACTTATTATATATTGTATTCAATTTTGTTTTAATCTGAAAACGAATATCTTGAATACATTTATATATTTAATAAATTTATTAGGTACATTATTTTTTGACACCTCTAGTACTGAGGTACTGATAAGGGTACTGATGTCAGTTCAGACTTAAAACTTTGATAATGTTCCTATCACGAAACCTATAGAATAAAGTTAATTTAGGCAGCTTTTAGGAAACGCGTTGAATTGTTTTGCTCACTTTCTCCAGTACCTACTTGAGAAAACTGATCATTCCATATAATTTTTGTAACTTAATTCTTTTCTCCATTTTATCCTTTTAGAAGTAAGGCAATTTTATTCTGAAAACAAAGCTGTTATTATTTTAGTATAGAAAGTAATAGCTTCAGGCTTGCTCCTTAAGATAAGGCAACCATTATGAAATGAAACAACAAAGTAAGTAAGCCACGTCGCATCGTAAAGGTTATATTATGAAAAATCTATTGCGCTGGAAATGTTTGTATAAACTTGCCACCGTTGTATTAGGGTAGCTTAGAATGGGGTGCCAGCCAGGTAACCTCCCTGAGTGCCTGGGTGCTGCTGGTCCCTTTTGGATGCATCGGGCATCCGAGGGGAAGAGCAGTATTCGGGTCGGTGCACCCCGGTAACATGGCTAATAATCTCTCTTCGGGGATATTGTTGGCCATGGCTAATGACCTGGCAGGGGGGGATGTTTCTCCGCGTGTCTCTCTGACTAGCAGTGGGCACAGTGGATGAGGCGGAGGTTGAGACGCGGGCGACGTGCGCGGGATTGCGTTGTCGCCCATTGCGTCTCCGGGGGAGGTGAGGTGCACATAGAATAGAATAGAATAGAATAGAATAGAATAATGTTTATTCGAGGTATATAGGTGGTACATGGTGTAGGCAATATCGTCCTGTACAGCAGTGCAACACCTCGAACAGGTAGGCCACTCAGCTTGTGTTGAGACGTCGGGCCCCTCAGACACAAACCTCTAGAGCAAATATCTGAGGTACCAGTTGCCCCAACGCTGATTTTCAGTGACCGCCTTTTAAATATTACCTAAACGTCAGTGGCATAGAATACATAAAGTTGGCGAGTAAATGGATAAATAAAATGAAAAGTGTTTACAGTTTTTAAATTTAAAGTGATATAGGACATAAAAGAAGAAATAAGAAATAATACATTGAAATAGATGTTGTAAATTGTAAGAATAGGAAAATTGTACGATAGTTTTTTTTTTTTTTTTTTTGTAAGTATAATAAAGAAAAAATAAAATAAAATAAAATAGCTCGCAAGGTGTGGATGAGAAAGTAAAGTTTGGTAAGATAAATAAATTAAATAAATTTTGACTAAATCTGTAACTTTTGAATATTTAAAAGATGTTTTTTGAATTTTACTTTAAAAGCGCCAGAAGTCTGAAGGTTTCTATAAGGTGGAGGAAGGTTATTCCAACATTTCGTTGCATTATACTTAAAACTACCTCTGAAAGCCGCAGATGCATGACGCGGCATAAGGATTAAATATGCAGCTGCCCTGGTATGGTGAGTGGTATGAATATCACTTGCCCACTGCAGTTTATGGTATAGATACTGAGGAACTTGGTATTTTATAACCCCAAATAATAAAACGGCAAAGTGTAACTGTCTCCGGTACTCCATTTTCATAACTCCAGCATTATTTAAGAATGGCGTGACGTGAGTACGGGGTGGTATTTGAAAACAGTAACGAGCGCAAGCATTTTGTACCTTTTGGATAAGATTCTTAGTGCGAGCTAGTAATCGTGGACCGATGACAATGTCTACGTAGTTCAGCTTAGATAAAACTAAAGATTCACATAGTTGAATGCGCACATCTGTTTTAATAAAAGGTCTTATTCGATACAAGACCTTGAGACGGTAAAAGCAGTTTCTTACTGTGTTAAGTACATGCTTTTCAAATCGGAGATTTTCGTCCATTATCACACCAAGATTACGTGCCTCAGTAACGCGTTCAATGTCTTCGCCTTGTATTTTTACGGTAGGTCTTTTACCAGAAATTTTTTGTATTTGAATTTTTGTTCCAAGGATGAGATATTTGGTTTTAGTTGGATTTAACACCAAGCAGTGAGACTCTGACCATTTGGCTATGTTGCTTAGATCTTCGTTTAGCTTATCCATAGCTTCATAGGTCTCATTTGGTGCAAACGATATATAAATTTGTATATCATCCGCATACATATGATAATGACAATGACGGATCGATTTAATGACGTCTGCGCAGTATAATATAAATAATAGGGGACCTAATATGGAACCTTGGGGCACACCTCTAACTACTGGTTTGTATTGTGAATTAGAGGTAGAACCGTCATCATGTTTTAACTCTACTGTTTGAATTCTGTTACTCAAATAACTAGCAATCCAATTTACAGCTTCAGGGCTAAGACCATAATATTGCAATTTGGCTAAAAGGAGTGGCACATTAATTGTATCAAATGCACGTGAGTAGTCCAGCAATACAAGTATCGTGCCCTGTCCTGCGTCTTGTGCACTTAAAATGTCGTCCACTACATCGATTAGGGCGGTAGACGTACTGCGATTTTTTCTAAAGCCAGATTGCTTGATAGGCAATATGTTGTTAGATTCAAGAAAATCTGTGAGTTGCTTACATATTACCTTTTCAAGTATTTTGGACAAACAGGGTAGGATACTTATAGGACGAAGATCCTTAAATTCAAGAGGGTTGACCTTTTTAGGAATAGGGCGAACTATAGCTTTCTGCCATGAAGCAGGGAATACACTAGTTGTAATTGACTTGTTAATTATATTTGTTATAATTTCAAAAGTATAAGGAAGTATGGTGAGTAGCATATCAAGCGAAATGCCATCTGCACCAGTAGCATTGGATTTAAGGGAACGTAATATTTTTGAGACTATTGTGTGATCAACGGTTTTGAAGGAGAAAGTTTGTGTCCCAAAACGAGTTGAAACGTAATATTCTATGTCGGAAGATGAAGCTTGATCTCTACCTGGAATGTTAAGGAAGTGACTGTTTATTGTTTCAGGAAAACTGAGTGCGACTGGTAAGGCTTGATCGTTTTTATTTTTTATGTTAACGTGACGTTTCACGTGTTTCCATAAATAAAGAGAATTTTTAACATTATTATTAATAAACATTGTGAAGTATACTGATTTTTCCATATATATGGCCTTTTCCACTGAGTACTTTAAATCTTTGTAGAATTCAATATGATAATCTTTCTTAGTTTTACGTGATTTGGCATGTGCTTCATCTCTTCGTCTCATCATCAGCTTAATATTATAGGTCACCCATGGGTAATGTGAATCTTTGATAAGACAAGGTTTAAGAGGAGCTAAGACGTCAAATACCCATAAGACACAACTATTAAAGGTATCAACCATATCATTTATATTTAGAATAGAATTTACCTCGTCCCAATCAATTAATAGTACATACTTTTTTAGTTCGTCTGTATCAATATCCTTTATATATCGAATGTAAGCTCGTCGCGTTAAAGACTTCGCCTTGGGAATATTCAGTTCGCACGAGATAAAAGCATGGTCACTGAGCGTGCATACATAGTCAACCCATATGCCTTCCACGTTTACATCTGAGCATATTAGGTCAAGCAAAGTCTCACTGTGACTAGTGAAGTGCGTGGGGTTTATTACATGTTGCGCCATATTTGTAAAAGTCAAAAAGTCTTTAAACATTATTGTACTTATATTATTTGTATCCAAGTAATTTATGTTAAAATCACCTAATAACAGAATATGATCATAGTATGGGAGGGATCCAAATGTGTCAGTCAGAGCGTCTATAAATATACCTACACTTAACCAGGGAGGTCTATAAGCAGTTCCAACAATGATAGTCTTACCGTTTATGTTGATGCTGAGCCACATTTGCTCTACATTTGTAGTATTTGGGTGAGTTATAGTCCTCGCACACAGACCGCGTCTTATATAAAATCCTACACCTCCTCCACGAGAGCGTATCTCAGCGGAACGCGGTATATGTCTCAGGAGGTAGCCCGGCACAACCGGCGCGCGCCCTTCCTCCCCATCCCGTAGCCAAGTCTCGTTAAGTGCAAGTATATCAACGTTATGGCGGTCCATGGCGTACAGAAACTCATCATGCCTAGTTCCTAGCGAGCCTGCATTAAGGAAACCAAATCTTATATTACGTGATTTAAATTTAAATAATATAATAAAATAGTGTAATTATCGTACAACGAGCCATTCAATAGATAAATGAAGTATTTAGAAGTAAAAAATGAATATGAATATTGTATAATAATATAATATATAAGAGATATGAAATATTTAAGAAGAATCCGTACCCGTATTGAGTCATAAAACCTATCCTTGTGTGTAACACTGCCGTACAGGTCCGGTACATAAATTAGGTTAATTATAAATAGTAAAATATTACAAAATAAAATTTTAAAACATGTTTTAGAAATATATAAAACGAATCTTACACTGTATACTAAGCTTAAATTAAAAACAAAAATATAAATTAAAGAATTAGTGAGTATGCTTTTAACTCTTTTTAAACATATTAATAGCGGAGGACAGTTACTTGCCAATAATCCGATACCTATATAGTATACTTGTGAAACCATAACAAACAGATAGTTACACAATAATATATCTACCAAGTCTATACAACATAACCTTCTATCGGCTTTTTTAAATTGTAACAATGAAATATTACTATGATAGTTACTCTGTATTATTTTAAAAATTAAAAAGATATAAAAAACATAAAAATCATTCCTTTTTGCAAAAAACCATTCGTTTCTCAAAAGTCCGGTGTTGAAACTTAATGTAATAAGGAAAGCTATACACATCCAACAGTCCCGCCCCCAAAAAACTTGGCCAAGTCATTGGAAGTGCGTATACGGCGCACTTCCGCGCCCTCATCACGCCTTGCATATATTCGACCATCTTTGGTCCAAATATATCTCCAACCATCGCGTCGGCCCAGTTCACGGGTCTTGAAAAATAAGTTTTTGTTTGCTGTTGTGAGGCGCTCATTCACGTAAAAACGCTTAGTTTGACACGCTTCAATAATCCCTGTAGAGTCAGCGCCACGGCGCACCCGCGCGGCGCGGAGCAAGTCATCGCGTACCGATCGCCGCGCAAGGCGCACTACGATAGAGCGCGGCGGCCGCTGCTGCCCCGCCGCATTATCGGCGATGATTCGCCGAGGACCCGAGCGCTCTGCACTGACGATGTCCCGCTCTTCCAAACTCAGTCCGAATTTCTTTGATACAAGCAAAGTGATGTTCACGGCATTTTCTCCACTTTTCTCATCGAGCCCGGCGATCTCGACATCGTTTAGCAGATTTTCTTGCTCACGCTCGTTGAGTTCTAATCGCAGTTGCGAGATAATTTCCGATTCCGGTACGTTGTTACCCTCCGGAGGGGACCTCTTTTCCAAAAATTCCAACCTCTCTTCTATTCTCTTATTTTCTGTTGGAATCTTCTTTTCTAAACTATCCAATCTCTCCTCTATACTGCACACTCTATTGTTAAAATCGGCAACAGTGGAGTTTAGCCGCGAGAGTTCCTGGCGTATTGAGCCCATTTCTCGTGCAACTAGTTCACCTAATAACTTCACTTGAAGAGCGAGAGATTTAGGCGAGCTGTCATCGTCTGCACCTTCGAAGGATATGTCCTGAACCGAGTCTGTCGCTGTCGTACCAGAGGCAACATTGTTTGTACTACGCCTTGCACATAGTTGGTGCACCTCGGACGTGCGTGGAGGAGGTGGAGGGTCCGCTTCGGCGGACGTCGCTGGCTGGGTCGCGGTGGTTTGCTTCGGCGTTCCCGTGACCCAGTCGCCAGGCGACGCGCAGGAGTGCCGCTGGGTTTTAATGGATATTCTGGTCGCTTTTCGGCCGGCGAGTGCCACATACCTTCCCTCCAGTTGGTTGGCTGGCTGGCTTCCGGGGGGGGGGGGGGGGGGGGGATTGCGTAAACGCACTTCCCAGCGTTAAAAAAAAAGGGTAGCTTAGAATAGGGTATTTTACCATTTTTTGAAAAGTGTTTTAATTTGATCCTTAAGTGATAATAAGGCACCAAAAAAATTACAATAATTTTATTCGATCGATAAGTGCAATAAAAATGCATTTAAGTTTTGCATTTCTAATTTCACCGCGAAAACGCTGGCCGCCATCTTGTAAAGTTCATGAGCCGTGATGACGTTACTTAAAACTATCTAAAGTGCTACTAACACTTAGGTATCTAATCTAAACTGACGTGTTTTAAATTATTTTATTGTTTAGTAGGTACATCATCATCATGATCAACCTATCGCCAGCTCAATACAGAGCACGGGTCTCAGTGAGAAGGGTTTTGGACATAGTCTACCACGCTGGCCAAGTGGTTTGGTAGAGTTCACACACTCTTGAAAACATTATGGAGAACTTTCAGGCATGCAGGTTTTTATTTAGAGTAGACTGTTTATTATAAGTAGATCGTTTTGCTCCTAAATTAAATTAATTCAACTGAAAATCAAACCTGTCGTGAAATGGCCGGTAAAAAGGATCGTCAAAACGGTTGTATTAAAAGACAAGAGTGTAATAAACTTTAATGTATAATAGCAATATAATAGCGGTATAATATTGTTTAGTGCGTCAGAATGACGACGCAGAAATAGCTCCATTTTCGAGGAAATCATTCTCGGAAATGAATTTTCCTTTTCTCTAAGTTACACTATCAATCATAGTCACACTTATTTTTTACACCAAAATAATCAAAGTAATTTCCTTGACATTTTCCGACATTTGCGTGGCCTTTAGCTATTCATAACACCTTCAGTAAACTTGCATTTGAACAACCTCCTCCAAGTACCATAATATTAGCCTCCTGATAAAATAAAAGTAACAATAGGTCAACACAAAATTAGCAGTCAGTGGGGATTGCCGACAGAAGTGAATATGGACTACGGAATAACATTGGATTTTTTTTAGGGTTCCGTACCTCAAAAGGATAAACAAAACCCTTGTAGGATCACTTTGTTGTCTGTCTGTCTGTCTGTCTGTCAAGAAACCTACAGGGTACTTCCCGTTGACCTAGAATCATGAAATTTGGCAGGTAGGTAGATCTTATAGCTGATATTTGGGGAAAAATCTGAAAACCGCGAATTTAGGGTTAGATCACAAAAAATTAAATTGTGGTCATGAACTAATAATTATTATTTTCAACTTTCGAAGTGAGCTAGACTATATCAAGTGGGGTATCATATGAAAGGTCTTCATCTGTACATTCTAAAACAGATTTTTATTTATTTTTATGCATCATAGTTTTTGAATTTTCGTGCAAAATGTCGAAAAAATACGACTGTAGTACGGAACCCTCATTGCGCGAGCCTGACTCGCACTTGGCCGGTTTTTTTGGATTTACGAATAAATTGTAGTAGGTATTCACATATTATATTTCTTATCAAAAATTAAAATTTCATAATTTATAAACCATTATCTCTGTGCCCAATTTCATCAAAATAGGTTCAGCGGTTGCATCGTAAAAAGATAACTGTCAGAAAAACAGATAAGTAGAGGTACACGTTCTACCACAGAACAGCAAGAAACCGTGAATGCTGGCACTCTTGTGTGGTCGACATCCAATCTACTCCTACGAAGCGTTTCTGCTCAATGTTTCTGATACGAAACGCTAAGGTGTGGAACTCCCTTCCAGCGGCGTCCGTGTTTTCTGTCAAGTATAACTTGAATACCTTCAAGGTAAGAGTGAATAGGCATCTTCTAGGCAAGTGCGCTCCGACCTAGACCTCATGGTTGCTCTGCTTCTCAGGCATGATTGTCGTCAAATGGAAGCCTATAGCTCACAAAAAAAAAACAATTTCGCATTAAGGCATAATATTGAGGAATAGATATGAATACATTTTTATATCAAAATTGTACATTTTTATATCAGGGAAAGAGCATCAAGACCGGGAGCCGCAGCAGCTGAAAACGGCAAGCGGCGCTAGTATATGCCTCTCTTATCGAGAGTTACATTTTTGTTCCGTTTGCCGTGGATTTTTTTTTACGAAACATTTCATCGCGATTAACAGCCTCATCTGGTGACAGACGGGCTGGCTCATTTTTTGCGCAACGGATCAGCCTAGCTGTCCAGCGTGCAAATGCAGCCAGTATTCTTGGCACCATTCCACGCGGGCATGATTTGTATAGAAATTAGATAAGACTAGCTTTAAGTTTAATTGTATATAGGTATTAGGGTGTCCCTTATATGGACGAAAAAATTTTTTTTGCAGTTATCAAAACGCATACCCTCCAATTTTGTTTATTATACTAAGCTTAACTTAAATATAAAATTTTAACTTCCTACGTTCATGTTAACCCGTGCCGACAGGGTCCCAAAGTTTATGTAAGATGGTGTCTTTGAGTACTTCTTATTAAATAGCTAGGTCGTTGTAAATATGAATGTTGTATGTAAATATTGATGAAAAGACAAATTTAAGTAACACTTTTATTTATTAAACAGTTAAAGTTACATAATTTATTCACAATACTTTCTTCTTAAGGTCTCTTTTTTACAGACTAGAATCATCTTTTTGTGTTCTTGAACACAGCGTAATAAAAACTGCTTTTGCTGAATTTTCAAACTAGAAAACAAATTTTGCGTTTTATGGATACGAAAACACTCAATGATTCACCTAAAACAATAAGTAAAATTAGAGATAGTTCGATCAGTTCCCGATAATCATCACGCATTATTGGAGTTTATGCTTAAAAAAACGTCGCCAATGCGCTAATAGTTGCGTCATAATTGTCATATGTAATTTTTGTTCCAAAAGTACACAAGTTCCATTCAAGCTGCCTGTATTGGATGATGTCGTATCCCAGCACATTATTTGTACCTAACTTATCATTGAGGTTCTAGTCACAAAGTGCGTTTGCAACTGTTTTAGCTTGATCTTTGTCAGATGAGATGTCCAGTTTTAGTACTGCAAGGAAGTACTGCTCCTTTTCTCCAAATGAAGTAAGGATTGGCAGGCATTCTTTTTTAGAACTTCTCACAGGCCAGGAAAAAGTTTTCCATCCCAGTAAACAGTAACAAATTCGGGCACGTTATACTAAAAATTATATTTTATGAAATCCGCTTTATCCTTTCCCATTTGTGTTCGAATTCGTTGAATAGAAGGTCCGTTGATTGGATAATCGTCGCAATTAAGACCTATTGCTGGCAGGCATATCGTGCAGTTCTACTAGTTCTTGAGGTGGTATAATGCTGTGTAAAAGGACGTCAATTACCTCTGTGAAGACGTTTGCCTGAGCCTCTTTTTTCTCTTCTTCAATCTTTCTCTGTCTTGCCCTTTTATCCTTTTCAAGTAACTTTTCTCTACACCCAATAAACAACCTGGACATCACCACCACACCAGCGTGTATGATATCGAATAAATTATCCAAATCTTTTTGAAAACTCTCCTCGCAGCTTTTATAAGCATGCTGTGCTTTTTTGCACCCCTCGCCAGACTTGGTAAAGATCCACAAGCTTCTTTATACAGTAAGGAAGAGCTTTGGTGGGTATTTCAGCCTTTCCTCAGAATGTAATAATACTCTTGAATGACAAGATTCGTGATTTCACTAACACTTTACTTGATTTCGCAAATGTTAAAACAGAACTGTGAGAACTTGACGGTTAGACGGTAATTTCGTATCAGTTATTTGGTGATTTACCTGAACAATTAAGAAAATACTTTTTTACAACGCTTCTCCATTTCACTGACATCTTCAAAATATCAAACAATACGCGTTAATAATGATAGGTCGAGATAAATCGACAAATAGAGCGTGCGTGGGGCGGCACTTGCAGCGCAACTTGTATGAACATTTTTCCAACTCAAGTCGGCACGGGTTGCAGTTATCCAAATCAGGAAAAAATTGATATTAGAGTGTTTTAAGGTCAAATAAACAAAACTAGAGCCTATGCGTTAAAAAATTCAAACTTTGAAAAATAAGGGACACCCTAATAGGTATTCATTAAAAATTGTACTTTTATAAAAATAAAAAGAATTAGTCTACAAGGGTAATACAATGAAGGCTTTATCCACGCTCACTTTTGTAGTTAGATAAAAATGGCAATTTATTGCCAAATTAGCCGCAATTCGGCAGCTTCACAAAACTTACTGAGTGTAAAAAGTGCTTCAGTAATGTTTTGGTGAGATTTTAAGCCTAGAATACACAAAACGTGCGTAAACGACGTCATGTAACGCGTGCTTGTACGCGCGTAATTGTTTGTCGTTGATACGACAACCCCTATATGAAACTTATCACTCCGAGAGTGCTTTGTTAGCGCACTTTGCATAGTGCTAGAACAGGCTCCATGCGAGCTGCTCCTGGAAGGTTTCAGTTAGGTAGTGTAGAAACCATGCAGTAGTGGTCTAGTGGTTCACATAACCTGAGTTTGTTTTATCAAATTATTATAACAGACTAGATGATGCCTGGGACTTCGTCCACGTGGATTTAGGTTTTTAAAATCCCGTAGGAACTCTTTGATTTTCCGGGATAAAAAGTATGCCTATGTCCTTCCCCGGGATGCAAGCTATATCTGTACCAAATTTCGGCACAATTGGATGAACGGGTGGGCCGTGAAAGGCTAGGAGACAGACAGACAGACACACTTTCGCATTTATAAATTAGTATGGATTATAGTGCGCTTTTATGCGTATTGTTACTTGAAATGAATTTCTTTTTATTTATTTATTAAGCAGTGTGATTGCATTTATAAAGTTCCTTTTATTACTACAAAGAGTTGCGTTCGACAAATCGCCACCGCCGTCGCAATGCGACGTCCGCGTCGCGTCGTCGTGCGTTGTGTATTCCAGGCTTTACATTTCAGCAATATCAAGTAGACTACGAGTTCGTTGATCGGTCACTTTCCTTTGGCATTTTCCAACAAAGCAATATACCTAAACAATAACCTTCAAAGCTTTCCTTTATGTACAGGCTTAGAGCAAGTGAATAATTTCTTCAAGTGTTTTATACATATTTTTAGGGTACCGTACCGAAAAAGGAAAAACGGAACCCTTATAGGATCACTTTGTTGTCTGTCTGTCTGTCTGTCTGTCAACAAACCTATTGTGATTTATCGTGCAAAATGTCGAACAAATACGACTGTAGTACGAAACCCTTAGTGCGCGAGTGTGACTCGCATTTGGCCGGTTTTTTATACTTAAGTATACAAGGTATATATGTATAGACATTGGAAAATAAGGTGAACATTATGGAAAAAGGCGTTGGAAAATGGCGGTCTACAGGTTAATTGTCCAGTCAAGTGGTCAATTAATGTGACGAAGACGAAGTACCTAGGTACCTCGCATGTAGTAAGTATTGGGAGAGTATCTCGATTGGAGAGGAAAGTGAACGTCATGTGAAATCCTTTAGATGCTAGATTTAGATACAGAATCCTTAGATCCGTCCTGAAAAAGAAGTAAATACTGCAAGCTCAGCTGCTGGTGTTGTTATAATAATTTATTATACCCTAGTCTGTAATAGATCTTTATAAAGCAACCTATTTTTTATTTATTTATTCAAATACAAGTTAGACCTTGACTGCAATCTCACCTGGTGGTAAGTGATGAATGATGATGCCGTCTTAGATGGAAGCGGGCTAACCTGGAAGGGGTATGACAGTTTTTTATTAAACCCACAACCCTTTGGTTACTACACGGCATCGTATCGGAACGCTAAATCGCTTGGCGGCACGGCTTAGCCGGTAGGCTGGTAACTAGCCATGGCCGAAGCCTCCCACCAGACCAGACCAGAAATTTAGAAATTACAAAATTCCAAACCCCTGCCGAGAATCTAACCTGACACCTCGGCTACCAATAATAAGACAACAGCGCTTACCACTGCGCCAGGGTGGTCATCAAAACCTATATTTAGACATTGCTGTTTCAAACTCGAACTCAAATTATTTATTCAGAATACGTACAATTTTACGCTTACTGATGGTCAAAATTGTTAATTTGTAAGATAATAAATAGTGGTGCTAGATGCTAATTATTACGTACTTAAAACTAAAGCTGCGAGGGTTCTAACGTGCCCAGGTCTGAGAAGAGCCCACAACAAACTCAGATTAGATGGACTACTACTGTTACAGTATAAAATACTTAACCATTTACGATAGGTCTTGGTCCATAAATCCTGTATTCATAACCTTCAAAATTGTCGGACATAATTTGGTTAAACCTCAAGGCGGTTTGCTATAATATCACAAATCGTGTTTACGCCCATGCGTCAAGGTTTAGTGAAAAGCAAATATTTGTGGGTGGGACTCTAATAACGCACTTTAATTAGAGTCTAAGGGTAGCACACATCACCACGACGCGACATGGCATTCTCATTTGTCAGTGTCGTATCATGATGAGGTGTGAAATAGAGGTGCATCGTATGGCTAAATATAATTTTTTTTTTAAGCGTTTCATCCATCGTGAATGATTTCCATTATACCGGCAAAGCCGTGCCGCCAAAAAATATGCTGTGCGCCTGTTAAAAACCTATTTTATTATTATACCCGCATTAGCAATTTGCGGGACTAATAAGCTATTTCTGCAGTGATGACGTATTAAGCCTTGATGAAATGGATCCGGACACATGGTCGCTAACTATGGGCCTCATAAGAAAGCTCAGAGTTACTCAGCGGGCGATAGAGAGAGCTATGCCTGGAGTTTCTCTGCGTGATCAAATCAGAAATGAAAGAATCCGTAGGAGAACTAGAGTAACCAACATAGCTCAACTGGTTGCGAAGCTGAAGTGGCTATGGGCACAGGGCACATAGTTCGTAAAACCGATAGACGTTGGGGTCCCAAGGTGCTAGAATGGCGGCCTCGCACCGGAAGACGCAGTGTTGGAAGACCCCTCCACTAGGTGGACGGATGACATCAAACGAGTCGCAGGGAGCCGCTGGATTCAGGCGGCGCAAAACCGTGGCGTGTGGAAATCCCTACAAGAAACCTATGTCCAGCAGTAGACGTCTATCGGTTGATGATAATGATGAGCCTTCGAGTGGCGGACCGGTACGTGTGGCGGAGGCGCAGGCCGCCACTGCAGGCGTTGCCGCGAGGGCGCACCAATTTGATCAAGAAAGCTCCGCACCTGTTTTGTTGCACTCTGAGTGAACTTACAAGGGTTGCGATGTGGTCCATAATATGTTATGCTTATGATAGTAATAAATAATTAAATTAGGTTCGTAAGTATTTATTTCGACTGTTAGATTAGGTTTATAGGTATTTATTTTAAATGTTAGAATCTTTATGTTGTGATAGTATTTAATAATAATTAGATAAGGTTCATAGGTATGTTTTTTATGTTACTTTAGATATTATAAGATTTTTTTAAGAATTACATAACATGTTACGCGTATGAAGTCGCAACTTGCGAGTAAATAACTTGTACCAACTTAACTTATACACATGGAACAATAGTAGGTACGGCTAACTGTAAACATTTCAATAGTAAAACAACGTCGCTAATATTATGAGAAATAATAATTAGCAATCAGTAAACAGCAGAGCATCTGCGGTCAACAGAACAGATAAACTTGTGCGACATACCGATTGCTTATTATATCATCATATTATACATATATACGCTAAACGATAAGTAGGTATATTATTATCACAATATTTTTATTAAAAAAGTTACAATAGAGTTACAATAAATTAAAAGTAGCCTATGTCATTCTCCAGGTCTTAAACTATACCCACGCAAAAAAACACGTCGATCAGTTGCTCCGTTGCGACGTGATTGAAGGACAAACCAACAAAGAAAAACACTTTCATTTATAATATGGGTAGTGATATACCTAATATGGGTAGTGATAGTCTGTTCCAAGTGCAGAAGCCCAGTATGCCTGTCCTTGCTTGGAATTGGCATATTTCCAAATCCTAGGCAAATCGATGTCCGCTCTCGGTAAGAGCCAGAAAAATTTCAGAACAAAAAGTGATAAAATAAAAAGCATGTATACGATTATTTGAATTCAGAGCGGTTTAAAAGCACTGTCTATACATGAAAAGGAAAACTGGGTGAGTTATATTAACTTACAGCATACACTGCTGGATTCAGAAACTCGTAGACCCACTAAAAAGGATTTTCATTAATTGCCACCGAGAAAGGTGCAGAGGGTTAACTAATTAGGGATGATTTATGCCAAAACGTGCATGGACATAGCACGTTGAAGCATAAACGCTGATGCTTCTTAAAAAGTGATTGTGATGTTTTGAATCCGTGCCACGTCCGTGCCTCGTACGTGGCACGGCTCGTGCCCGCCACGTGTTGGCAAAAATCATAGCCAAAATCTCTAGATTTAAAAAATAAGCGAATCAAACTCATTGTGCTTATTTTAGGTACAGCGATAACACTAATTAGATATCATGACATTCAGGTACAGTACGCGGCAGATAATATGGTACATCGACCTTTACAAAGAGATAGCGGTTTCGTAGAGCGTTGTCTCTGTCGTTGAGACCGACAAAACGTCATACACTGTATGAGTGACAGAGACCACGCTCTACAAAGCCTAAATCTCATTCTAAAAGTCGATGTACAATATTTATAGCTAGCTCTGCACCACTTAAATGTAAACTGTAATTCTCGATATAAGTGAACCGTTGTCGCTCGTGTTCTTGTTGAGAAATAAATGTCTTTTAAACATGGAACGTATTTTTAACTGAAAATACCGTCTCTTTTGAGTGCCGAACTGAGCCAATTATAGATAAAGAAAGGGTCTCTCGAATTGAATTCGGAATATTTTGCTTGCGAGGAAATTTTCGCGCTATGCCACGTCAAAGAGGAAAATTAAAGAATATTTATAATTTAAAGTCATAAATTGCGTTAACGAAAGAGTGATAAGAAGATTATAATGTGCAGCCGTTTTATCACAATGCAAGGCCAAGTTTATTGTCTCGGACTCACAGCGTGAGGTCAATGTCGATATAGAGTCGAGCCGAGACACCTATAAGTGGCCAATCTCATTAAACGATAAAGCATCGGCCTCGCAGACCTACGACTATTAGATGTTGAAGTGAAAACTTCTGATCGTTCCTCCCTGTGTTGAAGACAATACGCAGGGAAATTTTCAGCTGTTATAAAATAGCGGCACGCGCTGGCTCTCTCTATAAGAGTCTATACGCACGGTCGATAGTTGCCCGGCAACTCAGTCGGCGGAGTCGCTCCAACACCGTGCGTATAAACTTGGCAACTTCCATGAAAATCACAGATTCTGACGGTCCGGTCGCCGTCGACCGAGTTGCCGGGCAACTAGTCGACCGTGCGTATATGCTCGTGTTGAGTAGAAGTATAACTGACTGTTGCTAGATTTGTAAAAATAAGTAGATATTTTACGAGAGCGAAGCTAATTTTTTTTTTAAAACGGAACAATACTGATAGCCACCGTGAACTAGGTCCCTGATGGATAGGACATGTCTAGAACAGACCAATGAATTCACGCTAACTTTTGCAATACCCATTACTGTTATTGAGCGAGCGTTTTGTATTGTGTGGTTTTCCAACTCACTGAAAACTGGCATAATGTATACTTTGCCGATAAAATGGTAAAGAATTATAAAAAAACCCGGTAAGTACGAGTCAGACTAGGACACAAAGGGTTCCGTAAATACCAGCGTACAAGAAATATAACTATAATTTTTTGTGATGACGTTCACAAATTTACGTTTTTCAGATTTTCCTATTACTTGTGCTATAAGACATTGCTACCTGCCAAATTTCATGATTCTAGGTCAATGGGAAGTCCCCTATAGGTTTTCTTGACAGACACAACAGGCGGACAGACAGACAGACTAACGAATTGATCCTATAAGGGTGCCTTTTTCCTTTTGAGGTACGGAACCCTAAAAAAGTTTTGCACTTTATATTAGATCTTCCTTTGATAAGGACGTAAGCAAGGTGTGGTTGTTACTCCGGCAATATTGTTTATTGTATCGTTGCGTTGGGAGGAGTTCACTCGTGTAATAGCTGGTTTAATGACTCCCTTTATGAGGTGACGGGGAAGTTATACCTACGTAAGTTAGTTTAAGACTCGAGCTTAATCATAGGATTAAGTGAAAGCACTTCAGTAATGAACAGAGATTTAAGTTGTTATCGTCATATTAAATTGAAAATTAATGCAATTAAAACCTTCCTTTCTGCGTTTTACTTTGGTTTTAACTCTGCGATACTGATGAAGGGCGATTTTGGTTGTATTATGTTCGTTGCAAATCTTCTTGGGCACTGAAGAGTCCTCCTCGACAACATTATGTAGAAAGTACAGTACGCGGCCGAAAGTAATGTAAGTACATCGACATGTAGAAGGAGATAGCAGATTTGCAGAGCGCTGTCCCTGTCATTGAGACCGACAAAACGTCATATAGGCATGAGTGACAGGTACAACGCTCTACAAAGCCGAAATGTCATTCTAAAGGCCGATGTACATTACTTTCTGCCGCGTACTATAAGTAGGTACAACTTGTCAAAGAGAGTTCGTTTGGATGACGTATTGCGCGCTGTTTTAACTGCAAAAAGTGTTAGTCGATTTATTGAGCGGTTTGTAAAATATAACAAGGGTTTTTTTTATTTTCCACCTAAACAAAGTAAACAAATTAATAGAGAAGGCACATTTCTCAAGTTAACTTTGACGATGTTGAGATGGCAATCGGGGTTGGGACGCTCCGCTTACCCGCACAGCCCCTAGCGCTAACCCGGTGCGGGATAGCGCGGGTGACGTGCCTCATACCCCGAATGACATCTCGACCTGTCGCGCACTATACTATTAAAATTTTTAATTAAAAAAAAAACCACTAATTTCATAGTTTTAAGTTTTAACTTCTGTCGGCAGTCCCTATATACTGCAAATTATTTTTTGCTTACAAGTAATGGTGAAAACGTGTAAGGTTTTGTGTACAATTAAATTAGCACCATTACCGCAATAATTAATTTTAGAATTTGGACTTTCGTAAGCGGTGTTCAAAATATGTATGTAATCAATTATATACCTTCTCACATCCATCCGAGGTCCTTAGTCATGAGATTTTACGCACTACATTAAGTATTTGTTTACGTTAGTTATTATCATCATGTACCTTTAAAGTTCAAGAGTCAATGGAATTAAATTACTATTTGCTGCGTTTGTAACGCTTTCTTTATTTAAAAATATTTTTGAAAAATCAACATCCATTTCAAAACTAAAAAAGTCACTAAAAACCTCTTCAATCGGTTTAAAAAATTTCAAATACGCGACTGCGGTATAACACTGCATCAGGAGTCAAAATAATTGACTTTTTTCCATTTGAATATCATAGAGGTATCAAATGCAAGGATTCTACCAATACTCCTTACATCTAAATCTGGTTAGACATTTAGAAGTAATAGTGCAATATAAAGACTCACATACATACACCCCGAAAACATTCTTTTTCTGGCAGTCGTATGAAAAATTCTTTTTCAATCACCAGAAGTAAATCTGTAAAAAGTAATGAAATCTGCAGATTGTTAAAAAATTTCCTAGCGCTATTAAGTATTATTATCAAACTAGTTTAAAGCTTCTTTTTTTCTAAATATTTTCGCCATGAATATAGTTTTTCTACGTATTGGAATGCTATAATGGCAGCAGAAATACCTACTAGGTTAGTTTCTAATATTCGATCCTAATGAAATTCCGATGTAGCGTAAAATAATGAAGAGAAAATTATTTCTTGGATCCTCTGGCCACACCCAGCAACATTAGTTTTTATAGCCTGTCTTATATGAGGTAATTGGAAGCTTCCTAAAGCTGTCTTATTTGATTTATTTTATTAATTAGGAACATATACAATACACATATTTCACATCTACTACATCACTTATACACAAACACACTAATATAATATGACGTACTTATCGATAATAAGTGTACCTACACAACATTTGAAATTATCGTGTCAAGCAAAAAAAGAACTAATATTATGACTAATAGTCAGAATTAAGACTATATAAATATAATAACATATAGATTAACACGTAAGTGTAGGTAATTTATTTTATACTATTTTAAAGTCAGCCAGAAAGTTTAAAATTAGACAAACAACAGTTACTTATGTACGAGATGAACCCACCGTTAAATGATCGAAGAGTTTTTTTCTGAGTCTTTTCACCACATCGTAGGAAGCAATGCGTGTAAAACTCAAATAACATAATTGAACAAAATAATCGGATCATTTCCAAGCTTAGCTCATTACCTAATACGTAGAACAAAGATGCACTAAGCTAGGAAAATGAAACGATTAAATATTCACTTTCATGCGTTGGTGTATTTATGATACCGTGGCTCTGAAAATTAATTGCCGTAAGTCGTAGAAGCGATGATAGTCTAGAAGATTACACGGCGGCGTGCTAGTCGGGGGTCTGTAGATTCTATTCCGGGCCTCACACTGCTAACTTTTTGAAGTTATTTTATAGTACGCGACAGGTAGGGATGGCATTCGGGGTATGAGGCGGGGTACGCCCCACACACCCGCACGTCACCCTCGTTACACCGCACCGGGCTAGTGCGGAGGCTGTGCGGGTGTGCGGGGCGTCCCCACCCCGATTGCCATATCGGCCTGTCGCGTACTATAGGTACTTCTTAAGCAATTTAAATACTTATCACTTCCTTAACGATGGAGAACAATATCGTAAGGAAACCTTCATGCCTGAGAGTTCTCCATAATGTTCTCAAAGGTGTGCATGGGAAGTCTGCAAATCCGCACTTGGCCAGCGTGGTGGGCCATGGGCGCTATGGCCTTCTCGTTCTGACAGGAAACAGCTGTATTCGATAGTAGACCCTCGATTGATTGGTGTCGAAGGAACCCTATAACGGTTCCTTTTTTAATCACTTTCTGTCTGTCCTATAGGGTACTTTCCGGTAACCTAGAATCATGAATTTTTGTAGGTAGGTAGTCTTATAGCACAAGTAAAAAAATAAATCCGAAAACCGTGAATTTGACATCGCAAAAAAAACGTGTTCATGAAAAAATAATTAGTATTTTCAATTTTCAAAGTAAAATTACTATACCAAGTGGAGTAGGTATCATATGAAAGGGCTTTACCTGTAAATTCTTTTTTAATTTACAGTGCAAAATGTCTACAAAAAATACCCGAGTACGGAACCGTCGGTGCGCGAGTCTGGCTCGCACTTGGCCGTTTTTTTGAAGAGAAATTCGAGATGTTTATGGTCGATTTTTCAATCATGGAAATGCTGGCTTTGTTAAAATGAAACAGATCAAGTGAAGCAGTGAAAGTTCATTAAAGTATTCAATAAGGATTTGATAGGACCTTTAAATTATGAAACCCTTTCAATGATCTGTAATTATAAAGTTGCTGGGGAATCCTGAGGACAATTGGCAAGAATATTATAACTTTTACAATTGAATGGGTACCTACTCAAATCAATCAAATATTTATTACTAGACTAGATGATGCTTCCCACTTCATCCACGTGCATTTAGGTTTTTAATAAATCCACTGGGAACTCTTTGATTTTCCGGGATAAAAAGTAGGTACAGTACGGGGCCGGAAGTAATGTACATCGCCATTTAGGAGATAGCAGATTTGTAGAGCACTGTCTCTGTCGTTGAGACCGAAAACGTCATATAGGTATGAGTGAGAGACAACGCTCTACAAAGCCGAAATGTCATTCTAAAGACCGATGTACAATACTATCTACGCCTACTGTACTAGGTAGATATTGCCCATGTAAACGCATCATTATATCCGTCTCCAAGATGCATGGCAATTGCCATCTCTGGTGAGGATACACGACGACACTGGCATCGATATAAATGTCGAATTGTCGTCTTGTGACCTTTACCACAGAATATCAATACTTATAATAAAACTGTAATAATATAATATATGTCTTTACGCTTTCCTACTTGTGCGAAGCCGGGATGGTTCAGCTAGTTAGCTAATAAATTCTGTTTCATTTCGTTCTTTGTCAAGCTACAATATAGTGTGAGGTGTGGCTATATCAATAATACCTACTCTCTATTGTATCGTCGAAGTAGGTACTAGCCTGAGCCGTACCCAGTATAGCTGCTTTTATGGCCCTCTAGTTTTATGGCGCTGGAAACTTACTGATGCCACGTAATGTACTTTACTACCCGCTCTTAATCAGAGGATTAGTTGTTGATAGTATTTAAATCACTACTCATTACACGAGTAATCTGGTAATAGATATAATGAATAGGTACAGCGATCGCCCGCGACTTCACTCCCATGGGAATTTAGAAAAATTAAGGGACCCGCTGTGAAACTATAAGCTTTTTAGGCCCAAAGATTGGTTGATGAGGACTTTTCATATTTAATTAGGTATTATTGTACTATGAGAAGATTGGTAAATGTGTAAAGTGCATAAGACTCAAACAATTTCTTAGTACAGTGCTGCGGTAGGTACTATTATTGTGTTATAATTTCATAAAGTGTTCATAAACTAGCGAATGAAATAATAAGTAAAGAGGTTGCAATATTTAAAGGAGAAAAAAAGGTCAAGTGCGAGTCGGGCGAGACGAAGGGTTTTTTTATTTTTTATTTTTTATTCAGATACAAGTTAGCCCTTGACTGCAATCTCACCTGGTGGTAAGTGATGATGCAGTCTAAGATGATAGCGGGCTAACCTGGAAGGGGTATGGCAGTTTTTATTAAACCCATACCCCTTTGGTTTCTACACGGCATCGTACCGGAACGCTAAATCGCTTGGCGGCACGGCTTTGCCGGTAGGGTGGTAACTAGCCACGGCCGAAGCGTTCCACCAGACCAGACCAGAAATTTAGAAATTATAAAATTCCAAACCCCTGCCAGGAATCGAACTCGGGACCTCCCACTAATAAGACCACAGCGCTCACCACTGCGCCAGGGAGGTCGTCGATAAACTAGCGAATGAAATAATAATTAAAGAGGTTACAATATTTAAAGGAGAAAAAAAGGTCAAGTGCGAGTCGGGCGAGACGAAGGGTTTCGTACCATCGTTCAAGATTTTCATCGGTAAGTACAATGTAATTTTTTTTTAAATTTGCATAGCGGTCTTTTTGAAACTCGCTATCTTGGTTTTTTATTATTTACTAGATGATGCCCGCGACTTCGTCCGCGTGGATTTCGGTTTTTGAAAATCCCGTGGGAACTCTTTAATTTTCCGGGATAAAAAGTAGCCTATGTCCTTCCCCGGGAGGCAAGCTATCTCTGTACCAAATTCCATCAAAATCGGTTGAACGGATGGGCCGTGAAAAGCTAGCAGACAGACAGACAGACAGACACACTTTCGCATGTATAATATTAGTATGGATTGTAATGACGGCATACACACTCTGGTAAATTATTAACTATCTACCTATTACGGTTCATGAGAGAGCCTGCTGACAGGCAGATGGACGCCGGGATGAATAGCGGAGGCTTAGTAATAGAGTCCCATAGGCACACACATGATAGAATAGTCCTTTACACAGATAGACAGAAGCATTGACTTATATTACTTCGTATGGACAGGGCTATTGAACAAACAAAATTGCACCGACTCAGTGGTGCTTTAGCACCAATGCAACCTCAGTGACGTCTGGATTTCAAACGGGTCGTTCATTAGTATCTAAGGGGTGGCGCTGATTTATTTGGTTCCAAAGCCGTGAAAAACTTTGTTCACTCGACCATCTTGTCATTTATATCGATGGATAGAACAGAAATTTTTAACGAACTTGAACCATTTCGGCTTAAAAGTTCTCAAATAAAGTGCTTTTAAACTTTCCACAGACAATTAACAGGATCGGATTTATTGTAAAGCTTTGTATTTCAAATCCCATCTGCGACCGAGTTTGGTTTATTGAAGCACGTAGCCGCGCCGCGGTTATCAAGTTAGACTTGATAAGCCGCACATTGTTAAACGAACAAACCCCAAAGTTTTGCGGATTTGCGTGAAACAATAACATTCTACACAATACGTTTAAAAGCCGTATGTGTCTGAATACTTGATATAAATTGTATTCTTTATTCATCATCATCATCATCATTATTATCATCAACCGATAGACGTCCACTACTAGACATAGGTCTCTTGTAGGGACTTTCACCGTGGTCTTGCGCCGCCTGAATCCAACGACTTCCAACCTATTTTAGCGTTTAAAGTATTTATAATGGATGTTTATATGGATTATGGATGGATGTTTATAGTATTTATAATGGACTTCCAACCTCGCAACCCGTTCTGATTGGATCACTAGAGAAACTCCGAGCATAGCTCTCTCCATCGCCCGCTGCGTGAGTCTGAGCTTTCTTATGAAGCCCATAGTTACCGACCATGCCGCGGATCCATATTAAGTCATCGCTGGCAACACGCACTGTTCGAAGACTTTGGTCTTCAAGCACTGAGGAATTTTGGACATCTCGAAGCTTCCTGAACGCGCGCTGCCTAGCCGAGTTGGATTTAGTGGCAGACCTCTTTCTCTAAATTGGACCTACCTAACTGGATTGTCTATCCTAGGTATACATACTCGTCTACAATTTCGAGTGCAGAGCTCCCAACGATTACTATGTAGGTATGCACCTATTATAAATGTGCAAAAGTGTGTATGTCTATCATGTCTATCTTTTTACTGCTCATCCATTCAACCGACTTCGACGAAATTCGACACCATCCAAAAATCAAAAAACTTGCAAAACATTTTGCTAACAATCACGCTTAATGAAAAGCGACACCTTGTTTATGCAAATTATGAGTGATCGGTGAAAGAACCAAGCAACTTGGAAATATATCTAGATATACCTATATTATCTACTTAGATAAATTTTATTAGATGATGCCCGCGACTTCGTCCGCGTGGAATTAGGTTTTTTTTTAAATCCCGTGGGAACTCTTTCATTTTTCGGGTTAAAAATCCCTTCCCCGGTATGTATGCTAACCCTGTACCAAATTTCATCAAAATCGGTTAAACTGTTGGGCCGTGAAAACCTAGCAGACAGGCAGACACACTTTGGCTTTTATAATAATAATTAATAATATTAGGTAGTATGGATGTATCATACCTACTAGTAGGTATCCTCATTATTTAATTGTATACCCGGAAGGAGCGACTAACAACTTCTATGGAGTTGGTACAATTGCTCATTCTTTAGGACTTCCTAGCACGAAGTGCGAAAGCGAAAATGGTGGGTGGCTTCAGCTAGTAGGTACCAGCTGGGAGTGCATTGCCAAGTTTCACCTGGGCATCTAGACTTTCCAGCACATGAAGAAACTTCCACTTCCACTGAAGAAGACCTCGAGAGTCGAGAGTGACAAATAGGCTACATTTATCCCAGAAAATCAAAGAGTTTCTACGGGATTTTCAAAAACCACGCTGATGAAGTCGCGACCATGAGCTAGTATTGACATATCAACGTCCATTGCAAGATTTTTTTCACAAAATCTGCGTAGGTATTTAGTTGCAAATACGACCGAAGAAAATCGATTCAAGTAGGTAGATACCTATACCTACGTAGCTACTTGACAATCGACGTTTAGCAACGTGTTCTACCATTTTATAGGTCAAGTTAACAAGTTTGGCCCGAAAAATCAGTAAAGTGGAATCATTGGGACCAGTAAATACATTAAAGGACCGATATAGAGCCTAGGCCCTAGGGCTAAGCGTAATGGTGTAAAGTATCTACTTGTTTTTCACGTTTTATTGGATAGGTGGCGCATTATTAGAAATAGCAAATAACACCTGGCCGAAAACATCGTGGCTAAAGAATTTACGCCAAAATGGTATGGGAAGAGTACCCAATCTCGTTTCCGCACAGCAGTGTCCAAGGTGCAAATTAAAGCCCTAATGATTGCCAACCTCCGATACGAGACGGCATTTCAAGAAGAAGATTGGATTAGGTATTAATTAGATAATAATTGTTGTACTTTCGGGATCTTCTTGTTCGGAAACTCTTTGATTTTCCGGGATAAAGAGTAGCCAATGTCGTAAAGGTATATAGTAGTAGCCTCAAGCCTGTGTAGTACGTAGATACCTACGTATGTGCAAGCTACCTCTGTCTCAAATTTCGTCAAAATCGGTTAAACGGATAGGCATAGAAGATACTACACACTCTTGCATTTATGATATCAGTAGGTTTGGCTTGCCAAGCGTTCTAAAATCTTAATTGAACACGTCATTTGTTTTTCCTCTCAATTTTCACAAAAATTCCTGAACACTACTAAATTTACGATGATATTATCGTTCCGGAATTCGAAGGTTTATTTGTATTTCATAGATATTTAAAAATAAAATTTAATTATTATTTATATTAATAAAACGCTTTGTTATTTTTAGGTAGGTACCTACCTATTGAAAAAGTTTAAAGAGAGCATCCACGGTGACCATAGAACTTAATGTTCATTTAGACGATGATGATGTATATTATAAATTATAATGATATACTTACATGGTTTACAAATAAATAAATAGGTAAATCCTCCCATTTAGTATCGATAATTTTGTAAAGTTCCTCATTAAAAAATTGCAGTTGAATTTTCTTTCTGCTTAAATAATAGGTACACACGATACTTGGGGCAATTATAAAATTAGACGAATGTAATCAATACATCCATTAAAAGTTATCTGCAATTAATCTAAACTTACCTAAAGATGTTTTATACACAACTTCGCAAAACGGTTGAAAAATTCACGAAAATTCAATCACACACTTTCACCAAAAGGAAATATCAATACACAGCTATTATTAAAGTTACAAAAGTATTTACACTGATCTTCTGTATTTCGTGGAACTTTAGTTTTCCGTCGGAAAATTCAAGTTGGTAGCGACACGTCCGCCCGTCATGATTGGCATGGTTGCACTGAAGAGTTACATTCTATTCTATCATTTCTATCCCACTTGAACTTGATAGGGGTTTACGGATATCTTTTCACCCTTTCATCTTTTTTATCATAATACTGGAAAATCAACCCCTACATTTGAGTGATAGTTGAAATCAAAAATTCGCTTTAAAATCCGATTGAATTTCGTAGAGATCAATCAAGTTGGTTTGGATGTTGAATAGCACTTACTTCTGGTAGTAGGTACCTATATTTTTCAGTTTTATCCGATTTTTCATCGTCTTTTATAAGTAAAACTTTTGAATAAGTTCAATTCAGTCCTGGTTTATGCGTATTCAGAATACAAATAGGTATGTAGAAATACCTACGTCGTATTCGTGAGTTGTATTTGAAACAACGCACATTAATATAATAATTTTATTATTGAAAAATATTTATTATATTAAACATACTGGCACCGTTTGGATTTCAACTATTATTGTTAATATATAACAATTCTATTATAACTTTTATACTAAGTATTGTTTCTCTTTAACAAAGGCTGCTTCAAGCCTTTTGAAAATAAGTCCAGCCTTTTATCGTTGAGCTATTAAGGCTAAATGAGTCCCTACATCATAAAAGTACTCTACCCCAATTTCATGTTCGTTTAGGCTCGGCAGTCGGCGATAAGTGATTTTTATAGCTAGTCAGTCGGAAGAACATACCTACTATTGTATGTATACGTAAGATGAACATTCAAATGAATCAAAAGCTCACGTATTATTCTTTCAGAAAGCCATTATTGTATCCAGATCAAACTATAGGTATCCTACTGCTCGTATCTATATCTATACCTTGTATTATCTTATAACTGTAGGGAAAAGGGTTTAATGAGCTAAGCTATGCTATTTGCGGGCTATTTATGTTCTCCATTCACACATCCTAGATTGAAAGCCTGACCTATTACCTACTCTAGATTAGTTGTCTTCCCTGTCATGTCCGTCAACGGGCACACCTTGCTAGTTCCGGATATGGAACCCAAGGTGGCTGACTAAACTGAAGTTTGTTTTGAACGTTCCTCATGTCATACAGTTTACATAACTAAGCTGTTAAGTGTTTGTAGGAAGGCTTGGTATTATTCTTTTTATGGAGGCGTTTGATATCACAGCCGATTCTATTTGCCATCCATCCATCTATCCATCTACCTTTAGGGATGATTTATGCCAGCACCTTAGGCCGTGCCAAGTGCGACGCGTGAACGAGGCACGGATTCAAAACATCACAAACATTTTATATGAAACAGTTTATGCTTCACTGTGCCGTGCCCGTGCGCCACACGGTGAAGCATAAATTGCTTCAGGTGGCGGGTGCGAGCGAGGCGTTTGATATCACAGCCGATTCTATTTGCCATCCATCCATCTATCCATCTACCTTTAGGGATGATTTATGCCAGCACCTTAGGCCGTGCCAAGTGCGACGCGCGAACGTGGCACGGATTCAAAACATCACAAACATTTTATATGAAGCCGTTTATGCTTCACCGTGCCGTATCCGTGCACGGATGCCACACGGTATAGTGTGCCAATCGATCGTACTTCGTAGAAAAACTAAAAATAGTTGCACGTGTTATTTATGATATTTCCATATTCCATAGCCCATTTGGTTAGAAGATTCTAAGTCCACGTTTGACCACGATTTCAGAATATAGTAAAAAAAAAAAAGGTAGACACTTTTGTAGGTTTTTAAAATCAAATGCATCTGAAGTTAAAACTCACTAGTAACGTGACAATTTATATCTAGTCAACTAGATGATGCCCGCGACTTCGTCCGCGTGGATTTAGGTTTTAGAAATCCCATGGGAACTCTTTGCTTTTCTGGGATAAAATGTTGCCTATGTCAATTTCCATTCCAATACAATAAATTTTATAAAACCCATACTCCTTTGCTTTCATCACGGCATCATACCGGAACGCTAAATCGCATAGCGGCATGGCTGTGCCGGTATGATGGTAACTAGCCACGGCCGAAGCCTCCCACCAAACCTGACCAGAAATTATAAAATTCCAAACCCCTGCCAGGAACTGAACCCGGGACCACCCACGAACAAGACCACGTTTACCACTGCGCCAGGAAGGTCGTGAAAATTACAGACAAATGCAATTTCAATCTGGTATCTGTTTGTTTTTACCATTGCCCACCCTAAAATATCGTAAAATAAAAGTGTCCAAAGGGATTTAATTCAAGTTTTATTATAATCCATCAAATATTGCCCTTATATTTATTCAAAATCTTGTACTTTTGTTTGGAGTGTTGGGGCGAAAACAGATACTTGCTCTAGATTTCGTGAGCATGTTATTATCAGCGATATAAAATGTTCCACTAGATGCGGCGCTTCATAGTAACAACATATTATTCCAACGACGTTGGCACGGTAATATTTATACTTATAGATAACAATCGTGACATTGGTGTCCGCACTCCTGTCAATCGAAATCCGCTTTAGAGGTATAGTAAGCGACAGTTCGAGATGGCAATAGGGGAGGGAACGCTTTGAACACCCGCACAGCCCCCGCGCTAGGGCGCGGGTGAGCGCGGGTGACGTGCGGGTTGCCGGAGCGTCCGCCCGCCTCATACTCCGCTTGCCATTTCGATCTGCAACGGACTATAGGTAGAAGAAGAAGAAAGAAGAAGGTCTTTTGTGGAGCTAGAAGTTTCGGACAGTTTAAAAAAATATAAGTAAGTAGATACAAACAATGTGGTTAATAACTTGTTGTTGGTAGTCCGTTTCTACGAACATAGATAATTTAGAATAATATATTTAGATAATATAGACTTTATATGTACTAAACCTACCTATACCTATTCAAATATGATAACATCGATATTCAGAGTTAAACAATTTTTTTTTTAAATTCAGATACAAGTAAGCCCTTGACTGCAATCTCACCTGGTGGTAAGTGACGATGCAGTCTGAGATGGAAGCGGGCTAAGCTGGAAGGGGTATGGCAGTTTTTAATAAACCCATGCCCCTTTGGTTTCTACACGGCATCGTGCCGGAACGCAAAATCGCTTGGCGGCACGGCTTTGCCGGTAGGGTGGTAACTAGCCACGGCCGAAGCCTCGCACCAGACCAGACCAGTTTAGAAATTATAAAATTCCAAACCCCTGCCAGGAATCGAACCTGGGACCTCCCATTAATAAGACCACAGCGCTTACCACTGCACCAGGGAGGTCGTCAAATCGCGCAAATTTTATTTTTACAATCGGACTGCGTCCAAAACGGATTACGGTTGATAGGAGTACGGACGTCGGACACTGATGTTCGTTGGAACATGTTGTCAATATGAAGCGCCGCATCTAGTGGAACTTTTATATCACACGTTATTATTGACAAAGAGAGCCTCTCCTCGGATCACGGGTCTGAGAGGCTCTCGGAGCGTAGAAGGACACGTCGGGTACAAGTTAATGACGTAGCATTTTTCAAGTTCACTCTGCGGTCTAACCTTGCTGCTATCGTAATTTTGGCCTTAAAAAGAGGATGGGACTTATAGCATAGTTGTACAAGTATGAAATTATTTTTTTATTACATCGCCTAGTTAAAACATTTAAGACTTCGTCCGCGTTGGATTTAGGTTTTTTTAAAAATCCCATGGGAACTCTTTAATTTTCCGAGATTAAAAGTAAGTAAGTAAGTATATCCTTCCGCAGGATGTAAGCTAACTCTCTACCGAATTTCATAAAAATCCGTTGAACTGTTGGGCCATGAAAAGCTAGCAGATAGACAGACAGACACACTTTCGCATTTATAATATTAGTATGGAAGTATGGATTTTTTCGTTGTTGGATCTGGTCAAATGATGGTTTTTGATTTTGCTTTCATATTTGCTATCATTACAATTACGATCGTAATATTCCGAATCAAAACTTTCGTACCTACTTGTAAGTAGGTACGAAAGTTTTGATTCGGAATATTACGATCGTAGATCAAGATTAATTTGTGGTGTGTACACCACAAATTAATCTTGAACACTCTATGCAGCAGCAGGATATAATTCCTCTTCGGGATTTTCAAAAAACGTATACGAAGTCACAGACAACGATTACTATTATTTAATAAATACTGGCCCAGTAGAATTAATGTTCGATATTATTAAAACAGTATTTTCTGCAGTTGAAGGCCCGATAAGTGGTTGAGAGTTTTTCTAATACGGAACTGGAAGGTCGACATGGGATTTCATGACGTAGCAATTTTTAAGTTTTTTTTGGTCACCTTCGGCTTTCATCATTTTCATTAACCATAAGTTGGACCTTTGAATTCGGTTGTGTATAAAGATAAAATGTGCGTCTGTGATTTTTCTTTTTTCTTTTCTTTTATTGAAAATATTACAATAAAACTTAAAGCTAGCCTTATCTAATTACCATACAATTCATGCCCACGTGGAATGGTGCCTTAAATACTGGCTGCATTTCCACGCTGGACAGCCAGGCTGATTCGATGCCCAAAAAATGAGCTAACCCTAATTTTTAATAGGTACTTAATTGCATTTCATCTTTTTCCACCAATCTCAAAGGTATTCATTTATTTGTTACCGAAATGAGGATTTTGTTCTGTCGGACTAATCTTTGAAATGGCTTAAACAATGTGTTTGGGTTTTCTTAAGCGAATAGACGATTATACGAAGAGTGATCGTAGGCCCACTACTACTAATTCGATAAAAAACTTAAGTTTTATTAAACATCTAAATTCACAAGGACAAAGTGCGGCCAAAAGCTTTTATGAATTAAATTCGAATTGCTTGAACCCTCTTTAACCATTTTATTTAGTTTATTCTCTGAAATTCTATCTCTGTTTCAACTAGGCGGCGACGGGCCTAATAATATTGTCTCAACAGTTTCTATGACAAGAAAATAAATCCAAAAATTTTACTATCATATTCATTGTTCTAATAATAAGTTTTAAACTGAAACCGCACTAAACTTTAGTTAAAATAATATCTCTCCCAAATGTTATTTTCAATTACCAAGGTTATTATGGAGATAAGTACTTGGAGGTATAAAAGGTAATTATGCTCAATATAATTCTTGTGAAAAAATGGACAAAAGTCCTAATCTAAATATATAAAAGGAAAAGGTGACTGCCTGACTGACTTATTGACTAACTGACTGACTGACTGATCTATCAACGCACAGCTCAAACTACTTGTCGGATCTGGCTGAAAGGCATGCTGATAGCTATTATGACGTAGGCATTCGCTAAGAAATGATTTTTGAAAATTCAACCCCTAAGGGGGTGAAATAGAGGTTTGAAATTTGTTTAGACCACGCGGACGAAGTCGCGAGCATAAGCTAGTTTCTTTCTAACGGTCGATGTACATTATTTTCTGCCGCGTACTGCGATTGATGGATAGATGGGCAGTTTTAAGGAGGAACAAATAAGTACTTAGTAATTAACATTTATATAATAAACTAGTACGAAAAAGGCAATATTACCAAAAGCGAACGAAATTATTTATTGATACTTCTATTAAAGCTCTGATGAATATCAATATTCTATAACATTTGCTGGGATATTACGGTGTGAAATAAATCAGACTTCACACCCGAAGCTTGCAGCAAGACGTAAATTATGTGTCAATAGATTTTCTTGGCATATATTTTATAGGAAGGAGGAGCTGATTTTTCAATTTTCTATGTCAGATTTTAAAAGTAAAATGCGATTCCAAAAAAGTGCACAAAATAAGCTTGCTTATTAAAATATCATATTTTATTTATATTTATATTTTTAAATTTTTAATAGTTTACACCAAGGTCTAAAACAATGTACCAATACCATAAAATGTAGGAAGTATGCATTGTTGCCAGTTTTGATTTTACACCAGAAACAAGTTGTTGTGTCAGTAGTTCAGTAGTTGTTTACTAAGATTTTAAAATGCTTGTATAAATCTGAGAGAGACCAATAATAATTATGTCTGAAACAATGACAATACACGTTTTTTACAAGTTATGGTGGAAACTAGTATCAAAAGTTAATTGTTTGTGGGTGTAAACCTGGCGTGACTAGGGACATTGGCAATTAAACACTAGATAATAGCACGACCAACCGGTACTCTTATTCAGTAAACTCAACACTTCACTAAACACTCAGGTTATAGCCGTTTGTTTCACAGGGTATTCACTATCTCTCTGGTTTTGGATAAAAGTAACTCGTGTGCTTGTGCCCTTATATTGCGTTGTGTAGGCTGTATTTTTAACCGACTTCCAAAAAGGAGGAAGTTCTCAATTCGGGCCGTTTTTTTTAAATGTATGTACAGTCTACCTACACCGATTATTTCATGGTTTCTGCATCGATTAGCAATTTTTTTTAATCAACAGTAGAAGATTCCGTGGTGGTCCCATAAAAATTTCTGGATCCAACTCCTTAATTCTGATGCTGCAGGTTTACTGCCTGCCTAAGTTATGTGTATATTCAGGAATTGTTCATTGTGAATTAATTTTGAAATACCAAATACCAGCGACTTCATGCTTGGACTCCAAGTCCCAACTACTTCGATTGGTCTCTACTACGCTTCGACCAATCCTCAATCTGAAGACGTAATATTTTCAAAACTGAGTCTAGTTTGAGACCATTAGTATGCCGTTTAAAAGGACTAAACTGCATACGAAACACTTTTCAAATTCGTACTCACATAATACACCCACGTCATTTTATGTGATATTTTGTTCATTCTGGAAAGGCTAGGTCAATGCTAGGCTCGATATAAAAGATCGTAAATAGTTAGTACACTGGGCGATAGGTCTATATATGCATATAATTATACTCATCAATATTCTGTATTGATATTACATATCGTGTTTGTCTTTGTTATGTTAATAAGCGGCGCCAATGTAAAGTTTGTAATGAGGCATTGTACCTATAATTGCAACATCTCATTCTTCTTTTTTTTTTAAAAAGAATATTAGCCATGTTAAATGACTAATATTCCCCTTTCCTCTCCAACTAAGTGTCAAGCTTGTGCTAGGAGTAGGAACGACAATAGTGCAACGGGCGGGGTTTGAACCGTCGGTTTTCAGTCCACTCCTTTAAGTACCCGTTGAGCTATTGAGGCTGTGAGGTTTTGGTTTTAGCATGTATCCCAGTATTTAAAACAGGAACTATTTGGGACTTTAGGTACAGGTCATGATGCCTTCAAATATAAATAACTAGCTTATGCTCGCGACTTCGTCCGCGTGGACTACACAAATTTCAAATCCCTATTTCACCTCCTTAGGGGTTGAATTTAAAAAATCATTTCTTAGCGGGTGCCTACGTCATACTAGCTATCTGCATGCCAAATTTTAGCCCAATCCGTCCAATAGTTTGAGCTGTGCGTTGGTAGATCAGTCAGTCAATCAGTCAGTCACCTTTTCATTCAATATATTTAGACTATACACTTCTATCAACCGTTGTGCCATCTCTTTTTTCCATGCACATGCAACTGTGAAAACAACTTCCTTTGGCGGTGTTCTCACTAGATTTCAACATGGGGTTAGTCAAGGGGCGGATCAACAAATTCTTGAAAAGCCGGAAATGCATTGACGGTTCCTATGGTGCTGCAAATATATTTTTGCTTTTAAAGACTTTTTAGTTAAAGGACGGCGACGGACAAACTGGTGCACCGATGATATCAAACGAGATGTTGGACGAAAGCTGAATAAAGCCATGGAGTGTGTAGTCCCTTCAAAAGACTCAAGCCCCGCAGTTGACGGTTGAGACGAATGGTCCAAGGTCTCAGGCTGAGATCTATAGAGCGCACTTTGACTTTGCTTAGACTTAAGATTGAGTTAATACGAGACAGATTTATGTGAGAGATATAGCTCTGTCTGGTTTTAACTCTGTCTTAAGTCTAAGCTATGTCAGAGTGCGCTCTATAGATTTCACCCTCAGTGTCGCCAGACGTTACTTATTTTCTGAGAAACAAAAATGTGTGTGATAGATTAGTGTTACTGTGTACTTTTAAAGTTATATTATAACTTATAATTGCTAGCTCGAAAATATCTATAAATTGGCCCACGGTACAAGTTAGCAGATTATGCGCACATACATAGTACACAGTACGTACACTAACACTATAGATAGTTCAATCCATGATGACGCGCCCCACTCTTTGTCCCAATCACTTGCAGTTATGTTTCTCAGTACGCTTAGTACGAGATTTTATGTCTCACCAACGTTGATAGTATTCGAGTTTCGAAACACTTCCGCGTTTTAGTAAACTGGATCTAAAAAACCTTGTTTTAAAGCTCAAGTTTGTCTACACATCTACTGCAAGCGCTCCAAGCGGGAACGTTGCAAAATTAAAAACAGTGGCATTGAATGTTTGACTTTAATTCAAGGCTATTTTGGTCCATTTTTAATTGATGTTATTATGTTTCGACTGTCGAATTCTAGCAACGTTGGTGAGACGTAAAATCTTATACCAAGCGTACAGACAATAAGTAGGTAAGGTCTGGCGGTTCCGGGATCTTGCTCTAGAGTCTAGAACGATCGCCGTCGTCATTATTAAAGAGCCATTCGATCTCTCTGCGTAACGATGACAAGAGGTGACAAGGTTTGATTGCTTTTCCTCCGAAATTACTTCTGAGCGCTTCAATATTTGCTTTAGAAATATTCAATCAAAGTAGAGGCAGCACAAAAGCTCATAAAGATCATAAATACCATTAAAAGAGGATTTACAAAACGGAAAACCTTACCAATAATAACTACATATAATTTTTATATGAATAGTTCCTGACGACCTGCCTGGCGCAGTGGTAAGCACTGTGGTCTTGTTAGTGGGGAGGTCGCGGGTTCGATTCCCGGCAGGGGTTCGGAATTTAATAATTTCCAAATTTCTGGTCTGGACTGGTTTAAATTTTTGTAAATTTTTTGGTAGTTTAATATCTCTTTAGGATCAAATTAAGACACACTATTGTGGAGATAATTCCGCCGAGGGTGGAAAAAGGTGTCTCATTTCGACACCGTAGATAAAATCTTGATTGAGCAACATTGACCCGAATCGGTAACTGGGTCGCCAAACTGTGGTTGTACTTTTGGTCCCTTCCATTCCAGTGCTACCCTTCGGTCACGATCACAGCTAACTTCGGATAAGTGAGAAGTTTTAATTGAAATAAGTTTACACAAGTTTAGGTAGAACTATCGTGGTACTACACGGGGTAGTATATCCGTGAAATCCTTCCGGCATCAGTTTCCCCCTCCAATTATAGTATGGGTACCTTCAAGTCAAGAGTGAATAGGCATCTTCTAGGCAAGCGCGCTCCATCTTAGGCTGCATCATCACTTGCCAGCAGGTCTGATTGCAGCCAAGCGCTAGTCTATAAATTGAAAAAGAAAAAAAATGGATAAGACCAAGTGAGGGCTTTGGTAGAGGTTCCATGCTGTTGCATGAATGCACGAGGAAACTGCCTGTGTGTGACTGAGACGCATAGTCCATCATATCTCAGCATTGCAGTGACGACCACGCGCTCGGCCGCGATCATAAAATGTTCTTAGACTCAAAATTGTATAACGTAAACATAATGTAAGTGTTAATCCATACTATTCATACTATCCATCCATACTAATATTATAAATGCGAAAGTGTGTCTGTTTGTCTGTCCGTCTGTCTGCTAGCTTTTACCAGCCAAACATTTCAACCGATTTCGATGAAATTTGGCACAGAGTTAGCTTACTTTTGACACCGGAAAACCAAAGAGTTCCCACGGGATTTTAAAAAACTTAAATCCACGCGGACGAAGACGCGGGCATCATCTAGTTATTATTATATCTGTCCTCCATCCGTTCGTTCGTCCATCCGTCCGATTGTCCGTCCGTCCGTCCGTCCAGCTATCCGTCTGCACGGCTGCCCATTTGTCTATCTGCTAGCTTTTCACAGCCCATCCATTAAACCGATTTTGATGTTTGTTACAAAGATAGCTTATGCCCGGGGAGGGACATAGGATATTTAAAAAAAATAAAAATAGCGAGATATAGCTCTGTCTCGTTTTAACTCTGTCTTAAGTCTAAGCTAAGTCAGAGTGCGCTCTATAGATCTCACCCTAGAGAGCACCCGTGTACAACTTCAATCCCATTTTGCCATAAAGTCAAGAAACCTGAAATTGATACTTAGGTTACACCCAAGTGCAAGCACACAAAGCTGATTGTGTGGTCGACGATATACTTAAAGCAAATCGATTTATAATCTTATTAGGAAACACTGGCGTACCAGTGCAATTACTCTCTACATGAGCGATGGAGCTAGTTTCGATTTCCGGCTAGGTTAATTTAGGATATGAACTAAGTCTTGACTCTTGGCATTTCTTTACAGTACGAGGCTAAAAGTAATGTATTTTTTGTATTTATTTATTTATTAAAGAAGAATATTTGCAGGTTACAACAAGTTTGGTGCATTCATAAACTTTAAATAAGTTTTTCCGTACACCAGTGCCGTCGACAGTCGATAGGTACCTACACGTAACATTAATTTATTGTTATACTCAATACTTAACAGCTAACTAACAATTACTTAATATAAACTAACAACATTAAGCTAAATGTGGGTTATTTTAAACTTACTATACATTAAAAAGTATTTTAGACTTAATATACATAATAGGTAAAAAACACAATCATCACATGTACATCGGTCTTTAGAATAACATTTCTGCTTTGTAGAGCATTGTCTGTCACTTGTGCCTATATGACGTTTTGTCGGTCTAACCGACAGGGACAACGCTCTAAAAAATCTCCTTCTAAAGGTCGATGTACATTACTTTCGGCCACGTACAGTACTTTTGTCACCAAGATAATTAACTATGTTCTACGAAATCAGTTTAGCATACCCATATGATATGACACTTGTGTGGCGATAGTTAGTCAAAAATTAATGATCAACAGTGATAAGGTGAATTGGACTAATACGCAAATGACGAGAAAGTTAAAAGTGTGAAAAGAAAAAGAACCTATTGCCATCCATTTGCCATACTAAGTAATAATGTAAGGTGAAATAGCTATTTTTTACGCAAGGTTGCAAAGTCATTATTTGACTATTTGTATTGGATACTTACCGAGGAAGCAAAGGATTCTAAGATTTCACTCAGGATTCAAAAATACAACCGTAAATAAAGCGATTCAAAGGCCCGAGACGCAATTATAATTTTGCAGACGTGCGAAACACAACTTTCACCTCACGACCATTGGAAAAGTGCTAGATGCAAGAAAAAACAACACAAATTATATTTTAAATGTATTTGTTCTTAGCATACTTTTTAGAGTTCCGTACCTCAAAAGGAAAAACGGAACCCTTATAGGATCACTTTGTTGTCTGTCTGTCTGTCTGTCTGTCAGTCAAGAAACCTACTTCCCGTACTTCCCGTTGACCTAGAATCATGAAATTTGGCAGGTAGGTAGGTCTTATAGCTGACATTAGGGGAAAAATCTGAAAACTGTGAATTTGTGGTTATCTCACACAAAAAGAATTAAATTGTGGTCATAAACTACATTACTTTAAATAAAAAAATAACCAGATTATTAATTTTATAGCAAAAAATATTCTAAATAAAATACTAGCCGAACTTAATAAATTGTAGGTAGGCACATTCTGTTAAATCTAAATGTTTCCAAAAAAAATATTAAGTAGGTACACCATCTTGTGATGGTGTACCTACTTAATAATAAATAGCTTTACGTACTGTAGTAATTTTCTAAATAAATCCCCTTACTTACACAAAAAAATGAACCAAAATAGACAGGGGAATCCAATTTGTAGCCTGTCATTTTCCCCTAAGTAGGTCATGGGGTCGATTGTCGAGTGATACACTTAACAGTAGATAGGCGAGGGCTGCTCCCTTCAATTGTTAAATATGCGATAAATCGTTCACTCGATATCGATCTGGAAATATCAGACTTTGTATTTTTCTTGATTGCAAAACTTGGGTTCTCAAACTAACCGCCTGCAAGCATTCGAAAGGTGAGTCAACAGGAAGGCAAGAATCGAAGGCAAAAGTTTAATAAAAACTGTCATACCCCTTCCAGGTTATCCCGCTTCCATCTTAGATTGCATCATCACCTACCACCAGGTGAAATTGCAGTCAAGGGTTAACTTGTATCTGAATAAATAAAAAAGATTTATTAGATACTAGCTGACCCGCCCCGGCTTCGCTCGGGTGGAGTATTTCGGACTGGGAGTGTCATCGTGAAGCCGTTGCTTGATACCTAAAATATCAATTCACTATCAGAAATTCTAAAATCCCCACGATTTAGGACTTTAGTACTTTGCAGCATCAGGATTGAGGAGTTAGGATCCGAAGTTCAATGATGTAGCCTATGCTTGGTACCTAAAATAATTTTGCATCATCCGCAGTTCCTGAAACATTTTAGTTTAGGAGTGCTGTACCCTACATCATCAGGGTTGAGGAGTTGGGACTTGAAGTCTGAGAATAAAGTCGTTGCTTGGTACCTACAATATGAATTCACTATGAACACTTCCTGAATCTTGATAACTCAGGCGGGCAGTAACCCTGCAGCATCAGGATTAAGGAGTTGAATCCAGAATTTTTTATGTGACCACGACGTAAACTTTTTTGTTGATTTAAATAAAAATTTGCAAATCGGTCCAGAAACCTCGAAAAAATCGATGTAGAAAAAAGAACCACCTCCTTTTTGACAGTCGGTTAAAAACCGATGACCTTGAAATATTTACGGAACAATCTTTAAAATATCCCCTTTCTAACAAAAAAAGAACGAATGAAATCGGACTACGCGTTAATGAATTACAACTCAGTATACATTTTAACTTTCGTCCCCTCTCCTACGGGAACCATGCTGAATTTCGGGATAAAAAGTATCCTATATTCTTCCTCATAGTATGACCTCAAATCGTACCAAGTTTCATTGGAATCCATTCAGTAGTTTCAGCGTGATGCGCGGCCGTGATACAGACAGACAGACAGACAGACAGACAGATAGACAGACAGACAGACAGACAAAAATGAAAAAAATTACAGTTTTGGGTTCAGTATCGATTATAGAGTGCCCTCGAAAAAAAAATTTCAAAATATCTTCAATGTACAGAATTTGACATGTTACAGTTTTATTATAAGTTGATTGATGATGATTGATTGATTGGGTTCAGTATCGATTATAGAGTGCCCTCGAAAAAAAAATTTCTAAATATCTTCAATGTACAGAATTTGACCGGTTACAGTTTTATTATAAGTATATTAAGTACAATAAAGATTTCTAAATAAATAAAATATTTAAATCGGTTGTTTTTCAATCTAATAGTTCCGGTTACGGTATTGAATCTCCATAGCATCCTTAGTATAATTCAAAGGAACTAGCAATCTATATTAAGATAATAGCCCATAATAATATCAAATACTGAGAGTTGCACTCACGAAAGTACCTATTTTACTCTATTAAAGTGCTTCAGTGGTACTGATTCTGAGCACACCTAAATTTTAGAGTATTCGCGTCCTCTTCTTACTAACGTAATATGAAAAAGACAGACAAAGTTTGACAGTTTTAAATTTAATTTAGAGCTGTCAAACCTCGTGACTTTAGACTTTAGCTGCCAGTCACGGGCGTGCACTAAATTTTAGAGTCTTTAAATGTAAAATTCATGTTCCGTCCTTTTTTAGCAATATTGAAAAGAAAAAGATGCAGATACTCTAAATTTAGTTTAGAGAAAGACAAGAGAATCGGCGCCAGTACTTGATCTTAGATTAAAAACCTGCAGGTTCACACCTTTCCAACTGTTTGTTGAACTGTCTAGAATAGCTGAGTAAATCTAAACTTAGTAGGTAGATACATTTAATGGCACTCTAAAATACTTAACGGCTTTTCTTGCTTTTTCTTTTTATCGCTTATCTAAAAGTATCGAGAAATAACGAGGAAAAGCATTAGAGCTTATGATGCAGTGCAACTAATGGCTGTTTATTAAAATTTTCCTATTGCTGGATACTGGATATCATTTTACTTTTAAGGGTTGCATAGTAAAATAAGGAAACCTTATAGGTTCATCCAGTCTGTCTGTCTGTGTGTCACAGGCATTTTAAAAAGGCTGTAAAATTGAATTTTTGTACAGTTATAGAAATCTACTGGCTTATACTCGTGACTTCGTCCGCGTGGACTACACAAATTTCAAACCCCTATTTCATCCCTTTAGGGGTTGATTTTTCAAAAATCCTTTCTTAGCGAATGCCTACGTCATAATAGCTATCAGCATGCCTTTCAGCCAGATCCGACAAGTAGTTTGAGCTGTGCGTTGATAGATCAGTCAGTCAGTCAGTTAGTCAATAAGTCAGTTAGGCAGTCACCTTTTCCTTTTATATATTTAGATTAGGACTTTTGTCCATTTGTATGCATGCGCATACGTCATAAAAGCTATCTGCATGCCAAATTTCAGGCCGATTCGTCCAGTAGTTTGAGCTCTGCGTGGATAGATCAGTCAGTCAGTCAGTATGACTGACTGACTGACTGATCTATTTCTTGCGTTGATAGATCAGTCAGTCAGTCTGACTGACTGACTGACTGAGCTTTTCGTTTTATATATTTAGATTATTATAGCTACACGGAGGCATAATTAAAATCTATACTGCATTCAGTACTGGTGCTGTCGCCAAAGCAAGTGGCTAGTTTGGACCTAGCTAATATTAACAGAAAGTCTGGGTGCAGATTAGTCGAGGCTTTCACGGCGCCTAAAAGTGTTGTCATCAAGTATTAGGAAATACAACTCCTCGGTATTTATTTTGGCTACTGCCTACTTAGTTCCTAATTCCTTGTTGAATGTTTCTTAACGTAACTAGGGTGGTCATAGCCGTATTATGAGGAATGCCCTGGGAAAATCTGTTATTTTATCCTAATCCTAATCCTACTGATATTATAAATGTGAAAATGTGGATGTTTGGATGTTTATTACTCAATCACGCAAAAACGGCTGAACAGATTTGGAATGGAGATAGATTATACTCTGGAATAACACATAGGCTACTTTTTATCCCGGAAAATCAAAGATTTCCCGCGGGATTTTGAAAAATGTAAAACCACGCGGACGAAGTCGCGGGTATCAGCTAGTATGCTATATAGCTTAATGTTGTAAGAGAGACAAATTCTCAGTAGTTTAATAATTATGATGATGATAGTAAAATGTATATAAAAATAGTTTCGTCACAATCGGCTCGGTATGAATAGACAACAATAATTATAGTACGGATATGAGTATGAACCACTCACAAAAGAATAAACTGAAAATATTTATAGGTCAAAATTCTAAGTAAACGTTGTTGTTCAAACAATCGAGATGAACGAGTGTGAACATTTTGACGAATAGAATAAACAAATAGCCATCGCGCCCTACTAATAGAAAATTAATCATACCCAAAAATATTCAGGGAATGTTTACTTTGAATCATTCTGTTTGGTCTAGGTATGTCTAGGTAGGCTTTAGAATAGTTGTAGGTAAATAGGCATATTATTGATTTTGGACGACTTCATTTAAATATCTAGTAAGTTATATATATTTTTTTTAATGTTGGAAGGTTCTAAGGAGAAAATAAAATTTAGTTTAGTGAATTTAAAGTTGTTACAAAATTGTAATTTTTTTAAACAATTTAGAATTTTCCTTTTTCTTTAGTTGCGATTTTCATACACATAATTATTCCTTTCCAATCAATACTATTAATATTATAAATGCGAAAGTGTGTATGTCCGTCTGTCTGCTAGCTTCTCAGGTCCATCCGTTCAACCGATTTTGATGAAATTTGGTACTCAGATAGCTTGCATCCCGGGGAAGGACATAAGCTATTCATCTTCTCTCATTAAGCTTCTCATCCCGGAAAATCAAAGAGTTCCCACGGGATTTATAAATCTAAAACGAAGTCGCGGGCATCATCTAGTGTTATGTAATGCAGACAGGCTATGGATACCCGGTTTAGTAAAGTAACATGTTCTTGTGAATTTTAATAATAGGTAACACATAAGTGTTTATATAGTCTTTATGAATTGACATAAACACGTTTGAATTAAAGTTTATGGTACCTACTACTTGTTATCTGCTATCGGTAAGTCCAGTTAGTCCACCCGTGTGAATCCGGGGCGGATCAACTAGTACTAAATAAACAAATCTTGTCTGGTAGGAGGCTTCGGCCATGTCTAGTTACCACCCTACAGGAAAAGCCGTGGCGCCAAACGATTTAGCGTTCCGGTACCAGGCCATGTAAGTAGAAACCAAAGGGGTATGTATGGGTTTAATAAAAACTGCCATACTACCCCTTCCAGGTTAGCCCGCTTCCATCTTAGACTGAATCATTACTTACCACCAGATGAGATTGCAGTTAAGGGCTAACTTGTAACCGAATAAAATAAAATACAGTAAAACATGTCAAACCTATTCCTAGGACGTCAAAGAATAGGTAGGTACCTAACCTAAAAGTTCTTTTAACGAAAAATGCTAGGACATCTATTTGTACCTGTTCATTTCATTTTTGCCTCAATACAAATGATCCGTGTACAGTGAACGTTGATAAAGCATTCTCGGTCTGTTACTGTGAGCTACAATTCGTTTTTCATTCTGAAGACCGATCCATCTTTTCATCTTGGACATTCACTCCTAATACATCTCTCTGCCCTTCCGACAAGTGGTATATGGTTCAATATGGTTTCTAGAGATGGGAATAATTGCTACTTTTAATTTTCATTTAATGAAATCATTTATTTTTTAACAGTGATTCCATATTATGTGATTTTTTTTATTTTTGCACTTACGATTGTTTGCTACATTACTTTATAGCTACTTACTCATAATTTATATATTATATTTATAGTCGACGCATTTTAACCAGAGTCGTCGAGTTATCTGTCTGAATCAGACAGATAACTCGACAACTCAGTTTAAAATGTGTCGACTATAGATTTTTTTAAATAATAGTAAGAAGATATCGTAAATACCCATAGCATAATATAAATTCCCCTTAAGTTGAAGAAAAATTCAACTTACATAAAAACTGTTCCAAAAGTTCCCATATCTCGGGGATTTCATAATATTATACACATGATTCAATTTCGTGCGAAGGTTTTCTAAATCCTCTGAAAAGCATTCATTTTTCAGAAGGTATTAAGCATAATGCTCTAAAGCCCTATAGAGAAGATTATCATAATATTACAAAAATAAGGTTTTTGAATTAGTATTATGATTACGACTGAAGCCTATCTATGGGTTGTAACAGAGTTAATGGAACTAAGAATCAGCTTGCCTTGCCATAGCCATAAGCCGTTGCCTAGTTTGCCTTTTTTACAGGGTGTAACCAGAACGCTGGCAAATACGAAGACAGGTGATAGTACTGATGATTACTAATATGATACTACAAAAAAAAACGCGAAAAAATAAATCCTATACTTTTGTAAAAATTTACGACATTATATTGCAAATAAAACACCTGACTAACGCTAGAGGTCAACGCATGCCGCGTCGTAGGTGGGGCATTGACCCAAGTTTTGCACACAATACATTGCGGGTTTGAAAAATACTATAATACTAAAACTACAAAATGAGGCAAATGGTTATTGGTATTGGATTGTGTTTAGGTAGTATAACAATAACGCTAAGTTTTTGCTAGCGTTCTGGTTACACCCTGTAGAGGGGCCGTCACTGTGTAATAGGACATCTCCAATGAGTTAGTAACTTCATCCGCATTCGCCGCATTATGAAATTATCAACCCAATAGCTCTACAAGGATACTTGGAGTAACTTTACTGTGAAGTTCGGCTGACCTGCTCGAGCTCAGTACATCGTTAGAGTTGCTAACAAGTTTACGCTTTATATTCTTCATAACTAAACTTAGATCATCGTTCTGAACATTAATTTGTCTTTGTACTTTATACGAATTAAATTTCTTATGTTTCCGGAGTCAACTCCTTGAAAAGCTAAGAATTAAATTGTACCCGAATGCCCTTGTTTCACTCTACCTTTGTCAATAGTTTCAATGTTTAGATCAACACTCCCACATCGAAAAGTCTATTATACTTAGTAACAATAATTGTAAAAGGGCTATAACTCTTGTTTTGTAGTAGATATAAAACAGGCTCGGGACAGTTCTATCGACTCTAGTTTTAACCTCGATTCGATCACTGATAACTAAACATAGAATTTAACACCTCTAGAACTTGCGGTTTTTCATCATTAAAATATCTAAGATTAAGTCACATACTTAATGATTCTAGGTTATATGCAATTTATCTATAAATGTGAAACTAATAAAAACATCCGCAAGTTTAAAATCACAACTTTTAATTTTTAAGTGGCTATTTAATAGGTACTAGGTCTAGGATGATTATCAATAATAAAATTTATATTGTGTGTAAATTGGTGGGTCAGGATCTGGCATTCTCCTTTTTGACGTTATGTTTGTAGTACGTCTGTTTTTTATATTCTTTCTAAATTCACTTCATTGCATTTTCCAAGCTTCAGTAAATATTGAACTGCTCACTTGGTAGTCATTTAGCAAAAGCAATCAAACCCTCTCAGCACCTGTTTTTGTCACACAAATAAATCGACGTTCGCTTTATTAAACTGTAAAGTCCACGAGAACAAACTATTGAATTTTCGATACTTTGTCACTATCACTATTAAGTGTGAGAAATAACTCTTCGAATACAGTCTGCAGGTAGAAATGTAACTAATATAAATACCGGTCTTTAAACATCGCTCTTGATCTAATAGATAAAAGAGAGAGAGAGAGAGATAAAAATAGATATAGGTTACATGGAAGAGATCACTCATAGTGACAAGAAACTAGCTTATTCCCGCGCCTTCATCCTCGTGGACTACATCAATTTCAAACTCCTATTTTACTCCCTTATAGGTCGTATTTTCAAAAATCCTTTCTTAGCGGATGTCTACACTTAGATCTGCATGCCAAATTTCAGCCTGATCCGTCCAGTATTTTGAGCTGTGCGTTGATAGATCAGTCAGTCAGTCAGCTTTTCCTTTTATAATAGATAGCACAGTGTTTTTACTTACTTACCTACTTTAATTTTTGAGTGGAGACTCTTTTTTATTTTTATTTAGATACAAGTTAGCCCTTGACTGCAATCTCACTTGGTGGTAAGTGATGATGCAGTCTAAGATGGTAGCGGGCTAACCTGGAAGGGGTATGGCAGTTTTACATACCCGTTTGGTTTCTACACGGCATCGTACCGAAACGCTAAATTGCTTTGCCGGTAGAGTGGTAACTAGCCACGGCCGAAGCCACCAGACTAGACTAGACCAGAAATTTAGAAATCATAAAATTCCATATCCCTGCCAGGAATCGAACCCAGGACCTCCCACTAATAAGACCACAGCGCTTACCACTGCGCCAAGGAGGTCGTTAAAAAACCAACGTGCTACCAACGCTGCACTTTCCGTTCCGAGGTCGCTGCTTAATATTCATAGCACTAATTAATTATTAGATATAATCAACGTTATCAAACACGAGACTACATCGCTAGATAACGCTGTTATTAAATAGGTACATATTAGTTCAATTAACTAACTTAACCACCAATCAATACAGTAACAATATAAACAAACTCGCCTATGTACCTATCTATTTTATATACCTTAATTAGGTACATAATATAGGTAGAATAATAATCTTTGATTGATAAGATAGATTCTATTGTCTACAATTTCATCACACAAGGCAGATTTGTTTTACTCGCAGGTCGCATATTGTCTATTGTAACTGAACATCAAGCTCCTCTATAGCAACCAATTGGGTATTTGACTACATCAAAAATATACAATTTCTCCGTAATTATTAAATAGAGGGTCTTCCAAAATACGTAAAATCCACGTCTTTTGTTGGTTTTAAGTGTTATATCGATTAAACTAAAAAAAGCTGTGAAGTCAAATGATTGTGATGTCACACACCGGTATTCCATAGAATCTCGCATACTAAGCGCGCGTTTTGACGTTTGATAAAAAATTAATGATTTGACTAGTTGATACTGTATTGTCTATAGAAGTTCGAGCTTCTTTACTCCAGCTATGAAGTACCCCGCAACAAGCCAAGTCAAGGAAGCCACAGCTGCTAAATAGCAGACTCTCAAGTGTCGAAAGAGGTGATCACTTAGGTCATGTAGACTGTAGTAGCCAGTGGGTACCCAGCTTAACTTACAGCAAAATTAGTAATAGCAACCGAAATTTTTCAAAACTATATTTAAAAAAAGATTTAGTAGATACCTACATTAGATTACAGTGTAGCACTTCTTTTATTATCCACAGTATTTTTTTATCATTAATACAACAAATATGTTAATAAGTTAAGTACTTAATTTTTATGTATACCTATATTTTTATACCTATATTTAATGAAGCTCTTTAGATACAATATTCAAAATAATGTTTATATTAACTCTGTTATCCAAAACAATTAGTTGGTCTTCATACCACATTTTGTATAAAAATTACGTTACATTTTCTCTATTTACTATTGCTAATTATCTTCTGAAGAGCCGCAATCATTTCATCGAATAACACGCCGAACACTAATTGGATACCTTATTATGTTGTTATTAATGGAAAATATAACAGGCTTACAGGGTTTTCGGATACGCCAATAAATCATCTGCAAGGAAAAGCCTCCCATAATAAATAAATCCAACAAGCTGTTAACATAGCGATATAGAATATGAAATAGATATTTCGTAGAAATATTAATTAGTTTTTTTTCAATGACTGTTCGAAAATACGACTAAACGCTTCCGGAAAAAGTTACGTAGCGTAGTGCCGTGCCCCCTGATAAAATAGAAATTTGTTTTGTTACTCTCAGTTATTTTACAAAACGCTTTGAAAAAACATTCTGGCGGAAACTCATTCTCAGTAGTGAGGTAGCGATGGGTTTATGATGATGATTGTGTAAAAATTAGGTACCTAAGTACCTACTGACTGAAATTTTGTTTACTAAGATGTGTAAAACTGAGGTTTTACAATTTTATATTATAACGTACCTAACTGGTAATTTTTTTTTTAAAGAATATTAGCCAAATTGCTGACTAATATTCCCCTTTCCCCTCCAATTAAGCGTAAAGCTTGTGCTAGGAGTAGGTACGACAATAGTGCAACGGGTGGGATTTGACGGCGACCTTTCGGTTTTCAGTCCGCTCCTATAACCGTTGAACTATCGAGGCTATGAATGTATCTGTACTTTCCACAATTGTAATATTGGGTATGTATTCTGCGGCTATACCGTGGGATATTAATTTGATGGCTCATTAGGCAACCATTAGCAGTATACAATTTTAGGTTATCAGATAGTATTCAGAGCATACTAATAAATCATCTGGCAGCTTAGGGCCTGGTCGTAATAAATTACGAAGCACGTTGTTGATTGTAGTCGCGAAAAACATAAGAAATTAATATAGAAAGTATTTTGAGTATACTCATTAGATTTAGATTTTTTAAAATTTCATTTAAACTCTTTGATTTTCCGAAATGCAAGCTGTAGCATGCAGATCATAGAGGCATTAAAGTACACAATAAATAGGTACCACTGGCTTTTTAAGTTAGTACCCTTTGTGCACGACGTTGGATGTGTCTAAAGGACCGTGAAAAGGTAACAGACATACAGACAGATAGACACAATTCCACAATACTCAATTAAGTATAATAATAGTATAATAATAATAATAAAGCCTTTATTACTGAAAATATAAATTTACAATGTTGGATTGTGTAATTGATACAGACATACATTACAAACATGTTTCTATACAAGAATTTTTTTAGCTTATAATTACAGTAAACAAGTAGGTACCTATATACTTAATACTTTTTCCGTTTTTTTTATTTTAATAAACCCATTTATTACTTACTACAACAATAACATAAAGATTTAAAAAAAAAAAATGATATTAAATTGCAATTATTTGGGTAATATTTGAAAAACAGTTTTTAAATGGAAAAGCTCATACACTGTATACACTACACACCACTATACTACAGCAACTTTTGTTATCAATAATAATCGTTACACTAATTTACAATTTAAATTTTTTCATTTTTAATAGATTACAATATTATCTTGTTTTAATTTGCTTATAATATTTTGAAAAATCACAATATATAAGATATAACACAATAGATATCACAAGAAATTAGCTATTTATGTACCTACTGTACTGTACATGTGTACCTATATGTACCTACATAAATAATAGTATGGATATTAGTAAATAATTTTGCTTCCTTTAACTATTTTCCGGCTAAAATTGTGTGCAGTAAACTTTAACTTAGTTTCAAAGCAGCAGGAAATCTCGGTGTACGTGTAAGTAATTGTATCATTTACAAGACCGTGCAACAATGTGGGTCTTATTGGTTTCAGTTAACGTCGATTGGTTCAACACCTATTTGTCCGCTCTTGGCCTCAATTTCAGTGTGCTTAGTACGAGATTTTACATCTCACCAAAGTTGATAGTAATAATGCGAGAGTCAAAACGTCAAAACACAAAAACCTAAATAACCGATTTTAACTTTGCAAGATTTTCCGCTCAGAACGCTGGCTGGAGATGTACCTAGAGACGAACTTGAGTTTTAAAACAAGACCGTTTACTAAAATCCATTTCACTTAAACGCTTATGGACTGAGAGCCAGCGCGTGCCAGACGTTTGTTATTTTATAAAAGCTGAAAGTTTCTTTGCGTATTGTCCCCCAACACTGGGAGAAACGTTTGTTTGGATGTGTTTGGAAGATAGTGGCTTTGGGCGATAACAGGTAATAAAGGTGTAAAAAATCTTACGTCGAAGTATAAAGTCTAATTTTTTTATATCTGCACTTCGGAATAGTATTAGAAATCACGCCATGCATTGCTAGACACTTAGTATCGTGGAAATTCCCTGCCAGACACCCTTAGACTTGTAAACTTTAAGAGTGTCTGGCAGGGGGGTTTATTAATTGGTTTGGTGCGGCGCGGCGCGCGGCGCTCGAATTCCATCAACGTTTGGTGAGATGTAAAAATCTTATACTAAGCCCACAGATCATTGGATGAAATAGCTGAACGTACCTACGGTTGTACTTTACTATAGTGTCTGTATACTGTATTGACTCTTATTGTCTATTCTCGAGAATGTAATACATAGGAACAGTGAAGCAGGAATAATGCAGTTGTTACGAATATAATGGAAGGCATCTGAATAGTAGGTATATTATTTCTTGTAATACATTAAATTGTATCGAATTCGTTGTCAAAAAAGGAAAAAATTCTGAGTTCATAAATATAGTACAATATTAAAATATACCTAACGACAAAAAAACAATCACTACCCATAATACCTATTATAAATGCGAAAGTGTGTTTGTTCGTTTGTTGGTTCGTTATTGGTTTGCTAGTTTCTCCTTCATTTGCTCGTCGGGCGCAACGGAGCCAATTGATCGACGTAATTTTTTTGTAAGTAGGAAGGTATAGTGACATACCGGACACTACTTTTATCATTTTAGGATTTTTAAAAACCTAAATCCACGCGTACGAAGTCGTGGGCATCAGAATGTTTTACTATATTTCGGCGTAAGAGGAGTACCTAGTCGGGTTTTAGTTTTAAACGGTACCTTGTTTGTATTATCTAAAGAGGTAAGACGCCTTGCATTTCAAGTAAAATTTAATTTTTCCATCATATTTTATTATTCAATAATGTATTGGAAACGTCAAATACAACATGAATTCAACGTAATCTATTTTATAAACACCGAATGATGGCTCCTTCAACGGCGAAATTAGATTTACGAATGTAATCAAAATTCAGAGGAAAACCATCGAGATTTGACGTTCGCGTAATAACGCCGTATTGGGATAAGCTAATAGTCTTTTTACATGATTAAAATCGTATGTTTTGTGTGATCATTCAAGAGGAAAAAGGGCCAAATACAAATAAAGCGCTTGTAAAAGTTTGTTTAAATAAAAAATCTAAAAGATACTCATTCATGCTTACCTACGTATTTGTAGGTCTATTTTCTAGCGTCTCATATTATCTAGCTCATGTAAGCGACAGGTCGAGATGGCAATTGGGGTATGAGGCGGGGGGACGTCCGGCACACCCGCACGTCACCCGAGCTCGCCGGCACTGGATCAGCGCGAGGTCTGTGCGGTGTGTGGGGCGTCCCCACCCCGATTGCCATCTCGACCTGTCGTGTACTATACTGTGGCTCTCACATACATAATATTATCTTTATCTTTAGCTTTGTAGTTTTCTTCCTCAATAAAGTTCACAGAATTTCCCAGAAGATCTATACACTATACATAATAATATGTTTTTCTTTTTCCAACAAATCTCCTTATTAGAGTGAAATGAATACATGCCATTATTTATATTGTTTGTGCCGCTCTATTTTTGCGAAAACATGAAAAAAATTGCGTTTCTAGTGTTTCCAAGTTATTATACTCGTGGCTTGTGATAACTTGATATTACAAACTGAGATAACTTGTTATATCAGTCATACTGCGTACAATAAAATGTCTTCTAAAAATATATATCCCTAATTCTTCCCTAATAAAAAATATAATCAAATAAAGAATATCTTTATGGGGCTGAGTTTTTGATTTTTAATAACAAAAATTCGGAAGAACTTAGAGAAGTTACAATTTTTTAAGTATGCCAATCATCATCAGCCGTGGACGGTCTTCAGCCTTCCTCATCTAGCCACTGCCTGCCAGCCTCTTTATATAGTCGGTCCATCTTGCTGATGGACCGACGATAATAATGGCATTTGTGTAATGGCATTAGATTTGCCATTACACAAATTTAAATATTGTGTAAAAACTAACAACACTATAATGAAACCCTTAGTGACAAAGTAGCGTGGAAGCAACTGGCTGAGCTTTCAGAACCCTACAAGATGTTGTAGAGAATTCTTACATTCCTGTAATTTTTCATGATTTGAAATGAGGAGTTTCGTTCCGACTCTTTTCAGTAAAAATTTCTTTCTAAACCGGTGGTAGACTCACATACATAGCGTAACTTTGCATAAGAGACACTATGAAAAATTATATTTGATCTTGAAAGAAATAATTATTATGAAATCAATGTCTTATTTAGCAGTCTTAGCTTATAACAAATAGGCTATAGATAGATACTTACTACCACAGCAACTATCAGTAAAATGGTTCTTTCAATTTTGACGTATGCGTGTGTTATATTACGATAAAATTGGATACATAATTATTATGCTAAAATTCATCTAATCATAAACTTGGGAGTCTTAGATAAGTATTTATTGTGATATTTAAAACAGAATCGTTATTCCGTTTCCGGATTCAATATCAATGTACGGAAAGAGTATGATTTATTATCTTTTCTTGTATGTTGTTTAATTTAATATTTAGGAATGTGACAATACGATAAATAATATTATGTGAATTGTCAATACTGGTAACTAATTATTCATTGTAAATTAAATACTGTCAATGTACTAAGAGTGACATTATACCAAGCTATTGTCAACATACAGTTGGCAATAACTATTATGTGAAATAATAATGTTGTGTAAACTGTCAATTTAAGTTGCTTATTATTATTGTAAATTATTAATACGTAGACCATCAATGTTACTGATTTTATTATTGTAAATCGGGTGTGTCGACATACCTTTTGTCAACAAACCTAAAATAAATAATGATTAATATTAAGATCATGTGATAGTCGACATCCGCCCTGTTTGCGATGGCAGTGTTATAAAAGTACCCTACCTCGACAGAGAGGGGACAGTCTTGTATCGACAGCCCAGAGCAAACACAGCGGACCTTACTGAAGTTAAGTATTCTTATATTTTATTATAATGTAATGTAATCATTTGCCTTTTATAGGTTACCTGTTGTAACTGTGTACCAAATATGTACCTAATACTTTACTCAACGTTCAAAAGATGTGTGTTATGGAGTTTCTTTGCCCTTTCTTCTCCATGACTAAACACCTTAGCGAAATGGGTGGTAGATTCATTTTAATATAAATAGATCAATGCTGAACAAATACAATTCAGTTATTATTCGACTTGGTTGGTTTTACTTCTGTATTTATCACCTACCCTCTTGTGCTATTTATTTTATACATTGAGATAAAAGTAAACACTAGGTTGTTAGCTTCTAATTATTATAGAAGCCTGTTTAGATGATTAGGATTCTTACTTTGAAATAATACAGCAGATGCTTTGCTTGATTTTTAATTACTTAGTATTTGGCCTTACCTGACAAATAATTGATAAATGATAACTTTCATTAGTAATCATTGGATTTAATTTATCATCACTATTAAAGCCCACTGTCTTAACTTCTCTTTTTATACTAAATCTCTCACGTGCATACGATAAGGAGTATTGTCATGTATAACTGTAATGTAGTGTTATGCTGGTGTCTTCGTGTACAGTCGATACGATAACTAAGTTGTTACTCGGATATTGCATCCACCGCGTCGCTCTCAGGAACCGGATGTCGGCCCACAGGGATTGAAATTTTTTAATTTTCAAACACGAATTTTGTTGTAATGTAACAAAAAACGGTACGCAGTAGGTAATGCATACTCTTTTAAAATGAACAATTATATATATTTATCGATATATCGAACATAATATTATATTATCGATATTATCTCTACGGCTTAAAAAATTTAACATAGCAGGTCTCTGTTCTAGCCAGGTAGGTACAAGTAGTTCTAGCTGGTATACTTAGTTAAAATATTGTACCTAAATATCTATCCAGTAAATTATACATTAATATTGATGCCAGACTGGCCAGTGACAATATTTTTAAGTCAAGATGTCATCAGTCTTCAATGCGGTCGATGCGGTCGAACTTTGCTGCTGATATCATACGTATTTTCAGGGTTTTGAAAAAGGGGTTGTCTGTCATCTTGCAGCACGGGCACTTGCCGGTCCACTTGTCACTTGTTGTAAACGATCACCTCTGGAACAACAACATGCGACAATGCAGCATGCTACAAATGAAAACATTAATTTTAACAAGAAGAATGCGGTACTCTATTATATGCCGAGAAGACATCGTGCTGTAAAATTGGAATAGATATTACGATAGGACAGAGTGCCGACGATTTTTGCTACATTTTAAATTACTTACTCAAGCATGGGGCTAAATAGCCTTTATTTAGTTTATTATGGTAAATTTATAAAAAAATTGCTTAAAATATGTTGAAACTACACTAGTGTGTACAGACACAGCACAATGTAGTTTGTACGTTTAATTTTTCAACCCAGCATCAACATAGGGATCCCTAAGGAGCTAGCTAAGCTACTTTTAACTTACTTAGTGTCCGAGTAGGTATCTTGTGACTCGATAGAAATTGTTTGTGATAGTGCCCTATTAATAACTTTTATTCCTACTTAAGCACAAGTAGATTTTTTCTTGATTTTGTTGATAATAAAAATAATTGCTTACTGAAATCTTTTCACGGCTGGACATACCTACAGGTATTCTCCCAACGTCTATCGGTTTTACGTACTATACGTGGCCTGCCAGTGATGATTTGATGACATGGATTCGAGACAATATTATGATCGTTAACCTATACCTATCGCTAACTAGGAGCCTCGTAAGAAAGCTCAGAGTCACTCTTCCAGCGATGGAGTGAGTTACGCTTGGAGTTTCTCTACGTAATCAAATCAGAAATGAGGAGTTCCGTAGGAGAACCAGAATAACCGACACAGCTCAACGGGTTGCGAAGTTGAAGTGCCTACTATATCTTGGTGTACTGTAAAATTCTTTCATGAGATACTTATTATGTCCAGCTGTGGACGTCAGTCTATTGAATTGAGGATGATGAATAGCTATGTATACCGTATATAGGCGCTCGACAGTCGACACCATCTAAAAAGATTGCAGTGCAAGAAAATTAGGCGCAAATACATTGTAAGTATAACAGTAAAAAAAACATATTTTTGCGTGTCGCTAGTAGACTATAAATTATGCCATGCGGACGAAAGCATGGTAAAAAGCTAGTAAAGTATAAAGTCAATCTAATATGTATTTAATGGCAGTTGGCACAGTCAAAATATTAGAGTAATTACCATTTCGCAGAATAGATTTAAATCTAAAATTAACCATTCCTACTAGTAACGGAAGTAATTTCAATTTCTTCAGTAGAGCATTGAGATATCAAACACTACTAAATATCCATAACGCTGAGGCGCAAATTAAATTTTCATTCGAATACTTCGATAAATTACTTTGAAAATTGGCAAGCTACATTTACTTACCTACAACGTAAAATGATCTATTTCAATTGAAAAGATAATAAAAGTATTATGAAACTACTACAGACTAAACCGATATAGTTTTAATCTGTCAGTCAGTCAGTGATCGTATTGTTTTATTTTATTTTTTTATTTATAAAGTGTAGGTATACTTTAATAACTGATTACTATGCATTTGGGTCGCATTGCGAACGTTTTGTCGTACGTTGTTGGAGAAAGTAGTTTTTGTCCAAAACGTTGTTCTCACCTTATTTAATGAAGCTTTTTAAACATACATACCTTCAATTTTTATTTTTATTCTGTTCCTTGAGCCAAATTCTCTTTTAGATCCTGCATTAATAGAGACCACAAAAAGGAGAAGAAATCGTCGGACATTGCGTTTCAAGTAACTTTTTTATTCAGATACAAGTTAGCCCTTTTAGTTCTCACCTGGTGGTAAGTGATGATTCAGTCTAAGATGAAAGCGGGCCTGGAAAGGGTGAAGGAATGTGTTATGTAAAGATCAATCAGGTACCATGTGATGTTCATGACATCGTCCGCGTGTGGGAAAACTTTGATTTTCCAGGATAAAATCTAGCCATATCCGTCCGCTGTGCCAAACGTCAAAATCTGTTAAGTGGATGGACTGTGTAAAGGCAACAGACAGACAGACCACTTTCGCGTTATAATAATGCAATGGGTGCATATTAGTATGGATAAAACTGATTTAAACGGTAAACAATTCCTAAAAACTTCTGGCAACAACCCGTTTAAGCCAAGCAAGATAAAGTTTAGTTTTTCACTTATATTAGGTATTATCACAATAATTCGCAGTTTCATGGCTATTTCTGCAGCAAGAATGTGCCGTTCATAATAGCGCGAGGCTTATGAATTTCTGCATGAAGTGACTTAATTATCATTTCAGTCGGCAGAGAAGAAAACACATATAGATACTTTTTATTTTTTATTCTTATTCAGATACAAGTTAGCCCTTGACTGCAATCTCACCTGGTGGTAAGTGATGATGCAGTCTAAGATGATAGCGGGCTAACCTGGAAGGGGTATGGCAGTTTTTATTAAACCCATACCCCATTTGGTTTCTACACGGCATCGTACCGGAACGCTAAATCGCTTGGCGGCACGGCTTTGCCGGTAGGGTGGTAACTAGCCACGGCCGAAGCCTCCCACCAGACAAATACATACATACATAGACTACTAAAGTCATAACCTAACATATTCCTTTTGGCTTTTCCGTAGTCGGGTAAAAATACGTTCGACACAACTTCCTGACTACTCTGCAGCAATTCATCAAAAATATCTTCCAAAGTTTTCACCATCCATCAAAATACACAGTCAAAAACAATCTAATATTCATATACCTACCTCAGTGCCAAAGATACAGGGCAATGCTGAAGAATTTATAATACCTAGGTATTATAAATCCTAAATAAACTAGATACCTAGTAGGTAGGTATCTAGTTTACGTCACAAGACGGTAGGTACTATGCTGTTTTAATTTAGCATAGGTACTACCTACTACATCATCATCATGATCAACCCATCACCGGCTCACTTCAGAGCACGGGTCTCCTCTCAGAGTGAGAAGGGTTTTGACCATCGTCTACCACGCTGGCCATGTGCGGATTGGTAGACTTTACACACCTTTGAGAACATTGTGGAGAACTCTCAGGCATGCAGGTTTCCTCACGATGTTTTTCTTCACCGTCAAAGCAAGTGATATTTAATTAATTAAAACGAAATAACTCCGAAAAGTTAGAGGTGCGTGCCCAGGGTCAAACCCCGAATAAGCTGTGATAGCCTAGTGGTTAGGACGTCCTTCAAATCTAAGTACCTACTTATGTTTTTTTAATCACTCCCCATAATATTATAAAGCGAAAGTGTGTTTGTTTGTTGGTTTACTGGTTTGTTGGTTTGTAGGCTTATTTTTATCCCGGAAAATCAAAAAGTTAGGTACCTTTTAAAAACCTAAATCCACGCGGACGAAGTCGCGGGCAGAGAGAAATTAAAAAGCAATAAAAATAGTACAGTGGCCCTACCGCGGTTGTTTGACAGCTACAATGTCACAATCGCAATCATCTCTAATTGGTTAATGCTCGCTCACTATTGGTCACAATGCATTGTTGCAACAAGAATTGCACAAATTCAGCCAATCAGAACAATTGAGATTGTAATAATGATTGATGCAGGTTTTAGACAATCGCCCTGCTGATCTACTCAGTTCTTTATCAGGCATAGCTAGACTATAAAATATTGCGATGTCTGCAGCTGTCATCATCATCTGATAGATGTCCATCGCTGGACGTAGGTCTCTTGTAGGGACTTCTGCACGCCACGGTCTTGCGCCGCCTGAAGCCAGCGGCTTCCTGCGACTCCTTCGATGGCGTCTGTCCACCTAGTGGACTCTGCAGCTGTAGTCGTATAATACGTATCGAATCATTTTTTCTAAGCGATTCCGTTTTACGATGCATGCATATATCTTTTTTACCAGATAAAACTAATCGGGCATACTGCGACAAAAAGTGAATGTGAGCCGGTTCGGTTTCGTGGTGGTCACATAAAAAATTCTGGATTCAACTCCTTAATCCTGATGCTGCAGCGTTACTGCCCGCCTGAGTTATCAAGATTCAGGAAGTGTTCATAGTGAATTCATATTGTAGGTACCAAGCAACGACTTTATTCTCAGACTTCAAGTCCCAACTCCTCAACCCTGATGATGTAGGGTACAGCACTCCTAAACTATAATGTTTCAGTAACTGCGGATGATGCAAAATTAATTTAGGTACCAAGCATAGGCATAGACATCATTGAACTTCGGATCCTAACTCCTCAATCCTGATGCTGCAAAGTACTAAAGTCCTAAATCGTGGGGATTTTAGAATTTCTGATAGTGAATTGATATTTTAGGTATCAAGCAACGGCTTCACGATGACACTCCCAGTCCGAAATACTCCACCCGAGCGAAGCCGGGGCGGGTCAGCTAGTACATAATATATTTATTATCCCTATATAATAAGAAATGAAAACGTTTTCCTCAACAATTTGATTTGTAACTACTAGATGTCTGCCTAAATGTATTTGAGAATAAATTAACCAAATTGAGGATTAAAAGTTGATTCCGAAATAATATCTGAGAAGCATTCTAAAGGCCGTAATACGATCAGAAACCCGTTAGGTACAATCTGATATAATAATTAATTATTACAGTCTAAGCTATTTTATGATTTTCACCAAGCGACTCATAGTATTATTATTAATTTTTCCTGATGCTATTACATACATCCGCTTGAAATAAGATATTAGAATAACTGGGCAAGTGCGAGTCAGAACAATATTAAGAAATTAAAAAAATCTTACCGTGAAGTAAATAAGAATTACAGAAATCCATACGACACAGTTGTTTTTTTGGGATTTTTTCTCACTGTATGAGCCTTTCAATGTGATACTCTGTGGTACATATTAATAATTCACCACAGAGTACTACGGTAATACACAGGATATTCACAGGGTGCAGTGTTGCTAAATTTGGAATTTCATTTCCGTATTTTTCATGAGATTCTGGTCTATCTATACCTACCTACGCAAAAGATATTGTCTCAATATGCGCTGAGGTTGGCAATCGAGGGGGTTTCAGTAGGTGAAAATCCTACATAACCCGACGTCCTTTCCAGTATCTGAAGAAGATCGGGTGATCCTCCTTAACAAAAAACCGGCCAAGTGCGAGTCAGACACGCGCACCGTGGCTTCCGTACTAGTTGTATTTTTTTAACATTTTGCACGAGAAATCAAAAACTATTATGCATAAAAATAAATAAAAACCTGTGCGAAAATGTACAGTTAAAGCCCTTTCCTATGATACCCCACTAGGTATAGTAATGTTATTTTAAAAGTTAAAAATACTAATTATTTGTTCATGAACAGATTTTCATTTTTTTTTTGTCTGCTGTAAGACCTACCTACCTGCCAAATTTCATGATTCTAGATCAACGGCAAGTACCCTGTAGGTTTCTTGACAGACAGACAGACAATGAAGTGATCCTATAAGGTTTCCTTTTTTCCTTTTGAGGTATGGAACCCCAAAAGACAAGGTAAGTATTATCTGATTTACCACCTAATTGGGGATCTAAAACAGTCGATTAACTAGTCGTCAAATCGCAAATATTTGCCGTGAAATAACTATAGGTATAGGTATCATTATTATTAGAAATTTTACAATAAAAACACTTGAACGCTTTATTTGTTCAAGATATTGATGAAACGTTGAACTTAGTATAATTCCTCTAATATTCCTAACTTAAGTTTAATAATTGAGATTTTGTTGAATTACTTAATATCAAAAATAGTTAGTACCTAACTATTATATTGGTCATGAGGTAGCTAGTCCTGAGAAAACTATTCATGTGGTAACTTAATATTATGTATATTTTAATATTAACTTTATTATAAATAAGTAGCTGCCCCGGCGAACTTCGTACCGCCGAACAGTCGGTTCTTTTTCAGAATTTTTTAAATTTTTCTCTCCGTCAAAACCATCTTCGTACTTCAAGGAATACTATAAAATAAGAATTAGCGAAATCGGTTCAGCTGTTCTCGAGATTTGCGATCAGCAACACATTCAGCGATTCATTTTATATATAGAGAAGATATGGGAATCGAATAAAAACACAATTTGTAACAAAATAATATTTCTTAATTAAAACTTTTATAAATAATAATTTAGTTATAATCCTAAATCTTACAAAAATTTAAAGTTACAAAGTCTTACAATAATAGCATACCTATGTCACATTTCACTAAGTAATTTATAAAACAGTCTTAGTATAATATTATTGCGCCTTGGGGAATCCTAAATATTACTCAACAATAACGCTGAAATTAATAAAAACACTGGTAACCTAATGGCAAACTTAAGTTTAGTCTGTTATAAAATTATTTTTAGATAAATAAATAAAGTAATATGGCATATATTTAACTTTATTTTTATTAACACGATTTATTATAACATGTATATTATCTATGTAAGATACCATAACCTTTTGCTAATTTGTGTTAGTTATAATATTATTATAAAAAGCGATGATAGCCTAGTGGTTGACTGTGGCCTCCTACTCGGGGGGTATGCGCGTTTAATCCCATACTTTTCGGAATCAAAGCCTGATTTCAGATCGGTTGCAGGCAGCAACTACAGTATTATAAATATGAGTTAGGTAACATATTGCATTTAAAATTGATTATTATAAATTAGTTGATGCAGATTTTAGATGTTAAATTCAGAATTTAGTTAGGTATATTACTTGTTAATGAGTTGAGTTCATAATTATTGATTTATTGTATTATCATTAATTAACAATAACTATTAACTCATAATTAACATATTAATATACACGCTGAAATTTTAATGGATGTTTTCCCGCGGTAGAACAATTTGCCCTCAGTAGTACTATCCGGAAGGCTGAAAGCTACAGTTAAATTTAATAAACAAAATGTTTTTGTTTAGAAATAGTTTAGAGAATAGTCATCAACTCGAAGGCGTGTGAGAAACAATAGTAATTCACTAGACATAACCATAGAATATATAATAGTACTAACGTAAAATAATGTAAATAGTATATCCATTAGAACCGCGCTGCCGATAAAGAAAAATATTTAGAGTGAAATAAGCTGTCGCACGTAGTGTTAAGGCATAAACTTACCTACACGTACGCGGTATCACTGTTGGTTCGAGGTGTCTTTCGAGTTTGGTTTTTCTCGATTGTAAATTTGCCACTTTTGATTCTAATATTTTTTTATATTTATAAATTGATTGCAGTACTATGACAAAATCATTTCTCTTCGGAAAAACACTTCAGCGTATATTATTATCATTCAGTCATTTCTAATCATTGAGCAGACGTTTATAATCCAGGATGAATTGAGCAAAAAATTTCCTATTATTAAGATAAGTTTAATGTAACATTATATTACATAATAATAATAAAGCCTATATTGCTGTCAATTTTTACAGTATTTTTCTTACCTCTCCAAAATTTTATAAAATATATTATAAGTATAGATTATTTATTATTATTATTGGTAAATCCGTTTTGCTGTCAGCTTGTCTTCCCGACACTTAGCCTCTTCCAATAACTTCCAGTTTTATCTATCACGCGCTGTCCTTTTCCATGTTGCTCCATCTATTTTTTTTATGTCATCTTCTCATCTTCTGTGTACAGTGAAAATCCCATTACACGAATTGAGTGTAAAAGAAAGGCAACCATCATCATATTCATCATCATCATCAACATCAACCGATAGAAGTCCACTGCTGGACATAGGTCTCTTGTAGGGACTTCCACACGCCACGGTCTTGCGCCGCCTGAATCCAGCGACTCCCTGCGACTCGTCTGATGTCATCCGTGCACCTAGCGGGGGTCTTCCAACGCTGCGTCTTCTGGTGTGAGGTCATATTATTATGTGTATTAAACTAACATTTCTATTATATTTTAATATTTATTATTAAAACCTAGATACTTCGTTTGTCCTAGCATATTCTTCTTTCCTACTTGGGTTTGTGACCACGTCTCTCCGTTTCACCAAAACGTAGATGTATCTGAAATGAGATAATATTTTAGATTAAAAAAAACTAGGGCCGGATTTCATTAAATTAACTTTTTAATCGAACTTGATCTTTGTGCATCCGCCTATTGAGGCCTCATCTTAAGATAAGACTTAACTAGTTCAAAAATAAGAACATTTATTATGATAAAAATTACACGGTATTTATTTATTCTCAGCTTGATCGAAACAAGTTTACTCGTTGATTGACGTGTTAATGAATCGGGGTCGATTTTAAAAGAAGATTTTGTAATAATAATCCAACAGCCGACGGTCTTCTTGAAAGTGGGTTTATACGTAATCACTTTCTCGTCTTATATTATATTTTTTATTTTTATCTGATGGATTCTTTAAATATAAATATGAAAAAGTGAAACTGCAACATGTATTTGTGCCATTATGTGCCAGACCTTCATTATTTTATAAAAGCTGAAAGTTTCTCTGCGTATTGTCCCCAACACTAGGAGGACCGTTTGTTTGGATCATGGTGACTTTGGGAGAAAACAGGTAATAAAGGTGTAAAAAATCTTCCGTCAAAGTGTAAAATCATTTTTTTTTTTATTTTCTTCAGAATAGTATTAAAATCACGTCATGCATGGCCAGACACGCAAACCCTTGCCAGATTCCCTTAAACTTTTAAATTTTAAACCGCTAGAGCAAATTTCAGTTTTTATAAAATAACGAAATTCTGGTACGCGCTGGCTTAGTCCGTTATAAATTACGGCATAAAGTTGCATTACTGTTAATGGATAATGTAGTTATAAGTTACAAAATATTTTCTGCTTTAATTTATACTAAGGATTTATCATCGCCATCAGCGGTTGTCATCCCAAACTCTGATTTTTGATATGTTAAATAATATGGGTAATGGGTATGCCTCCTAGTTCCTTTAATATCTTTCACTGATTACTGATCTGGCACTGGCTAGTGGTTTAATTTTATGTATCTACACCCATGCCTTAAATCCTCTATAAAAGATTCTGAAACAGTTAGCTTATTGATAACATAACGAGATTTATGCCAGGAGTATAGCGCTGTCTCTTTTTCACAATAGTGTTATAATGAAATTCAGTACAACATTATAACACTCGTTTGGATGCTTTAATGGTTATTAAGATATTGGGTATTTTAATGTTGGCAATAAGCTAACTGTTTCAGAATCTTTTATAGAGGATTCATAATATTATGGGTGTAGATAAAGTCTTGTATGCAACTGTTGATAATTAGGTATTAAAACACTCAAGTCATACTATTATCACACTCGGGTTCGCCTCGTGTGATAAACCGACTTTCGTGTTTTAATGCCCCTCTTTATACAACAGTTGCATAAATAACTATTATTTCATTTAATTTCCTACACTTGTTTCTACTGATTAATAACAAATAATGTTATACTATAACCAACTTACACAAATAAAGCCAGGGCCACAACAGTGAGCGCGGCGTCAAACAAGTAGAATGCACCAGGAAACGTGTCTATCGTATGCACGTATATAAAACTGGAACTCGGCATGTATATTGAAGGCGCCAAAGCCTCCATCACGCCTATCAAAGAGCTCAGTTTTGCTGAAAAGCAAGAGGAATCAGATTAACATTTAGTAGCTCATCCGCCTCGGCTTTGCTCATTGGAATTTCTGAACATCAATTTATTTCTGGGATTCTACGGTATAATTAAAATCTACATGCAAAGTTTAGTTTCTCGACCTAGTAGTTTGAGCTGTATATAAATTAATAACTAGTTTCTATACTTTGAAACAACATTTCCCCTTCTTAAGAAAGCCCATACCACAACCATACGATTGCCAATGCGATGTCGACTTACCCGCCCCTTGAATAACCCCATATCATATTGAGGGAATCCCGCGCATCAAAATAAGCATGACTCTGAAGTATTTTATGCAGTATTTAACTTTCAGGCTTACGTCATTGTAACTACTAACTACTAGGTGGGGGTGCATTTTCATATGTTATGTATGACATTAATTCTTCCTTCATAGAGAAAGCCAGCCCTTTGCTGTTTTATAAAAGCTGTAAGTTTCTCTGCACATTGTCATCAACACAGGGAGGAACGATCAGCGACTATGAAGTTTGAATTATGGTAACTTTGGCAGATAACAGATAACAAAGGCGTATGCAATCTTTCGTCAAAATAGAAACCCTACTTTTTATATTTTCTTCTATTGTTATACTCAGTATTAGAAATCACGTCATGCATTGCCTTTGCCAGGCACTAAGAGTGAAATCTATAGAGCGCACTTTGACTTTGCTTAGACAGTTAAAACGAGACAGAGCTAATATCTCTCACATAAATCTGTCTCGTTTTAACTCAATCTTAAGTTTGAGCAAAGTCAAAGTGCGCTCTATAGATTTCAGCCTTAGTATCGTGGAAAATGGAAACCCCTTGCCAGACACACAAAAGATATAAAAGTGTAACTGTGTCTGGCAGAGGGTTGCATTCGAATAACAAATCGTCATAGATTAAGGAAGTTATTATAACGAATGATTTTATTCAAACGTGCGAATAGTTCCCAGTAACCTACATTTCGAACAGCTAATGAGATATAAGATGTTATGTAAAGTTACGTAGTTGATGCGGTTACTGCGTAAGTAGTAACTTAAGTAGGTACGTATTGCAATAAGTTACTGGATAAATAGTAGGTACAGTACGCGGCAGACAATAATGTACATCGACCTTTAGAAAGAGATAGCAGTTTTGTAGAATATTGTCGTTGAGACCGACAAAATGTCACATAGGTATGAGTGACAGAGACAACGCTCTACAATGTTAAAATCTCACTGACACAGGTCAATGTACATTATTTTCTGCCGCATATTGTACTACATTTCACTTATAATTTTAGCATACACTAACATCTTCATACTAAAAGTCTGTATCTAAATATATAGAGGAAAATGTGACTGGCTTATCGACTTTTACTTTTAACGCGGGGACTGTGCGGGGCGTTCCCACCCCGATTGCCATCTCGATCTGTCGTGTACTATACATTACTTTAAATAGCGAAAAATGATTTCTCGCAGAATTTTTATAAATCCAAAGCCACGCGGACGAAGTCACGGGCATCATCTAGTTTCTAATAATAATATACATGCCTATTATTGATTAAGTACATTAAAAGTAAAAGTTACCTACCAACTTCTTCCACAGCCACACTTTTAGTGGCTATAGATCTCACAGCAGTCAAGCCAGTGTGGCTGAAGATGTTAAACACTGGTGCCGCATAGAACCACGTCCTGGTGGGTGAGAGAGCGAACGCCAAGCTGCCTGCTATCCTGCTCACACCGGCCAGGCAGCCAATCAAGCTGTCTTGTACGTGGAATGTTCTGCAGAGGATTGTTATGCAGAAGAATGTTCCTGGACAATAAATGAATATAATTTTTAATTGGACATTGCACCTGATAATAACTTTAACATAAGGAAAGGAAAGGAAAGGAAAGGAAGGAAGGATCTGGGAATCCACTAGATTATTATCCCAAGAGAACGCCTACAATTATGTGATTAATGGAAAGGAATCACAGCAAGGAGGAATCCATAGTAATATTGTAACCCCCCAACGTTTAACAAAAAAACGGTCAATTTGGGAAATTATAATTTCTAAATTGTCTCTGCAGGTCTGGTCTGGTAAAATCTACGGATATGGCTAGTTAGTTAGTTACTACCCTAACGACCAAGCCGTGCCGCAAAGCGACTTAGCGTGCCGGTACGATAAATTATAGAAACCGATAAGGGGTGTGGGTTTAATAAAATAACATAACCCTCTCAGGTTAGCCCGCTTCCATCTACTTCACTCTACATCATCACTTACCACAAGTGAGATCGCCGTCAAAGGCTAACTTTGTAATGGAATAAAATAAAACAAAAACTATTAGGTACACTAGTCTCCTAATCGTAGTAATATTAATTACTAGCAGTTGCCCGCGACTTCGTCCGCGTAAAATTTCTGGTTTCTCATGAGATCTGAAATTTTCCCGCTGCAAAAGGCGTCACTTACCTACTGAGTCAGTCTCACCTTAAGGCACGGAACCCAGAATACCTAAATTCCAATTTTCATACCTCTAACAGCTTCAAAAACATATGACTTTCATATAACTTTTCAACCCCCATTTCACCCTCTCAGGGGGAGAATTTAGTTACATCCTTTCTTTTCTGATACCTACCCCCTAGAAAGAATCTACGTTTCAAATTTCAAGTAAAAATAACAATAGTTGAAACTTTTCTATGAAAACTATAGGTACAGATTTTTATTATTTAAAGTCAGTTTAAAGCTAATAACCTAAATGTCGATTTTTATGTCTCTAACTTCAAAAACATAGGACTTTCATACAACCTTCGACCCCCCCTTTCACACAGCTGACACCTACGTCCTAGAAAAAAAACCTATATTCGAAATTTCAAGTTTGTAGGTTTTATAGTGCCTGAGATTTCGTGATTAGTCAGTGGTATTTCGCTTTTATATATTCAGATTTAAAAAAATTTACTTGCGACCATAATGACCTAAATTCGTGATACTGATAGAGTTGTCTCAGTAGATAAAGTGTGTTATTATAATATGTAGTAATATAGTATGGATTAACTTACTTAAATGTACAAAAATAATTAAATAGATTTCCAAAGCTCTGTCTCATCCCATCATCATCATCATAATCAACCCATCACCGGTTCACTGCAGAGCACGGGTCTCCTCTCAGAGAGAGAAGGGTTAGGCAATAGTCTGGCCACGCAGGCCATGTGCGGATTGGTAGACTTCACACACCTTTGAGAACATTATGGAGAACTCTCAGGCATGCAGGTTTCTTTTACTCACATTGTGTCATAAATAAAACAGCGATTAAAATTATTTTATTTTAATATAATCATCAGTAAGTATTGGATGAGCTGTGATAGCCTAGTGGTTAGGAGTCAGAACGTCCGCCGCCTCGGAGGTCGGGGGTTCTATCCCGGGTACGCACCTCTAACTTTTCGAAGTTAAATATCACTTGCATTAACGGTGAAGGAAAACATCGTGAGGAAACCTGCATGCCTGAGAGTTTTCTATAATGTTCTCAAAGGTGTGTGAAGTCTGCCAATCCGAACTTGACCAGCGTGGTAGACTATGGCCAAAACTATTTTCACTCTGGGAGGAGACCCGTGCTCTGTAGTGAGCCGGCGATGGGTTGCTCATGATGATGATGATGATAGTGATTCCTTAAGTCTAAGTCAAATGTCACATATGCAATTTACAATCGATAATTTATTCAAGGTGATAAGAAAATAAATTCAAACTGCGCATATTACTATCAGTGTATCATCCGAAAATAAGCGAGTCCTCAAGTTGACCTTAAAGTTTTTTTGCAAGATCTAAGTAGTGTAGGTACAATTAGGTACCATATTATGAGTATTATCTCATTTATTTCTTTAGTATTGAATTATTTATATTTGAGGGAAATGAAATTATTTTTGGTAAAAACTAATTACAAAAAATTCTGTTACTTTACGTGCTCTAAATTACTCTAAAGCGTTAAGTTACGTGCTCTAAGTTACACTAAAGTAGGTACCTACGATATATAGATCTCAATCTAATAGAGCTTACTTTGCGTTTGCTCAGACTTTACTTAAGCTAAAATCAGACTTTGCTTGCGTCTCATCTGAACTCTTGAGTAAAGTTTGAGCAATGTCAAAATAATCTCTTTAAATCTCAGCCTAACTCCTAAACTATGGAAAGTTTTAGTATAAAATTATAAAGAAAATTATTTAGGTGGGTATTTAATTAATTATTTAGGTATTTTATACTAATTCAACAGCAACTCGTAATCGACCAAGATAACTATGTACTTATAGTTTAATACTTACCTAATCAGAGTCTTCTTGAAACAAATTATGTTTGTTGTTTACTTACTTACTTGAATATTTTTTTAAAATCTAAGGTAAGGTCTGGGTTTTTTTAGTAGGTATTTTTTACTCTCCACTGCTAAATCCATGTAAACGGCTAATCCGAATCCAAAAACATGTTTTAAGATTTTAGATAAGTTTTATATCGCGTAAATGGTCTCAAACTTCGAGCAACGGATGCAATAAATAAATAATTATATGAAAATAACCTGTTTTACCATTTACTGCTTCGACTTTATTTTACCGTCAAAGACGAAATCATAAAATGTCACCGAATTTTGCATTTTATTAGCAATTTTAAGACCCAGCGCACTTTAGCCGAAATCATGATGGCGTCCAGTACAATACCTTAAATTATTATCTTTATACTTTTTTTTAATCAACCAGTCTTCGAAATAAAACCAGTATCTAGTACTAAGTAATGATGTAGTCTAATGAAAGCGGGAAGAGGTAGATAATAATATGTTATGATAATATAATATGTATAGATATTGTTGGACCATGGCCGAAGCCTCTCACCAGACCAGACTTAAGCTAATTAACAAATGCCTGATTAAAAATCCAAAATTCACCCCCTAGATATAAAACCTAGGACCTCCAACTAATAAGACATATCACTCTAATACTAGATAGATGTAATAGCATGTCGGTTAGGAGTAGGGTGATGGTACTAAGCTAGCCGATTACATTTTAAAAATGACTGGTTGACATAATATCAACGCACAGCCTAACCGCTGGTCCTCGAGACTTGAAATTTGGACGGTGTGTTCTTTGTAAAGAGTAGGTATCCACTAAGAAAGGATTTTTCGAAATTTGGGTTAAATGGGGGTTAAAATGTTCGATGAAAGTCCTATGTTTTTGAAGTTACAGGCCTGAAAATCGGTATTTAGGTTACTAGTGTCTGAATTTATGAAATAACGAAGGTAATGCACGCACTGGCTCTCTTTCTCTATATAGGTATTAGGTACTTAGAAGAAGAAGACAGACAGTAGAAGAACGAGATTATCTTACCAAATAATCCTAAAACGATATTGATAGCGCCATACACACTGAATTCAACGCCGTTGAAGTTAAATTTCCTTATCGCGTACAAGTAGCTTACTTGTGAATCACCTGAAAAAATAAAAACAATACGGATTAGTTACGTCTTAGGGTCAGCGCAGACCGAGCGACCCACTGTGCTCGCATACTCGAGCACTTTTTCCTCGGCTTATAATATTGATAATGGATGTTTAGATGTTTGTTACTCCTTTACGTCACAATAACCGAACCGATTTGGCTGAAATTTAGATTGGAGATAGCTTATATAACCTGAATTAACACATAGCCTATACTAAAGTTTGGATGTTTGTTACTCCTTCCCGCTAGAATAACCGAACTGATTTGGCTGAAGATTGGAGATAATTTATACACCCTGAATTAACACATAGCCTACACTTTCGATATTTGCATGTTTGTTTCTCCTTCACGCTACAATAACTGAACTGATTTGGTCGAAATATGGATTGAAGATAGCTTTACACCCTGAATTAACACATGGACTATTTTTATTCCAGAAAATTAAAGAGTTCCCGCGAGATTTGTCAAAACCTATATCCACGCGGGTAAAATCGTCGGCATTATCTGGTAAATAACAAAATACCTCAACCCCCAGTCCGCAGCGCGGGTCTCCTCTTATCTCAGTTTTTTTTAATTTTTTGACCGTCCGCGTCCGTTAGAAAATTGCTAGCATCAGAGTTTTTATTTTTACTTTTATTCAGATACAAGTTATAGCCTGTCTCACGTGGTTTGATGCTCAGTGTGCGCAGCCCCTTATTTTTATCGGTCATGTTTTGAGTTCATTAACTTGTCTGTCAATATGAGGCTAATTGTTTCATTTACCTTCTAAATAATTAGCGGTTGGAGTGTGTTATTTTTTTTTTCAAATACAGCCTTGCTTTCAACGCTGAAGCAGTAGCGAGCTGAATCAATAATTTAATATTATATTGGTACTGATTCTGAGCACAACTAAATTTTAGAGCATTCGCATCCTCTTCTTACTAATATAATATGAAAAGGAGAGACATAGTTTGACAGTTTTAAGTTTAATTTAGAGCCGTCAAACCTCGTGACTTTAGCTAGCTATTTAGGGCCTATCGTTTAAAGTAGCGTGCACTAAAATTTAGAGTCTCAAGAGAGTCTAAATGTAAAATTCATGTTTCGTCCTTTTTTAGCAATATTAAAAAGAAAAGGATGCAGATACTACAAATCGCGAGCGAAAAACAACAGAATCATCAGCTCCATTGTACGGAATTTGACATGCGATTACACAGTAGAGTAGTAGTATGTGTTTTAAAATACCTATGCCACCCAAATGATGGATCATATTACGAGCCAATTTTTAATGGCTCTAGAACATCACCAGACTTGATAATTTCACTATGCCTATTTTCTAACACGTAGGCATAACTTTTTATTAAACTTAATCTAATAGAATCCATTTTTCCTCCTATTTATTCCTACAGTTAATTTTAGAGAATAGTTCGAAAATATAATAAAAAGAATTGTAATAAAACTTTGGATTAAATGCCTAGAGCTGTAAATAGAAAAAAATATTTTCTCTTTTGCAAAAGTAGTAGGTAGATACAGTACGCGTCAGAAAGTAATGTACATCGGCCTTTAGACATTTTGGCTTTGTAGAGCGTTGTCTCTGTCACTCATACCTACATGACGTTTCGTCGGTTTCAACGACGGACACAGCGATTAACAAATCTGCTATCTTCTTGTAAAGCTCGATGTACATTACTTTCGGCCGCGTAGTGTACCTATTATGGGCGACAGCTTGAGATTGGAATCGGGGTGGGAACGCCCCACACACCCGCACAGCCCCCGCGCTAAACCCGTGCGGGCGAGCGTGTGTGACGTGCTGGTGTGCGGGGCGTTCCCTTCCCGATTGCCATCTCGATCTGTCGCGTACTATACCTACCTAGCGAAATCCTCAGATTGCGAGCAATTTAGTTCTTTCCGTTAAGAAGTTCCATTTCTATTTTCAATATTATTTCTGTGACGGTGATGAGTTGACTAATCGAAGTAGGTAGGTAGTATTAATCTATTAGCTAATATTTGTTAAACCCGATAGAATTGGACCGGTTACCTACTTAATCTGTATTGTAATTAAATTGTTAGGTCAATAACCATTTCAACGAAAAAATATGATAATACTACCTAGATGATGCCGGCGATTTCGTCCACGTGGATTTTAAAAATCCCATGAGAATTCTTTGATTTTCCGGGAAAAGTAGCCTATGTTCTTCCCCGGGATGCCAGCTATACCCATGAATCACGTCAATCCATTGCTCCGTTACGGCGCGATTGAAGGACAAACCAATAAACCAACAAAATACACACTTTCGCATTTATACTAAGGGTAGTGATTCAAAAGTTAAACACCTATGTATTTGTCAAATCCTAATATGTATATAAAATACAAAACATGTTTTTTTTTTTTTTTTTTTTTAAATTTATTATCAAATAAAAATACATACAAATAAAAGCTTAAACTAAAAACACCTAAAAAACCACAGAGGTTTGTCCTCGGTGCCTATCTGCAACGAAGATACCTATTAACTAATTACTTAAAAGAAATAATCTACAGTAGGTATATAACGCGAAGAATCACGTAAGTATGTAACATAATATTATAATCGTGAGTAGGTTTATTAAATTTATTAGGTGAATAGGATTAGCACTAATATAAATAATTATATAATCTACATAGACACAAAAGACTCAGCCATCTAACTTTGCTAAAAAATATTCTTTTAATTTATACTTAATGTTTTTAATATCTATTTTTTTAATCAGCGTTGGAGGTAGTTCATTTATGAATCGCGGAACCAAGTACGCGGTGGTTCGCGTACCTATGTACCTATGTCCTATGGGTACCTATGTCCGTTATAGACTTTTAAAAATTAAACCATCCAATTGATGTGCCCCAATGCGGTTTCATTAGAAAGGCAATAATGCGAAGATGGTCTTAGATCACTAAAACAACCATTAGGCACATTCTTTTTTAGTATAGTAGCATACGCCGGGTATCCGCTAGTAGGTATTACATACAATTCAACTATCTACCTGTATGAGTAGCATTATAATATTACCTACAAGTTACTTGCACGATACTTGCTAATTGGATATAATACGGCCAAGTAGCCGGTTGGTATTTGAAGGCAGGCCTTGATTGGCTTATAAGGTTCGTCTCCACTATCGAGATTCGGCAAAATATGATCATTATATTGCAGATGTGTGGCCTGTGGCAATAGCATTGTTCCGCACATTCGCGCTAATCGAATGTTTGGTGAACATGTATTTTTTAAAAATCCCTCGAGAACTCATTGTTTTTCCGGGATATATTATATTCTAACACACCACAGGGAAGACTGTTCGCTGTCACAGAATGTCAGATCTGCTAGCCGGTTGATTAAACTTATTTAAAAACATTGGAGGTGCGTGCTAACCCCCGACCTCCCTAAAAGAAGGCGGACGTCTTAAACCACTAGGCTGTTCAGCTGAATTGCTTCTTCAAGCGAGAAAACTGACGGGGCCATCTGCTCCGTGAACACCTACGTGTCAGATCAATGGCGTCAGCCAATTTAGGCATTGCTAGCGCTAGCTGTAGTTTATAAATTACAAAAAACAGGCCAATTGCGAGTCAGGCTCGCGCAACGAGTGTTCCGTACTACAGTCGTATTTTATCGACATTTTACACGATAATTCAAAAACTATGATGCATAAAAATAAATAAAAATCTGTTTTAGAATGCACAAGTAAAGACCTTTCATATGATACCCCACTTGTTATAGTTATCTTACTTCGAAAATTGAAAATACTAATTATTAGTTCATGACCACAATTTTTTTTTTGTGTGATGTAACCACAAATTCACGGTTTTCAGATTTTCCCCGAATGTCTGCTATAAGATCTACCTATCTGCCAAATTTCATGATTCTACGTCAATGGGAAGTACCCTGTAGGTTTCTTGACAGACCGACAGACAGACAGACAACAAAGTGATCCTATAAGGGTTCCGTTTTTCCTTTTGAACCCTAAAAAGAGTGGCATCATAATTCCAGCTAAACTTATTAACAAATTCGCCAAACATTCGTCGTAACCCGAATAGTGTGCCCGTTTGATTTACCAAATGTCGAACTACCGTAACCCGAACTCGAATCATTTGTTGAATCCCGATTGTGGAGTCGTACTATAAGCGAAGCGAATGCTTCGAAATGGACAAATACCGTCAATGTGCAAGTATTACTTGCTAAGTTAGTTTATTAGAATATGATAACTTGCACAGTGTACCTACCTAATTAGTAAATACTATTAGACTACTAATAGACTGCCAAAATCATAACCTTTCCTTTTGGCTTTGCCGTAGTCGGGTAAAAATACCTAAAAAACGATTCTGTTCAGCATTTACATTAAATTCGGGCAAATTTTCTGCATTGGGACAGTACGTAGATAGTAGGTAGGTAGGTACGCAGAATACTGCATACCTACCTACTATCTTAGGTCATTTAATAGGTAATAACCTAAGAGGCAAGACCTAATGTTTGAACAGGGATAGAATAATAATTGTTGATCATTATTTAATAGGCACCACTGTACTGGTAGTGTATAAAAATACAAATAGATAACAATCAAAGTTACCATAATATCTCATAAGTCTGACTCCAGCAATCTGATTCTACCTCCGAGTTGCGCAAAAAGCACAATGATGTATATTATGCCCTAACATTAACATACAAAAGAGTGCAAAACAAAAGCGGCGAAACCTATCAATTGCAATTGTGGTGCTGCCATTTTGCCAAGTGCCAACATTAATATTCAAGGTCCCAGTCGGAGTTAAAGGAAATTTTATAATAAGGAGGATATAAACAAATCCAAGGTTGCGTACAACAAACTTTCAATAACCTTAATATTATAAATATTTAGGTAACTCAAGTTATACTTAAACGCGAAAGTGTGTCCATCTTTCTATTACTTTTTCACGACTCAATCTCATGATATTGATGAAAGACACAGAGTTAACTGAAGGCTTGGAGATAGACTAAGAATATTAACTGTGAAAATAAAAGTTACCACGGGTTTTAAGAAAAGATAAAGTTGCAGGCGTCAGCTAGTAAATCAATAATTGTTAAATAATAAATAAGTAGGCTTACCTACTTACTTACTACTTATTTTTCTTTTTACTTATAAAAAGATAAATATCTAACAAAATTATTATCCATATTAATTCAATACACTCCTACATCATGGAAATCAATATGAGTACAGGGTTAACAGTTTTTTGTTATTTATTTATTTTATTAAGTTACTTTACAAAATTATTGAGAGAAGACTAGAAATAATAGTATATTTAAAACGTAATTAAGTTTATTTAGTTGCAATGAATAAAAACTAAATGACTTGTCGCGATTCTTCGAATGAATAGATTTATAAAATGAAATAATTATTCAATAAGCAATTATTTCCTTTAGTTAGAGCTTGGTCATTGTTCTACAATTTTCTTAATTAATTTTTCTTAAACGTTCATACTTAATTATTTCTCCAATTAGTAGACAATAATTATTGTGTTTGGTTGTTATTTAATACCAAATGAAATGCTGATGATGAAGATTTCGGTTTTTTTAAACACCGTGAGAATTCTTTGATTTTCTGGGTTAAATAATAGCAGTGCATCTGAGAAGCAAGCTTGATATTTTATACTTCAGAGTATTAATAAAACATCAAAATCGATGAAGCCGATGGACGTGAAACAGACATAGGTACGAAATTTTGGTTTATTGTCAGATTACGTCGCGCATCGTCGTAAAAAAAATAAACATACTAGTTCCTGAATCTAAGAGTTTCCTAGCTATATTATTATTATTAGGGAGTTCTACAAGATTTTTAGACAATCCTTGGACCTATGTAGGTGAGTTTTTGCACATTTTTCGATTGCTAAACATGGCAACGAGGAATTGACGTTGCGTGCTAGAGCAGTAGTTTACCTCGATCGCTGGTGGGTAACGACCTAAATGCAGTTATACATATAAGATTATTCCGCAGACATTAATGAGCATAAGTTCCATGAAAACAAAATGGTTCACATTCAATTAAGTTTTTTCTACTGTCTTCGATGCAATATTTCTAGAGCGATATATAACGTTAATTAGCCGTTAACTGACTTCGCTTTGTGTTAACTGAGTTTTTGATTTATAATCTTATTACTATTCAGTATTCTTTAAGATTATCTGCTTACTTTGGGGTTGACCCAATTGCTGACTCTACCGACATATTACTAGTTATAGGTGAGCGGACCAATAATTAATCTATGTTATAGGTTTTAAAATAAAACTTGAATTTGTAGAACAGTAACTTTTTAGCCAATTTTTTATATAATCTACTTATATTTTACAGATATGGTACCTATGATATCGTCTAAATTTTAATTGATTGCTAGATTTAAAAATTACTTGAATTTTATTTTTATGTAGACCTAAATTAGAGGTTTATATTAACTATTTTTTATGAAATTTACAAATAACGTGTCATTACTATAAGTAGGTAGGTATTATTTTTAAAATTAAAATAAAGCTCCTCACAATATACTGATTTCGATCTTGCTATTAAACAAAGGTCTTTGACCGGAATGCGTACATTAACACTCATTCGTCATAATACGATATAGGTAATTATTGTCACACTCGAGCTTGAAATTATCTCCAATAACCGTTAGATGTATTATTATGAAACCTCAGAACTCGTGAATCTCTTCTTCTGACACTACTTTTATCTAAATCGCTTCGTCCTAATTAATACTGACCAAGTATAGATAAGCGTGACTATGCGATCTAAAAGTGCCTAGAGAACCGACGAATATAAACAAGTTTGCTAAATTAGAGTTACTCACCATATAACGGTCCAACCATAATAAGGTAGAGGATGATGACTGACAGTATCTGCTTCCTCATGCCAAACGCACGTGGTCTAACTGCCACCAACACGGTGTTAGTGACCAGACCAAATACTTCGTGCAACAATTGTCTAAATTTACTCTGCCCATCCTCACGCACGGGCCGATCACTCTCAACAGGTAACGCGTCTTCAAGTCTTAAAACACCATACACTAACGCACTAACATGCAAACATATCAACGTCGAAAACACACCATAATATCCAACTGATTGTAACAGTATTCCACTAAGAGCTGTTCCCGTAGGAGTACCCAAACTCACACATATAGTAACGAGTCCCAAACGAAACGTCCTGCTTTCAACTGTAGTCCTGTCAGCCATAAAGCTGTACATGCCCATGAATATAACAATGTAACTGCCACTAAACCCAGCCGGTAACGCTTCTATCAATGCAGTAGAGATCAACGATAGCTCGTAAAAATAGTAAGTAGCAAATAAAAGGCCAATATTGGTAATAATTTCCCCCAAAAACGGAACCAGGATACATATCTTCCGTTTTTTAGTCTTGTCACTCCATGCTCCAATAAAAAGCACCATAACAGCCGGGATGCCCGTTTGGAGAGGAAACTTCCAGGCGACAATTTTAGCAACCAAGGATTGTACCTGATTCAGCTCCAACTCCAGGCCAGTCGTATTTCTGTCTCTAATACGATCGCAAATCTCTTCACTGAAAGCGCAATTGACGCGGCATGACTTTTCCAAGTGCATGTTCTGTACGGCGATGGACGACAGTGCGGTGCATAGCATGTAAATAAACAAGCATGGTTCAACTGTGATCTCACTGAACAAGTATTTTAACTGTTTGAATAAAAATTTTGATTTTTCCCGCCACGTCTCCTCTTCTTTGTCTCCGGTGAGACGTAAACTCGATTTGGTCAGATCGATTGTGCTGCAATTATTATTGGCTGTCATATTAAATGGCACTAAAAGTGAGAGTTAGTAAAAGTGGAAGCACTGTTCGTTATTTGAACCACGCACAGCACTGTAGATGGTATGCGGCGGCGCCGACCGATAGTGACTACTTAATCCGAGGCTTTTCGACTGTCGTTTCCAAAAACCAGAGTTGTTAATGTCAGGTTGTAAAATCGAGCGCGATATGAGAGTGTGCCGAGGCGAACGGGCCGCTCGCATCTCGTTCGTTACGATAACAGAGGTCTTACCGTACTCGTCGACTCTTTTAATAAATAGCTTATTTATCTGAGCACCTTGAGTTACGCATCGCACAACATTGTTTCGCTTCTGCCAGTCGAATAAAAATAATATGTCCAAAGTATTTAAACAACTGCAAATTAATTAAAGTGTCACAAAAGTGACTGTTCGACTCCAGCGATAAACGTTAGAGGTACTTTTTAGAGTTCCGTACCCAAAGGCTGCTAACGGGACTCTATTATTAAGCCTCCGCTATTCGTCCGTCTGTCTGTGAGGAGGCTGTATCTTATGAATAGATAGTTAGAGAGTTGAAATTTTTACAGAGTGTATACTGTGTATTTCTATTGCCTTCATAACATCAATAATAAAAATTTCAAAATGGCTGCTATACACATTAAAAAATACATTGTACCTATTATTGTATCTGGCACGATGATACGAATCCCTTCGTGTGCAAGTTTGACTCGCACTTGACCGTTTTTTTTATTAGGCAATTATGTTATCGTTCATATTATAACACCATTAGGAAATATATATTTTTACAAACGGCGTAACAAAGTAAATAAACAGCATACATTGGTGTAGATATTTATGAGTACTAACATTTTACAACTGAATTTATGAAGAGCGTCTCTGATAAACGTAAATAAAAGTTTTTTTATTTCTTTTTCCATGGCAGTCTTTGCTATGTGTATTTGAAATAAATTATTATTAGTATTTTATCATTTATGAGCTTGATAATTTTATTTGCAACACTCTTATGATCATGCGAATATATTATAATATACTACCTCTTGCCCATATCATAATGTAGCTATCTAGTGAAAGAATTTTCAGAATTGGATCATTAGTTCCGGAGTTTAGTCCCTACATACAAACTCACAGACGAACAAGATCTCTTTGGTATAGATTATGAAATCAGGCCATTTCAAAGGAGAGGAAAAAGAAAGGATTTGTATGTTGTAATCCGTAGACATGTAAGGCCGCCATATTACCATATTTAGATCTCTCGTTTAATTAATAAACATAACGTGAGAGGGCAGCGTGGCGCGATGGCAACTTATCTAAATATATAAAAGGAAAAGGTGACTGACTGACTGATCTATCAACGCACAGCTCAAACTACTGTACGGATCGGGCTGAAATTTGGCATGCAGATAGCTATTATGACGTAGGCATCCGCTAAGAAAGGATTTTTGAAAATTCAACCCCTAAGGTGGTGAAATAGGGGTTTGAAATTTGTATAGTCGACGCGGACGAAGTCGCGAGCATAAGCTAGTCCAATATATGACTCCTAGAGGTGTATTTTAATAATAATGTCCTGAGTCCTGACCGTTTGAAAGGAGACTAGCCATATACGCAGGAGTTATACAGGGTGTAACCAGAACGCTGGCAAAAACGAAGGTAGGTCATAGGTAATACTGATGATCAGGAATATGACACCACAAAAAAAATGCGAAAGAAAATTAATTTATATTATCCTATATTTTGTAAAATTTCACGATATATTGCAAATAAAACATCTGACTGACTTTAGAGGGTCAACAAACGTTCCGTAAGTAGGTCACTCGGAGTCAATGCCGCGTCGTAGGTGGGGCATTGACCCGAGTTTTGCACGCTATACATTGCGGGTTTCAAAAATACTTAATCACTAAAACTACAAAATGAGGCAAATGGTTATTTGTATTGGATTGTGTTTAGGTAGTATAACAATAACGCTAAGTTTTTGCTAGCGTTCTCGTTACATCCTGTATTAAGTTCTGTAAGGGTGGTAAATCGGGCGGAATAGAAATATACCCGGATACGGAATAATCTACCACCTTACAAAGATTAGAGGGAAAAAAAAAATAATTTTAATTTACTTTACTTGATCTATCTACCTAGTAAAGAATAGAAGCTAGCCGTCGACTCCCTTGTAATGCATATGAGGTGTTATAAATGAAATTTGCTAGATGTTAGGCAAAATTGTTTTTAATGTAACTTTTACCGGGGTCGCTTAATACAGAATGATGGCTAATAATGCTTAGTTATTCTAGCTTAATGCCAAGACTTAATTTAGATACATTAGAATAACTTAGGTAGATAGTACATAAGATCTATGTTTTAAATTTAAGATGCCATTGGCATGGAATAGACAATGACACAGTAAAATTCATAAAATTGTTTCAAAATAAAAGCTCAGTAGTAAAGACAGGGTTCTTACTGTACACATACACTAAGAAGGTTCACTAAACTGTTGCAGGATACAACCATTTGCTTACTTGTAGGTGCGAAGACTGCAAGGTAGCTGGACGGCATCGGCCAAGATCCAAAACTCAATTTATTTGATTCTTCACAACCGAAATGTTTCATTACAAAGATTTTCACCAAGTCTTATCCATAGCAATTAAGTTGTCAACGTGAATGTGCAAAAGAAATAAATACGAAAACCGAAAACGCAAACGGAAAACTAAAACGGAAAACTGAAGCTAAACGTAAAACGTAAACGTAAAACCCTGTAACAAAGAAAAACAAGATTATAATTTGTGCTGTGTGAAAATTTCGACACGTGGAATTTTCCCGATCAAACACAACTCACCTATTGAACTCCTGGCCACCAATGGTTTTCAGAAGTCCACCCACAACCCATTATCCTCATTTATTTGGGAAGATAAAATAACTGGAACTGGAATGAAATCATAAAATTAGGATTTTCTCTAACCAAACCGCCATTTTGTCGAATCCACATTACTTGATTTTTCACTCACCATAATTGATGAAACATTGAAATACGTTAGGATGACTAAAATTTATGACTATTGTATTTTCCCAGGCGAAGCCATGGGCGAAAAAGAATGAGATTTTCCTGGAACGAAAAAAATTCGTCTTCACATGTTGACTCCAGGAAAATTCTAAATCTCACCTATCGGTGTTGCCAGACGCAACCCGAGTGTGGCCGCTGTCATTTAGTTTGATCATGAAGCCAATTCATTTTTGAATATTTGCGGAACCTAAGGATATATTATAAGAACCGTTTTGTTAATGACTTAACAATAAACAAATGATATTATGGTTTTATTTAATTATTTTGTTTTATTTTTACGACAATTGACAACGAAGCAAACGCCATCTATTGTGGCTCGAATGAACTCTGAACATCGACCCACGCGTAGTTCTGCACCTTGATGCTAGGTGGCACCAACATACTTTGAACAAAATAGATTTTAATTAAAAGCGAAACGCTAATTAGTAGTTCAAAATTTACAACGTCACAATACTTCCCCTCCTACGAAAAGGTTCAACAGGTTGAACCACGCTGCCCTCAGCGTCATCCAACAACTACTAACAATTTGCCTGAAACAAACAAACAAAAAAACACAGAAGTTACGCGTGAACGCACATCTACTACTAACAAGGAAAATTGTCTAACAAAATAAATATACTGAAAACAGTGTAAGGTTTTATACATTATACTTAACTACACAACCCTAACTTCTAAAAGAATATATACAAAAAAACTTCATGGTGTCTAAGACACTTGAGTGGAAACATCTTGGCATCATTCTTCAGCTGACTGATAGAATGCGTCTAGGCCTACGGTGGTTCACTCTTTTAAACTACCATCGTAATATTTGTTACTCAACAAATACGGAAAATCTGGTTGTGAACGGGTCCATCTGATATGGCAACCGTTCTCTATCCCATTCGGAAAAATAAAACCGAATCAAAATCGGAATATGAGAAAAAAAACGAAATAACTCTCCTAGAAAATAGATCTCGGAACAGAATCGGAAAAATAACAGAAATGATCCATTATCTAGAAGGAAAACGAAAACAAAACACAAAACCCCCCCTTTTCGTTATCCCCAAAGTACGATATTTGCATTTTTACTTTCTCTACCGGTTGGTCTACCACAAGCATTCCAATCATCACATATTCATCCCTACATACATCCACTACATTCATCCTCAACTGAACCATGGTAATGTAACTGTTAACTCAGAACATCACTACACTCATACAAATTCCTAATTGAATATTGATAACTTAAATATTCAAACAGTTTAGACCAAACTAAGTAATGGCAAATATCTACTTCTTAATATCCTTAATATGCCAAGTGCCTATTGGGTGGTTGTCAGCTACTCTAACTAGTTCATAAACCAAAGGTGACAAAACCTTGACAACCCTGCACTTTTCATACTTAGGTGCCAGCTTAGCTGCGAAAAAATTTGTAGCGTCGCTTTGTGGATAGGTCTTTTTCCACACTATATCCCCAACAGAATAGCTTGCAGACCTACGCCTTAAGTTGTAATGCGTTGCATACTCTGCATGAGCCTGAAACAAATTTCTCCTAACCTGACCAAATATGTCCTCCAAAGATCCAAACTTTCCTGCGTATTCCTCCCTTGGAATTCCGGCCTCGTACTCCTTATCCGTGTCCTTATAGAAGGAACCATTTAAAACCGGTTCTCTAGCGTGGACAAGGAAGAACGGGGAGAATCCAGTGGATTCATTAACCGCACTGTTTATGGCGAACTGGACCTTGTACAGGTTTTCGTCCCAGGACCTGTGGTTATCTTTCACAAAAGCGGCTACAGCAGTCATAACAACCTTATTGTACCTCTCAACAAGGTTAACTTGCGGAGTGTACAGTGGTGTGTAGTGTAATTTCGGAATATTATAACGCTTAATGAGATTACGGAATTCAGATCCTGTAAATTGGGACCCATTGTCCACAATCACAGTCTCTGGAACACTATGGTTCAAAAATACAAAATTCTCTAGCGCTTTAACAACAGCGGCACCTGTGGCACGCCGTAACGGAAACAACATTGTATATTTCGAAAAACAACACGTCACCACAAAAAGAAATGTAAATCCTGATTTAGACCTAGGCAAAGGTCCGACTAAATCAGCCGAAATGACCTGAAAAGGTCTCTCGCAGACTTTAGGCTTCCCAAGCAGACCTGGAGTGGCTGATGTCGTGTGTTTATACGCAGAGCAAGTATCACAATTCTTAACGTACTCAACCACGTCCTTATACATACCACGCCAAAAATATCTGAGGGATAATCTGCGATGAGTTTTGAACACACCAAAATGACCTGCAGTTGCATCTGCATGGTTTTGTTGCATAATGCTAAGGATGTCGTTCTTGTGGACTACCTCTTTCCAGTCGAACTCACTGAGAAGCTGGTATTTACATTTACTGTAACGATATAGTTTATCGTTCAAAATACAAAAATTCGGAAAATTTGCTGGATTGATTTTACAGCCATTAAATGTTTTGTCATACCAGTCATCTACCAAAACTTGTTGACTAGAGTTATTATTACGATCACCAACTACATCTACGTGTATGAGTCTCGACAAGGTATCCGGAACTACATTATCACAACCCTTCCTATGTTCGATAACAAAATTATACTGTGATAATCTACAACCCCATCTGGCGAGTCGTCCTGAGGGATTTTCTAAATTTAAGAACCACTTTAGGGATGCATGGTCTGTGATAATTGTGACTGGCTTGGAACCAAAATAAGCCTGAAATTTCTCCACTGCAAAAATCACAGCTAGAGCCTCGCGTTCCGTCGCGCTGTAATTCCTTTCGTTTTTATTTAGGCTCCTACTGACATACGCAATGGGATGATCGCAACCATCGGTTTCTTGCGTTAGCATACCGCCAACACCATATGCAGAAGCATCACAATGTATTTTGAATGGTTTTTCAAAATTCGGTACCGCAAGAACAGGTGCGGTTACCAACGCATTCTTCAATGTATTAAATGCTACCTCTGCCTGTTCGCTCCACTCAAATTTAGGTGCGTTCTTTCCTTTACTCGTTAGTCTATTGAGTGGTGCAGCGATGGTTGAAAAATTCCTAATAAAGCGCCTGTACCAAGAACAAGTGCCTAGGAAAATCTTTACCTCCTGTGCAGTTTTTGGGGTCGGAAAGTTCAAAACTGCGGCAACTTTTCCAGGATCTGTGCGTAAACCAAATTCATCCACTATATACCCTAAATATTTCAAAGAGTTTCTAAAAAAATTACATTTATCAAAATTTATGGATAGTTGAGCCATTTTTAGTTTATCCAGAACTCTGTTTAATAAAATTAAATGGGTTTCAAAATCAGCAGAACAAATAACAATATCATCTATATAACAAAATACTATTCCATTTTCAATATCACTACAAAAATTTTGATTAAATAACTGGTCCATTAACCTCTGCTGTCGTGCTGGTGCACCGCATAGGCCAAACGGCATGACTTTAAATTTGAATAACCCTCTACCAGGAACTGTAAAACTGGTTTTTTCCTGAGAGTCGTTAGCTAACGGAATTTGCCAGAAACTTGAACTTAAATCAATCGATGATAAAAACCTTGCCTCTTTCAAGCTATCTAGAATTTGTGGAATGTACGGTATTGAGTATGAATCCCCCTTTGTCACTGAATTTAATTTCCTGCAATCTAGGCAAAATCTCCAGTCTCCATTTGCCTTTTTCACTAAAATTGCTGGGTTATTCCAAGGGCTTTCACTCGGAGTAACTACGTCCATTTCCAGCATCCTATCTAACTCTTTACTTAAAGCTTCCTTCTTTTCGGGAGAAAGTGGATATTGTTTTATTTTTATTGGCAAGGCATCACCGGTGTCAATAACATGTTCAATTAATTTTGTTCTACCCAATCCAATTTTCGTTGAAGAAATATCTAAAAATTTATTTACTACAGATTGGGCTAATTCTTTCTGTTGAGATGATAAGTTTTCAAAAGAAGTGATGGTATGGATTTGTTCATTATCAATCGCACAAATATTGTAAAATTGAGAAGGTGCCTTAATTAATTCTAAATTATCAAAAATGCCAGGGGCTAACTGAAATGTTTTCCAAAAGTCACAGCCAAAAATAACATCCGCTATTATAGAGGGTACTACAAAAAATTTTATTATGTGAGTTACGGAATTATAAGTAATCGGAATAAACATATAACCCATGCAATCAAGTTTGTCTCCATTTGCCACTGAAAATGTGGTATCAATACTGCTATGCAATTTATAACCGAATCTCAAAAAAACCTTGTGCGCCTGGTTACCCAAAATTGACGCGCAAGCACCGGAATCTAGTAAACCTGTAATCTCAAAACCGTCAACAAAAACCTTTAAATGTGGCCTAAAGTCTCGTTTATCCACTGAATACAGAACTGTGTCAGGTAAAAGGGATGTTTTGTTGTTAATGACCAAGTTATTTACTTGTGTCTCTGCACAGTTCTTACTAATTAGTTTTTTGAATTTTTGTCCGGAGCGGGTTTACTAATCGCCTTTTTACTACAACTTGGACATGTCTTTACTGTAAAGTTCTGACGTCCACACGAAAAACATCTAATAAATTTCGGAACTGTCCTGCAAAATTTAAAGGAATGGTTACCCTTGCCGCACTTGTAACATAGTTGTTTATTTGTTTTCGAAAAATCAGTGCCTTTACTTGTATCAACCTTAGGTGCAGGTGTGACTGAAAGTGTGTTTATCTGTTTTGTCACTTGTTTGTAAGCAAACTCTGAACTTAAAGTTGCCTTACTGTTAGTAGGCTCAGAAAATAAGGCGGAACGCTGCCTCGCAGCCTCTAGTTTGCGACACTTTTCCTTCAGCATTGCGACAGACTTAATGTCAACAAGAGCTAATTGTTCTGAGTAAAAAGGGCGAATATTATGTAATAAAATTTGTAACTTTTGTTCTTCGGAAAGTGGTGTTGACAACCTTGAAAACATGCCAAACATTACAGCGAAATAGATAGACACAGGTTCTTCAGAGCCTTGTGTTCTTGCTCGAATTTCACCTAGCAACCTGTAGTCATAATCTACTGCATCAAATTCCTCTAAAAATAAAGTTTTCAATTCTGACCAAGACGAAACTTGACATTTGTTGCCTCTGTACCATAACAATGCTCGGCCTGTAAAAAGATGAAATGCAGAAACAAATAATTTTCCATCTGAAACGCCATAAGATCTTTTATATTCCTCAACGCGTTCGATGAAACTGCGCGGATCACCCTGTCCGTTGAAATTTAACTTCCACTTGGCAACATTTTTATCACCAGTGCAGTCAACGGCGGTACTCTCGGAATCCAGTGATTCGTCGTGAGACGACTCATTGTCAGCATCTAATCTGGAAATCAAACTCTGCAACTTTGTATGTAATTCACTCTTCCTACTTATTAAGCTGAGTTCGGAACACTGTATTCTCAAAATTCTAAAGTACAAATGTGAAGCTAAAGCTTTAGACCTACAGAGGGCATGTCTATCTTTAGTGTCAGAACACTTTTTTAATAAATCTTCTAAGTCTTGAAGTTTTTTAGTAATAACCCCTAACTCACTTTCAGAAGTGAAATCCGTCTCTAAAATTGATTCAGAAGGAATTTCCTGAATTAATTGTTTTAACTGTTTCTTTAAACCTAGCACTGTAGGTGCTGGAGTTTCGGAACGAATGGATACCTCATAACACAATTCGTCCTTCAAAAGTGAATGAAACTGGGCAAAAGTCTGTTCCATTTTGTTAAGTCAAAACACATTTAACAAAATATCGAGCTTGTGTAACTGTCTATGTTTAGCCTTATACCAATTGGTTAAACACAAACACAAAAGAAGTTATTTAAACTATTAAATATACCCAAGCAAAATACACAACAAAAACAATATTCTTAAGTCTATCCTAACTATTTTATCAATTATGTTCCTATTCCAAAATATTGTTAATAATACAAGCACATATTATTACTATAGTAAACAAAATATAACAAAATAAAACTTCCCAAAATTGAATAAATGATTGTAAGGTGCAGTATCACCTTTATGAGTACACAGTGTGTTACAACCTTTACAATTACAAAAGTAAACAGGCAGCAAAGTTGCAATGAACTCTGACTAGCATATTATCTTTCAAAAAAAAACAAAGAGATTGTGCAATGGTTTCATGACTGTTACTTTACACTTTTAACACATAACCTAAAATACAACAAAATCTGTTTCTAAATGTCACTTTAAACTACCAGCATTCACTTAAACTTAACATGTTTTGTGTGTGAAGTAGCTTTTATCATAACCTTAACACAGCTCTAAACAAAATTTCAACAAAATAATGAAGTATCAAGTCACTGACAAAAAAAAATTGTTCATAACTTCATACTTGAACTTAATGTAATCTCTGAATATAGTTTATATATTTAGTTTCACAAGTTGTAACTCTTAGTATTTATAAATGTATGTGTGTAACTAGTTAACAGGACATAGCGTTTCAAAACTTTAATTATACTAAGTTACCGGAATTTTCAAACATAAGATGTACTTACTATTGAAAGCAATACCCAACAACAACTCAGTTAAGCAATGTTTATTACTAAACTGAAGGCAAACATTCACTTATACACCTCCAAGGTAAGTCAAATAACATAATTGAACGGCATAAGCACCATTTATAATGTGTTAATTAAATAAGAAAAAAAAACCAATGTTGGACTATACTCAGAAAATTACTTAAACTATCAAACAAAATTTCTAACTATTAGTTATTATTTAGTTAGTTAACCATAAAAAAACAGCTTAGTGCTCTTTGCAATGTGTCACTACTTAGAAAATTGTACAATCAGCGGAGTACATTTCATAAAATTCACAAAATTTCTCAAAATATACTGAAATAACTATATAAAAAAACGTTCGGGCGCCATTTGTAAGGGTGGTAAATCGGGCGGAATAGAAATATACCCGGATACGGAATAATCTACCACCTTACAAAGATTAGAGGGAAAAAAAAAATAATTTTAATTTACTTTACTTGATCTATCTACCTAGTAAAGAATAGAAGCTAGCCGTCGACTCCCTTGTAATGCATATGAGGTGTTATAAATGAAATTTGCTAGATGTTAGGCAAAATTGTTTTTAATGTAACTTTTACCGGGGTCGCTTAATACAGAATGATGGCTAATAATGCTTAGTTATTCTAGCTTAATGCCAAGACTTAATTTAGATACATTAGAATAACTTAGGTAGATAGTACATAAGATCTATGTTTTAAATTTAAGATGCCATTGGCATGGAATAGACAATGACACAGTAAAATTCATAAAATTGTTTCAAAATAAAAGCTCAGTAGTAAAGACAGGGTTCTTACTGTACACATACACTAAGAAGGTTCACTAAACTGTTGCAGGATACAACCATTTGCTTACTTGTAGGTGCGAAGACTGCAAGGTAGCTGGACGGCATCGGCCAAGATCCAAAACTCAATTTATTTGATTCTTCACAACCGAAATGTTTCATTACAAAGATTTTCACCAAGTCTTATCCATAGCAATTAAGTTGTCAACGTGAATGTGCAAAAGAAATAAATACGAAAACCGAAAACGCAAACGGAAAACTAAAACGGAAAACTGAAGCTAAACGTAAAACGTAAACGTAAAACCCTGTAACAAAGAAAAACAAGATTATAATTTGTGCTGTGTGAAAATTTCGACACGTGGAATTTTCCCGATCAAACACAACTCACCTATTGAACTCCTGGCCACCAATGGTTTTCAGAAGTCCACCCACAACCCATTATCCTCATTTATTTGGGAAGATAAAATAACTGGAACTGGAATGAAATCATAAAATTAGGATTTTCTCTAACCAAACCGCCATTTTGTCGAATCCACATTACTTGATTTTTCACTCACCATAATTGATGAAACATTGAAATACGTTAGGATGACTAAAATTTATGACTATTGTATTTTCCCAGGCGAAGCCATGGGCGAAAAAGAATGAGATTTTCCTGGAACGAAAAAAATTCGTCTTCACATGTTGACTCCAGGAAAATTCTAAATCTCACCTATCGGTGTTGCCAGACGCAACCCGAGTGTGGCCGCTGTCATTTAGTTTGATCATGAAGCCAATTCATTTTTGAATATTTGCGGAACCTAAGGATATATTATAAGAACCGTTTTGTTAATGACTTAACAATAAACAAATGATATTATGGTTTTATTTAATTATTTTGTTTTATTTTTACGACAATTGACAACGAAGCAAACGCCATCTATTGTGGCTCGAATGAACTCTGAACATCGACCCACGCGTAGTTCTGCACCTTGATGCTAGGTGGCACCAACATACTTTGAACAAAATAGATTTTAATTAAAAGCGAAACGCTAATTAGTAGTTCAAAATTTACAACGTCACAGTTCACAAGTGTATGCGTAAACATAGGTGTACTCTCATACTTTGATGACCAATAAACGGCAATCTGACACGACCGGAGAGAGATCAGATGCAGCACCGCGGGTTTACGTGTTCTTCGAGGAACGGGGTATTTGTAAAACCACCGCCAACTTTCCTGAGAAATCTGAAAATTTATTGACTAAGTAAGAAAAAACTCGGCTTAAACCTGGACTCGAACTCAGGACCTCATGATGATGTGCAGAAGAAAAAGCTAACTAAACCAATGGGCAAAATACAATACTGCAAAGATACATACCTACTGCGAAACGCGCGTAAGATTCGCTCCAACATTCGCGCGCTGCTTCCTATACAGCTGCGCGATTGCGGTAGAATGACAGCTATAATGTCACGATCGCAATCACCTTTGATCGGTTGACGCTCGCTCGCTATTGGCTACAATGCATTGTTGCAACAAGAATCGCACAAATTCAGCCAATCACAACCAATTCAGCCAATGATTGCTGCAGGTTTTACGAAATCGCCCTACAGTTGCCATTGCGCCATGCTGCTGTCACTCGTTGCTTAATAAAATGTTTCAGACTTTAATCTTGTCGCGACGAACGTCGCGAAATAGTTAATTGTACAAAATATAAATAGTAATCATCGTAAAATTAAATCATCCAATTATAATATCTAATTACAATAACGAGCAAAACGAGATTAGAAGGAGAGGAATCCAGAGCCCGACGCTTAAAATACTATGGTAAGTTGTCTGTGACTTTACTCTATGGGTCTAATGGTCTATACTTGAAACGCGACGCCGACTGTCTGTGGTCGGAGCCTTAAACCACGGCGCCCACCATATTGTGGTGGACTGGATCCGAACACGGCAGCCTCGCCTCACAGCACGCCTGCCGTCATCAGTTCGGTGCCTCGCATCCTGTATTATTACTCGTAAGTGGCTAACTATAAGTAACTATATTTGATTGCTATTAATTGTGTGCATAAGGAACGTTTCCATGTAGCCAACGTCGAGAGTCGTAAGGGCCCTTTATTGGCAGGCCTTAGTCGGAATAGTAAATCGTCAGCGTCGGGAGCCATTGGGACCCTTGTTGGCAGGACTTGGCTGGGAGAAAGTAATCCGTCAGTATCGAGAGTCGTAGGGGCCCTCGGGTGGCAGGCCTTAGCGTCGAACAGCTAACTCTCGATACAGATGACGAGACCAGCTATCTCTCGACGTCAGTGACGACCCCGGCTAACTCTCGGCGTAAGTAGCAAGCAAAGGTGTGGCACTTTGAGCCGGCACGAATAGCCAGTTACCTGACCGAAACGCGGTAGGTCAATGGGACCCAATTATAATCCTAATGGCTGGGCTAATGATGGAACCATTCCTCCTTTAATTTAGTGCTAGTCAGCCCTGGTCTTCCCCGCTTAGCGGCGAGGAAGACAGTAGCCCCGGCAGATTTCGTCTAGGCGAAATCTGCCCGTCCCATATATGTATTACAGAGTGCGAGGCAATGGATTCCGTCCTATGCGACGGGGAGGAAGGCCGCTTCCTCGCCCGTCGCCTCCGTGCCGTGAAGACAGCGCATTAACCTGGTGTCGCACGCGCAAGCTGACTGCGCATCGAGCAAGGGTGAGTGCATAATCAAACATTCACAAACTAGCCTTCGTGACGTCTCTGGTTTCAACCCTCAAACCCGGGCGGCAAGCCGAGTCTAACTAAGCATAAACAGGAGGCGCCACGACAAATCTGTTTTGATCAAAGGTGTTTTGAATTCTGATAGCATGACCTGTACCTACCTTGGACGATCTAAATCGTCCAAGGTACCTACCTATACAGTAAATTAAGGCCGGCCATATAAAATTTCATAAGACTGTATTACTTAGAAGCAATAGTGGATTCAATGATAAAATTCTTAGCTAATATTTTTTCCCAGGAACATCACGTAAATGTAAATAGGTAAATAATAATTATTATCATTTAGATCTTATATAAATACACCCCTAAGGAATATAATAAAAGTTAAAATATCACATGAGTCATTTGTTAACTAGATTGGGTGCCTATTTAAATTATGCTTTTGCTTTATTTATGGGTGATAAATAACTAGTGGTTTGCCCGGAACTGAGACTGCGTTTCCTATGAGTTCGGACATAAATTGTAAATTATTTTCGGTGTTATGTTTATGTATCGCTATAATATCAATATCAAAATTATCAACACAATTTTGAAAGGAGATTGCCCATTTTCTTAGGAGCTTTGGGCCCCCCCTAATATAATTGTTATGTCACCATGGTTTTAATTTTATTTTGTAGACAAATAAGTAACTCTTTATATTCTGCAAACGATTTCTATTTATACCCAGGTTATAAAGAAATCTTATTTTTTATATTGCTGATATTGAGGTTATATTTAATTAATACTTCTTCAAAATAAATGCATGTCTACGATTCTAACTGTAATTGTGGGTATTTTCAATAATAGAGTGAAAAAAAGTCGTAATAAAACATAATCGTAAAAAAATAACACATTTTTTAAAAATTTAATTTAAGTTTTGACACGATGCCACAAAAGAGGGCCCGTTCACGGGCGATCTCCTTTTCACTGCACTATGGAGTCCACCACGCTGCGCACCGGCCAAGTACGGATTGGCGGACTTCACACACCTTTGAGAACATTGGAGAACTCTCAGGCCTGCAGGTTTCCTCACGATGTTTTCCTTTGCCGTTAATGCGGGTGAGGTTCAATTTCTTAAAACGCACATAATTCCGAAAAGTTAGAGGTGCGTGCCCGGGATCGAACTCCCATCCTCCCGAACAGGAGGCGGATGTCGTAACCACTAGGCTATCACGGTTTCTAAAATGATTGAAGTGATTCGCTAATTCAGTGTCTAACACCGAATGTTAGCCACCAAGCTCATTTGATATTGGTTGCCTCTACATTGCTGGTTCATTGAGTGATCTTAAAACATTGTTTCGGAGAGAACCTTCAATGGATTAAAAATAAATAATATTATGAGTATTTCATCGTTGAACACTGAGTTAGCGAATCCAGCCTTTAAAACATGTATCTTCTCGGTCTAAGTGACTGGTGATATCTAGGTATTCTCGTAGGGATCTCTTGAAATGATTTCCACATTTCACGGCACGGCTTTTCGCCGATTGTGTCTAGCGTCTTTCTGCCTATTATTTGTTATTTCTGCGTTTTTTAGCATTTGATGATTTAAAAAAAAATAAAAAAAATTGATTTTATAAGAAATCTTTATTACTTACTAAGATAAACTGGTTATTAAGAATATTACATTATTACTATATCTGTACATTTTGTTCTACTAAGTAGACTTTTCATATTAATTAATTCGCTTTTGAACCTATAAATATTTTTAAAATTACTCTTATTTTTGTTTTCACAGTACGGTGACTGCGTTATCGTGTGCATACATCCCCTTGGCATCAGGATTCTTAACCACATCCCTTTGTTCTCTCCGGTATATCGTGTAAATAATTCTGAAACAAATACGTTTAATGTTTAAGCTGATTGCTTACTATGTGATGTTTGGAGTTTCTGTACGTGAATCAGAAATGAGGAGACCCGTAGGAGAACCATAATAACCGACATAGTTCAACGGACATAACTTCCATTGGCAGGGCACATAGTTCGAAAAACCGATAGACAACTATTAAGGCGAAATGGGATCACAAAAGCGAAATGTATGGAAAAGTCTAGGCCGTCCGAGCGCAAAGTTGCAAGGTTTTATAAATATTTATATTTAAAATTCTATGTGCTCTGTTACCATAAAATAATACCGTATTCCCTTGGTAGGTATATTAAACGTTGAACGTAAATACGAAAGTTTATTGAAATTGGTTTTATCAATCGAATAAAACTGGGTTTTCTCCTAATGATCTTATAAAAAATGCGTCCTACTTTGGAGAAACTTCGCGATTTTTTTGTATCGAGCCAATTGTGAAAATCGTGTTTTGTTTCTCGTAATTCACTAAAGAATATCTTTAAATTTTAAAATATTAAATAATAAATAAATATTTCTAGAGTCGACCCCAACTAACATGGGAAAAGGCTAGGCTATAAATAAACCAATTTGTAGCTTTTCAGGCCAAAACTTGATTCTTTAAACATCCGAAATGTGTCTCAACACCTTTTTTGGGACGCATATCGCCTTAAGTAGGTAGGTATTCTGTGGCAGTACACGCGCATGCGCGCGTTTTGTATTTCGTGTTTTGTCTGGTGGGGGGCTTCGGCCGCGACTATAGTTACCACCCTACCGGCAAAGCCATTCACCAAGCAATTTAGAGTTCTGGTTCGATGCAGTGTAAAAACCAATCAGGGTAGGTATGGGTTCAATGAAACTGCCACACCCCTTCCAAGTTAGCCCGGTTCTATCTTAGGCTGCTTTATCACTTACCATCAGGTGAGATTGCAGACAAGGGCTAACTTGTATCACAATAAAAAAACCTCATGCATTGTTCGTGTTTCAGGCTTTCTTCCGCCCAGACGAGTTTTAGGAAACTGCTTGAGAACTCTACTTACGCGAACACAAAGATTGCAGGCACAGTCATCAATGCGCCGAGAAGGTAGAAGGCTCCAGGAAGGCTCTCCAAAGTGTTAGAATAGACTTTGCTGTATAGTGGTGTATAAATGACTGGTATTATAGCTTCAACAAATCCGATCAGTGAACACATTTTGCCTGGAATCAAGAAAATAGTAAAGATTTTTAAAAATACTGTTTATAAGTTATTATTAATAATATAAGTGCCCATATTATGTATCTAGTCGGTATCTCTTCGAAAGTATTATCAGATTCTATTCATGCCTTGAACAACGTAAGAGAAAACTACGTGGGCGCAACGCAGACCAGTAGAGCCGAGGCGAGGCGACTTTCTTCATTACAACGTGTTACAACTTAAACTAAGCTTTATTTTGCTTTGGTACACATCGCTGTATTAGTTCGCGGTGCGCATTCTCCTTGTTTTTTTTCAATAAGTATACCAATAAGTATCGTATGACAGTCGTATGAGAGATCGGTAGTTATCAAAAGACTCGACGCCACTGCGCTACGTCTGTATGCGTTGGCCTTTAGAGTAGCTTCCTATATTAATTTACACAAATAAAGATTAGCTTTGCAAAGCAGTGATCAGCCATAAAACATGATAGATTCATTGGACATTAAGATACATTACAAATCATTCTAACATTCAGATATCTTTACGTGAAATCCGGTTTTTGCGGTTGCCTGGAATTTACTGTTGGATCTACTAGACACACTGTTATTACATCTTATAAGGCAAGTTTTTAAGGATCCTCAGTTTCAAGAAGCAAAACCATAGTTACGTCATATACGTCTTTCTCTCAATCTTTGTCGTGAGAATCTTAGATTAGGAAATTAAATCGGACATTAAAGAAGCTATTGCTCAGCTGGTTCGTCTATTTTTGGAACATGAAAACTATCACAAAAAAATTGCGTACCGCCGCGAATAGGATCTAAATAGATTAAATTCATAGAATAGTGAGGGAGAATGTATTCGACTGGAGGGACAACGTTATTTCAATAATTCTTGGACAGGATTTTTTTGTATTACCATGACTACGGAACCCTACCTAAAGCGTGCTCTAAAACGCATTTGACCAGTAATTTTATAATCCGTTTTCATCTTCAATTGAGCCTCAAGGTTTACTAGATTCTGTTTCATCATCTACTCTTAACAATATACCTACCTACTTACTTGTAATTATTTTAACTTTTTGAAGAGGAAGATAATAATTATTAAGGAATTCGCTAGACAATTAGGTACACAATTTTTTTTTAATGTAAGTAGGTAACTGTAAACAGATTATGCTATACCTATACCTATCCTCGCTTAAGTTTTAACACCACGTGTACAAAATGACGTATCACGCGCCATTTTAACTCTATGGGTCAACTGTCATATCAAAAGCTATTAAAATAAGGACCATAATGGTACTTTTGACATGAAATTTGACACATAAAGTTAAAATAACGCGTGAGAAGTCTTTTTTCACGGGTTATACTTAGTAGTGGGTTTCGGACTAGAAGAAGTTCATTAATTGAGTTGCCCTTTCTATTTTAAATTATCCTCTCTGTGGCTCTTCCATTCTACGTGACATTGGCGAAGTGCATTGTGCTGGTGTAGCATTTATAAAAGCCATAGAGCAAAGTTAGAAGAAGGAATGAAAAATAGCAGCATGGTAGCCATCAAACAATTCAAACCTCGGGATCAGCATGTAAGTATAACCTAGGTACCTGCAAGTTGCTATAAGTCCCGCAAGTTGCTAATGCGCGTAGCCACCATTTTAGTGACGTCAGCACTAGACTGAAGTTTATTTTTATTTCGGCTGACGTCAAAATGACGTCATTTCAACAAATTCTAATTCTAATTTTGATGTTTACGAGACATGGTTTCAGCACAATAGCAATTTGCGGGATATATACCTACTGATTATTGAATAGGTACCTAAGTACTTTTTTCAGAATTTAACCGAAAAGTTTTTCGCTAAAGTTTAATAAAGTTGCTAATTCGGTCTTAAGTTAGAACTTAGGTGACTCTTTAGAGCCTCAATAGCTCAACGGTTGGAGAGTGGACCGAATTCCGAAATGTCGCCGGTTCAAACCCCACCCGTTGCACTATTATTGTCGTACCTACCTACTCCTAGCACAGGCTTTACGCTTAAGGGGTATATCAGTCTTGATTTGGCATAGCTAATATTCTTTAAAAAAAAGTATTACTTCCGATATCAAAATAATAGTTGAAGCTGTTGAAGTTGTTAAAAATGTATGTACGTACCAACTTTTTCAGGCGCCACAACTTTAGTACCCAAGGATCTAATGATTGTAGTACCAGAGTTTCCAAACAGGTCAAAGAATGGGCCTGAATAGAACCATGATCTATTAGGAGCCAGTCCATAGACACAACTAGATACCACTTTGCACGTGGTTGCTATGATACCAATAAGTGCATCATGCATCTGTAAGCGCTTGCTGAAGAGAGTCACAGCGATTATCGTTCCTGAAAAAACAATTGAAAAATATTAAATATGTATTAAGTCCCGCAAATTGCTATTGCGCTGGAACCATGTCTCATTAACATCGAAATTCGGAAGAGGTAGCTTGCATTCTGGAAATAGACATAGGCGACCTTTTTTCAAAAGTCAAAGACTTCCCACGAGATTTTTAAAAAACCTTAATCCACAAGGACGAAGTCGCGGGCATTCTCTAGTATATTATAAATATATTGTGAATCTCATCAAAATAAGTGTAAATTCTAAACAGTATATTTGATAGTGCATATTTTGCCATTTTTATAGGGCACATTGTATTCCGATGTCTGTTATTACAAACTAAATTAAATAATATTTGGACAGCAAGAAAAGTATATTTTTTAATGTGAAAATTATGATTCGTTTCATGTTTATCGTTTACTCGTGAAAATAAATAGGTAAGTAGATAAATACTATTTTCTACATGCACATGTATGAATAATTGTTTAGTAAATGACTCATAAAGCTTTTGCCATTCTTAGAAAAAGGCATATCCTAAATGAATTTAATTTGCATGGAATATTTAAATTTAATTAACTTTTGATTCGGTATTTGAAAATGAGTCATTTACGATTTAACCAATGAGATCCTGTTTGGAATTGATCTAAAGCTTCTTTTCTTTTTGTTAATCTTTAAAATTATACCTATAACCGCTTTATCATAACTTTATGAGCTAATACATAATATTATTTGTCTGATTTTAAATAAATCATTTGATTTGACATACGTTATTAAAATATGTGAAAAAATTACCAATTAATCCCATCAACACGGAATAGGTTGAAAACAAGCTGAAATCCACTATGTCCATACTAAATTTCTTCAGAGTATATAAAAATAATACAGCACTTTCACCTAGAATAAAAATAAAAATAAATTGTGCATACTAAATCACTAAACGCTAAAAACATCGTTGTGCTTGCAAAATTCGCTGTGACTTTTTAGAATTCTCGTTTTGTATGCATTTTGTTGCTCTAAAAGGAATGTGTCTGCGAACCTGATTTTTCGGCATTTATATTGGTACAAGAAATAACATTTTTCAACCTAAATTTAGTAGTGCGATTTTTAAAAACTTGTGGTTTTCCACATAGCGGAATTAGCGACCATAAATGTAAACATTTATGAAAACTTACCAAAAACTGGGCCCATGACAACGATATGAGCCAAAACAACCAACCATATTTGGATTAACTCTCTCTTAGGTGACAAAAATAGAAGTGAAAGTGTGTCCCAAGCATTTTTTGGATTGAAAAATTTGATCAACTTCTCAAACACTGTGCCCTCCATGGGTACATTCTTAACGTCGTGTATTCTAAGGCACGTGTAAATAAATCCGAATGCATAGAGAGCAGCACATATTCCAAAAATTCCATAGTAACCAACTGATTCTGTTAGCACTCCACTTATAGACGATCCCAGTGGTATTCCCAATGTTACAATCACAGCTACACAACCCATTCGAAATGTCCGTGACTCCAATGTTGTTATATCTGCTATGTAGCTATAAGAACCCATTAAAGCGATTGAAATACCCCCAGCGAGCGCAGAAGGTAAAGCTTCTATCAACCCGGTTACCCACAAAGGCCATTCCAAAAAGAAATAATTTGCCAGAATCAATCCTATCGAGGAAATTAATTCCCCTAGAACTGGAACAAGCATCAGATACTTTCTGTTTCCAGTTGTATCACTCCAAGCTCCAACGAACAGAATTACTATCGCTGGAATGCCACTTTGCAGGGGCTGCGTCCACGCTGTCATATCAGCTACCATAACCTGAGCTCCACCTAAAGCATCTATCGTCAAGTTATCTTCAGTATTTCCAGAAATAGCTTCCGAGCAAATATATTCTGAGTAATTAAGATCAGCACGACATGCCTTTTCCATATTCAGTTTTTGAACCGCCACAGCTGATATAATGTTAGGTAAAATGAAACAGAATAAAAAGGGTTCCACTGTAAAGAATTTAAAAAATGCTTTTATCCTATCCTTTACTGTAGGCACAAATACAGGATCATTCACCACTTCACCATTGTTTTTAGTTTCTTTTATGTCACTTAATTCAGTTTCACTTTCTTTTCCCACCATTTTAATAAGATTATGTTTATTTATACTACAAATTAACTACACATTTTTATCACGTGTAATATTTTAGTTAATAACGCTGTCAAGAAACTTGTGTATCAAGTCCGAATATTTGTAAACACGCAACCCAAATGACTTCTAGCGACTTTGAAGCTCTAACAAACTTGTTTCCGTCTGAATATAATATAACCAATTTAAAAACTCCGTAATTATCTAACGACGTAATATCCTTGACGATGACCATCATGTAAGTCAAAGTTCAATCATTTCTAAAATTGTATTTTAACTTTAGATTTGTTTTGTAAACTATTTCATATTTACGGTTATCCGGAAGCTTTAGTGTACTAAGTAACTAAATTACTGTAATTGCGGTACCCAATGCGAAATATTAATGTTATTTGTAACATTTTGTAATATTATATTGTACTTTGAAATAGTGATTCTATTTGTTTCACATAGGTTATAGTCAAGACCTCCTAGTTCATACTGTCAATATATTACATGCCTACTTAGCTCTATTTAAAAAATCCGTAGCCTTATTTGCATACACATACTTACTTAATATTTTCAAGATGCTTATGTTAAGTAGGAGCGGGTCAATAAATCAAATTCATATTTTGAATACATGTTCATTTCAATATAGGTACATAGAGATGAGTATCAAATGACTGCTAATGACTCTTTATATTTATGAGAATAAAAACTCTTCAGACAACATTGTAACTACCTATTCAACTGGTGCGTGTTGCCAGTGACGGTCATAAAAAAGCTCAGAGTGACGCAGCGGGCGATTTAGATAATTAGGTTTTTTAAGTGATCAAATCAGGAAGATCAGGTGGTCTTCTGCCGGCTATTTCCCGCCGAATTATGAATGAAGGAGGTCGTACTTGCTATTTTTCGTATATTGCCAAAATACTCCAACTTCCGCACTTCTACGTTTTCAAAATTTTAAGGTTTCTGAACACGCTTTCCGAAGTTTACCCATATTCAATAGGGAGACCAATAAATTCAAAAAATGTTGTAAGTATCAGTACGTATAAAAAGATGATCATGGACAGACCTTGTTCCCAACGGCGCGGTGGTAAATGTGTGAGAGCTTTTAGCAGTAACAGTAATAATTATGAGTAGGTACTTATTATTATACTGTAGTAACTTTGGTACATACATTGTTTTAATAATTTACCTCATTATTATTGCGATGTAATAACCTAACATGTCAATATTAAAAAAGCTAACAGAAAACAACAAAGACACTTCCATATGAATTAATTTTTGTGCACGTTCCTCTACTATTTATTTAATACTTATATTAGTCATTTAATATGGGGGGAATATTAGTCATTTAATATGGCTAATATTCTTTATAAAAAAAAAAATACTAGTCGATGCCCACGACTTCGTCCGCATGAACTATACAAATTTAAGCCCCCTATTAGGGATTGAATTTTCTACAATCCTTTCTTACCGGATGCCTACCTCAAAATACCTAGCTGCATGCCAAATTTCAGCCCGATCCGTCCAGTAGTTTGATCTGTGCATTGATAGATCAGTCAGTCTGTATGCTTTTCCTTTTATATATTTAGATTTTCTCTAAATGGAACAAGATCAGAATAAAACATAATCTAGATAAATAAAATAATGACTTATTTGCAAATGTGCGCAACAATAAGTTCACCAATAAATTTGAACCAAATTACAGTATTTTTGCTATTTAATTATATTAAGCTAAAATATTACTAAAATTGAGTATAATTTTAATTTATCTTAATTCTTGAAGTCACGAAATAAACGGATTTGCTCATAAACAGCCTTCAAAAGTTCAAGCAACTGTCGGAAATCCCCTAATATTAAAACCTACATATGTCAAGTGGAACGTACATAAGTTATACCATACGGCTCTTCAAAATACAGTATTCAGTATTCGGACTATGTAAAAACGAATAATTTCTATTACGAGTATTTACTACGTAGGTAAGAGAATTCAGAAGTTTGGACGAAATTAATCCAAGCTTTTGAACTTTTGGATTCATACTTATAGATAGATAGTTTACTATTACACTATTACATAAAAATTATCTATCTCTAGTCAGGTGTTTATCTTTGTAACTAGTTAAATTTCTAGTCGTTTGTCTGGTTTTCCTACGGATTTTCTCTATGTTCGCTAGGTTTTACCTCTCTTTAATTTTGTTTGGGCTGTAACAAAACCTTAGTATTTTTCCATTCCATTTAAAAGTTAGTTCCTGACTGCAATCTCACCTGGCGGTAAGTGATGATACAGTCTAAGATGGAAGGGGACTCGTACCCTTATACCGCTCTCTACAATATGGCATCGTAGGACTCGACCGGTAAGGTAGGTGGTAACTATAGATGAGGCATCCTTAAATCCAATAGCTTAAGTAATGTAGGTCCTAGGTATACCTAGTCCGCGACAGGTCGAGGTGGTAATCGGGGAGGGAACGTGCCGCATACCCGCACAGCCCCCGCGCTAACCGGGTGCGGGTGAGCGCGGGTGTCGTGCGGGTGTGGGGCGTCCCCCCGCTTCACACCCCGATTGCCATTACAACCTGTTGCGTACTATACAAACGACCTAATTATCTGTTAACATAGTAAAGGAGGGACTAGATTGTGACGTACTAGTAAGACAAATTAACTATGTACCTACAAGGTTGATAGGTACAGCTCTAAGAACGAGAACTAATTAAATTATTAGTCCTTTGGGCTCATTCCTACGTCACTTTAAAGCTGCTCCAAGCTTTTGTTCTGCCTAGAATCTAGATACGCGCGTCTAAAATTTAATTAAATAAATATAGGCAGCTCTCATTTAGTTAAGTTATTACGTAAGTACCTATATTAATTATTAGTAGGCACTAGGCAGAGGCAAGCTGTGCTAGCCTAGTAGTTAGGACGTCCGCCTTCTAATCGAAGGTCGGGGGTTCGATCCCGGGCATGCACCTCTAACTTTTCGGAGTTATGTGCGCACGTCACCCGCGCTATCCTGATAGGCATAGTACGAGGTGGGGGATGCCCCGCACACCCGCACGTCACCTGCGCTATCCCGCACCGGTTGGGCGCAGGGTCTGTGCGGGTGTGCGGGGTGTCCCTACCCCGATTGCTATGTCGACCTGTCGCGAACTATAGGTAGGAATACAATAATTTTATTTTTTGTAAGTACAACTTCTTTTTAACTTGCAAAAATAGAGCTAAAACCTAAAATTTTAAATTTATGATAAATGCTAATAAAAGCTTTGAAAGTACATTCTTAAAGTCCACTAAAGCGACATTGCCGTAATTAATTACCAGGCGCTTTGCTTGTGTTACTGTTAGCTATCAGATTTTTCAACTATGTAGTTTTTTTCCGTGGCTTTATTTAAATAAGCATCCGCTGTAGTAGGTACTAGACAATTTTTATTTTATTTTATTAGTAAGTACTAACTGCTTTCAAAGTTAGCTTACTTGAATAAAGCTATACGCTTAGGGAGCGAATAGAAATTTGAAAAGTTTAAAAGATTCTATCAAACTTTAATCGCCCAACAACAAGTTTGTTAAATATAACGTGTTTGTCAAATTATTTGAACGTCTGCAGTCGTGTTTGATGCGTTTGTCAAACAAACTACGTGTTTGGAAATTTGTTTGTCAAACATGCTTGAAGGTGTACGGCTGCGTTTGTCAAACAAACTACGTGTTTGTCAAACATACTACGTGTTAGGCAAATTTGATTGACAGCGTGTTTGACAAACATGTTTGGCCGTTTACGGGAGCACTTTATATGTAAGATTAAAATATAAATGTGTATGGTCGCTTTTAGACCTCATCTATTCAACGGATTTTTTTTAAAAATCTTTATACCTTACTATAGGTTTCAAAAATACATTTAATGTTATAACCCTGTTCTACAGGGTGTAACCAGAACACTAGCAAAAACGAAGACAGGTGATACTACTGATGATTACTGATATGATAACACTAGAAAACGCTATATTTTGTACATAAAATATAAATATAAAATCCTATTTTTTGTAAAAAAAATCATACAATTTAACGCGGAGCGGGGAAGCGGAGCGAAGAAGCGGTTAAGCGGATGGGCCTCGAAGAATCCCGTGGGAACTCTTTGATTTTCCGGGGTAAAAAGCTCATGTCCTTCCCCGGGATGTACCAAATTTCATCAAAATCAGTTAAGCTTTTGGGCCGTGAAAAACTAGCAGACAGACAAACAAACAGACAGACACACTTTCGCATTTATAATATTAGTATGGTCTATGGATTACATTATTATAAATCAAGTAAGTGTATCAAATAGGAATTTTCCATCATTAATACCTATATTAATAATAATAATTTTACGGTGTAATATTAGAAATTATCTTGAACTATTGTTCGTAAATAGCCAAAACGTCATATTTACACCAAAGAACGCAATATGAAATACGTTTTTACGTGCTTCCTCGCTAATTACATTATCGTCATGATAATTGAGTCTTATATTAATTTAGGACCTTATACGAGTATGTGTGGAGTTTTTCTTTTTCATAATAAGTGCCTAATAATAATAAGAGCTGATGCCCGCTTGGTCCGCGTGGTTTTTTTTTTAATCCTGTGGAAACTCTTCGATTTTCCGGGATACAAAACCTATGTCCGTGCCCAGAATGTAAGCTAACTATCTGCTAAATTTCATCAAAATCGGTTAAATTGTTGGGCTGTGAAAAGCTAGCAGACAGACAGACTTTCGCGTTCATAATATTAGTATGGATATGGATTATATTTACCGATTCCAGGATATCTCAAGTCTTAACACTTCTAGGCCTAAATAGAATACTTGACAAATTATCATAGCATGGGGCTAGTTAGGTAGGATGTATCACCTACTTTAATTGTAGTTCCCTGTACGCTCGGTGGGGTGCATCGAATCGGCACAAAATTAACTCATTTTGCATGACACACCTCTTCCAGCGTACCTACTTGTATAATACCTACGTCCATTTCAGTGCCTATACGACGAACGAACGACAATAATATAGACCAAAAGACATTTTTAGGGTTCCATACCTCAAAAGGAAAAACGGAACCCTTATAGGATCACTTTCTTGTCTGTCTGTCTGTCCGTTTGTCCGTCTGTCCGTCTGTCTGTCAAGAAACCTACAGGGTACTTCCCGTTGACCTAGAATCATAAAATTTGGCAGGTAGGTAGATCTTATAGCTGACATTTGGGGAAATCTGAAAACCGTAAATTTAGGGTTATTTAAAAAATTAAATTGTGGTCATGAACTAATAGGTATTTTCAACTTTCGAAGTGAGATAACTATATCAAGTGGGGTATCATATGAAAGGTCTTCACCTGTACATTCTAAAACAGATTTTTATTTATTTTTATGAATCATAGTTTTTGAATTGTCGTGCCAAATGTCGAAAAATACGATTGTAGTACGGAACCCTCATTGCGCGAGCCTGACTCGCACTTGGTCGACTTTTTTTAGAACCAACTAATATCTATCTATACTTTCTTTCAAATTAAACTTCGAGTTTGGAAGGTAGGTATAATAAACAACTTGTGCATACTTAATAAATATAAATTAAATTATTAGCATGAGTAATAATTAGGAGATAGGTATGGATAGACATTATACTCCTGTAAAATTTTCCACTAAACAAAACCTAGGTACTTAATAGAATGTTAATATAATATGTACCTAGGTAATTCTGACATAGTAGGGAATGCGACAAATACAGGTCTACGTAAGGCAGTGGTCCGACCGCCGACGACGAACGAAAAACAAGTAGAACTAGAAACTATAAACGAGTTGGCGATCAGCGGGAAGCGAGTGTGTAGTTTCGATAGCTTTGTCGCCGGGCTATAAGCGGTTATTACAAAGTATACATATATTACAAAGTACTCTGTGCTCAGTCCTGTGCAAACCTGCGCGCGCGTTACACGTGTTTACAACACAACAGCGAGCGAGCATCGCTGAGCGAGTTTATTTTTGAAAGATCGTCGCTCAGCGACAACACTAGTAAAGCGAGTCGTCGCCGGCAGTGTGAACAGTCAGAGAGCAACTTTTGATATATGCATCTCTTTCGTTTACACGGAATGTACATTTATTGTGCGTTTCTTGAGAGAGAAAATCACCGATAGTCAGTCGTATTTTCGCCGGCGCGGGTCGGACCACTGCCTAAAACAATTACCGCAACACGTTTAGCGTTAACGACATAGGAAATTAAATATCAATAAAATTTATAATGTTTTGAATGCAAAAAATTTACTTGCTTCTTCGATTTGTTTTTACTTAAATGAGATCTAAGCTTTATCATAAAAATCCCTTAGGGCGCTTCCCTACCACGTAAATGTAAGGATGCGTAGCGAGGAATAATTTTCATACTAAGACTTGTCCGCACGGATATAGAATTTTAAAAATTCCTTAGGAACTCTTTGATTTTTCGCGATAAAAAGTGTCCTATGTCCGTCAACGATACAAGCTATACTCTACCAAATAGATGATGCACGCCACTTTATCCAGCCGCCCCAAGAGCTGAACATTGGCTGATAAAGAGAGTGTATGTTACCCATTATGCAGCTAAAACTACAAATCCATCTCCTTTGCGCTTTTATGCAGCTAAAAGAGAAATTGTGAATAAATATTACTCCAATGCTATATTATTTCGATATTCTGCATGCAGTGTTTACTACACTAAGTGACATATCTATTTTTGAAGTGAAAAGTTAATTCATTTTCGGTAAGTGAAACTTGTATTTGTTTATTAGTGTCTGAAATTTGATAGGAAAGCAAGTTTATCGTCAAATTCAATGTTCCGTAACTAAGAAATATAACTGTTTTCTTGGAAATTCTATTATAAAATGGATTGTAATATTATAAAAATGCCAGCAATTTCTTAGTTACGGAACATTGAATTTGACGATAAGCTTTTTACTTATAAATTATTAAAAATCTTTTCCAAAACCAGTAGATATTTTGCAGACAAAATAAAAATAAATAGTAAATATCATAAAATATTATAGTTTAGAACATGGAAAATGGTGGACAAGCAATGTGAACCGTTATAATGCTTTAAGAGCTATATTAAGGTGCTAAGGGCATATTAATCAGCAACAAGCTGATACGAGTAGCTCCTGTGTCTAACAAGTCAGCCCTAGATCGATGTAGAGCTTGATAGTCGGTAACATATACGACAAAGCCCTACCCAATGAACAGCTGAATAATCTGTCAAGGATTAACTTTTAGGGGTCCGTGGTGAACGCTTGGACATGAGATAATAAGTCGGTTACCTACTTTTTAGGTACTCGTAGTCTATAAAAGTTATAATTTTATTGCACCTATTAAAAAATCGTGGATAAAATAGATACAACACGTCTGCCGTGCACACTATTTAATTCGTCATTAGTTTTAATACTTATTATAACTTTATTTCACAGGGTAATTCACAACTGGACGCAGCAGCTGGTACAAGTGATTAGCTCGGAGAACATGAACACTCTGATGATCAAGCTTTAATTTTGGATAAACTCAATACAGCCATAGAAAATCAAACAAAAATTGCCCTCCTTGTCGGTACAATTGGATGAAACAAATACCTCAATTACTCAGCACTATGAGCAGCCAGTAAATGTTAATCTGCTGCAGCGGAAGAAAGAGAAAGCTCCAATAGAAAAATACCAATAACCAGTTTTTTTGAGTTTTCTATTTTTTTAGGAGTTTTTAATTACTAATAATAATTAACTTTCAATATTATTGTAGATGAAACTTTTATGTTCGTTCTGTCTATTGTTTATGTAAAAATGAATGGAAATTAAAGCCTGAATATAACCACAAATGCAGTTTATATTTCTTAAATAGCACCTAAATATTACACATACTACGTAACAATGGAACGAAGTACTGATACAATGTAGCAAAGTATAGACCAAAACTCGTTTTTAGAACTCAAAGATTACCGTCAATGTTTATATTTAAAGAAATTGTATCTGGAGCCTCTTTCCAACAAAGCAATATTTTTTCATAGGAATTAATATTACATGATTGCGAATTCGCATTCTTCGATTTTTTTAAGGAGATTTCTCTGGGTATTAAAAAAAATACGGAACCCTCGTCTTATAAAATTTGCACTCTTTCATGGCTCACTTAACTTGCGGTTATGGTTCATTGTTTCCCTTTCTCTGATTAAATGCCTACGGGAGTACAATTATTCAGCCCAATAGGCTACTTGACTCATATCTAATTCCGTCCAATAAATGATTATTTATTATAGTATTTTTGCTTAAGACAACGAAATATATCAATAACAATTATTAAAAACGCAGGATGGATATAAATCCAATTTAAAAAATACAGTTTTTATTTTTATTTGAAGAGAAACGCTGTCAGCCATGATGTGACGTCATTAAATATGTAAACAAAGAAATGTCATCCCTATGTCACGCGGGGACTAATAGTATCCAATATATAAATTTAGAGTCCTGACTAACTTATATATCAACGCACAGCCTAAACATCTAAACAGCTGGTTCTAGATACATGAAATTTGGTGCGTGGTTCTTTGTAGGTAAAGAGAAGGTATCCACTAGGAAAGGATTTTTTGAAATTCCACCCCTGAGTGGGTTAAATGGAGGTTTGAAATTTATGAAGTCCACGCGGGCGAAGTCACGAGCATAAGCGAGTTTTTATATTTCTAAAACTCATAGTAAACGTAAAAAAATATCGTTTTCTCTTTATAAATTGAATAAGTTATTAAGTAAGACTTACAACAAAGTGATCTTTGCAAAAATAAATTTGGGTTGAAGTCGTTAGTCATATAGGATCCCTTTAAGCAAGTCTTTGCGTGTTACGTATATTTATTTCACTGGGCACTCTAATCCACAACTTTCCTGTGGTCTTTATCGATGCTTTTTTACATTCTCGGATGATACAATAACGATAATTACTATACTTTTCATGTAAACTAGTATAGAAGTCATGTTTATTAAACTTTGGGAGGTTATACGTGTATTGAGGTTTTTAAAGAATTCCTTGGAAACTCTTTGATTTTCCGGAACAGAAAATTGCACGTTCATCCTAACTTGACGCGTGACTAATATGTTGGCACCATTGCTTGTTTGTTTTATTCCTGAATTCCTGAGGCCGGCTCCACACGTTGGCCCCAACAGTGGCCCCAATGTATGTCCACATGTTGGCCATAATACTAGTTCTGTCCCGTCAGAGCCAACGTGATGTCCGATACAGAAATCAAAATAATTGCTCTAAGCGCTTCTACAATACTAAGTGCATGTTATTTCTATTTGTTTAAAATTACACCTCTAAGAAGATGGTGGACGTACCCACTCGATATGAATTGCAACAAGACTGACGTTGGCGCCAACGTGTGGATGGATCGCGCGAACGTTGGCGCAGATTCTTATGAAAAACCGACACAGAATGGCCAACTCCCAACGTTGGCGCCAGTGTTGGGGCCAATGCTAATTTCCTGATCCACACGTTGGGCGAACAGCGTTGGGGCCAATAATAGGGCCAACGTGTGGAGCCGGGGTTAGAAGTTAGGGTTTATTATTGTGTGATTTGCAATGGTGCCAAGTGCCAACATATTACTCACACGTCAAGATACGATGATGAACGGAAATAGTACCAACATAATATTCTCGGTTGACAACAGTCATTCGTTTACAGAAATCATATTAATTAAACTACTTATCAAAATATAAGCTTACACAATAGAGTAGGTAATTAAGAGGTAATTAGCCGCAATAACGTGAAATTTGAACGTATAATTTCAACAATGCATCCATTGTAACGTGCATCAATATCAATGCACATAAAATCCTTGAATTAAATTTAAATAGGTACTTACTTATGGAAAATTTTGCAATAATATTATGTATTTGTTACAATGCTAATATTTACCGTTAACCTTAAAATACATCCGTATTCGTACTTCGTACAGTACCCGGCAGGAAATATTGTACATCGACCTTTAGAAAGAGACAAGCTGACCCGGCGAACTTCGTACCGCCTAACAGTCGATTCTTTAATTTTACCATAGAAAATTTGTTTTAGAGTAATGTTACCATCGTATATTGAAAAATATTGACATTAATATTTATACGTTACTAACGTCACTCAATTGTTTTGCCTTCCCGGAGCCCCTCCACTACCACTTAAACTTTATGGTAGGTAGGTATGGTATTAAAGTTCAAATTGACTTTTAACAATCTTTTGAAAAGTGTTGTGTTTTTAGACTTTTTTAGCCAATTTTGTTAAACTTTTCTCTCCGTAAGAACTATCCTCGTATTTCAAGGAACATTATAAAAAAAGAATTAGCGAAATCGGTTCAGCTGTTCTCGAGATTTGCGCTTAGCAACACATTCAGCGATTCATTTTTAGGGTTCCGTAGCCAAATGGCAAAAAGCCACTTTTTTCCGAAGCTATAAGAGGTATACTGTTGAAACTTGGTAAGTAGATGTATTCTGTGAACCGCATTAAGATTTTCACACAAAAATAGAAAAAAAAACAATAAATTTTTGGGGTTCCCCAATCACCATACTTTTATTTTTATTTTATTTATTTTGTTTATTTGAAAGTAATCAACAGCGTAAATACATAATTATTATTTTAATTTAAATCTAGGTATAACAGAAGGCCAAAAGAGATTACTTAATATTATAATTAAACTATTTTAACAGAATAGAGTTAGAATAAATGTACAATGTGGCTAATTCCATTGTACACAATCTCTAAACTAAACTAAAATGTCACGCCTAAATCTATTGCTATCCCTTTCATAATGTTGCTTGCAGAAAAGGATAGCACTAGATTTAGACCTGTTAATTTAGTTTAGTTTAGAGATTGTGTACTAGAGAATCGGCCCCAATAATAAAATAAAATTACAACAGTGTGTGTATGATTGTGTGAGTGTGTGCTTTAGAACTGAAACTCATTTTTTTTATCAAACCCATACGTGTGGGGTGGGGTAGGTCTTCATAAATGATATTGAGGTTTCTAATATCATTTTTTTCAAAACTGAATAGTTTGCGCGAGAGACACTTCCAAAGTGGTAAAATGACTGTAACTTCTAAAATAAAAGAATGATAAAACTAAAAAAATATATGATGTACATCACCATGCAAACTTCCACCGAAAATTGGAGGAAATATTTGTGCATTTGTGTAATATTGATGTCACTCGGTTATTTTCGTAAAGGAGCATGCTCACGTCTATAGTGGAGCGCGACAGGGTTGAACAATTCAACATGTAAGTAGATCTCGATCAAATTTCAGGGTCATTTGGTGTCTACCACGCCTATCATTTATTGGTTTTGAAAAAGTTCCATGTAGGATTTTGTCATTCGTTTTTTAATATCCTAGCGTGCACTACCGATAGATAACGATGCACTAGTTTATTTGACCCAGGACCGTCCATACCTCAATTGGGTATTTGCCTTGACAGACGCGACGGACAGCGGAGGCTTAGTAACAGAGTTCCGTTCGCACCCTTCAAGTGCGGAACCCTAAATATGCTAATGTGAATTTAAACCGAGTGGGTAAGTAATATAGATAGGCGATGCGTAGGTACTGTAGCTGAAGGTGTGGTGCAATGAAGAACCAGCTACATATAGTGATGTTTATTTTACACTTTACAATTGATATGTTATATACAATACAGACGGGCTCGCGAGCTTTATATAATACAATGGTAGAAGATGTTGACGTGACGAGCGGATGATAGGGAATGTGAAATCTTGTAACGTGCGTGACCAGGAGGATTCGCTCCTCAGATACCAAGACCGACACATCACTGTCGAGCACCGAGCTCCAGTTTTCTTGATTTCGTCTGTTATATTAATTGTGTTTATCCTGAATTATATCTTGTAAATATGTGAGCAGCCGTTTCATTCATACTCCGTGCTACCACAGTACCTACCCAATTCTGTTTTCATCGTAGAAAATAGAAATATGACTCAGGTCATTCGACGCAGGTTCTTAGGTTCTTTTTTCTTCTTTACGATAAAGTCTATGTACACGAGTCTCTATTAAAAAACCGGCCAAGTGCGTACATGTACGGGAGCTACCCTAAAAAAAAATATTTATCAAAATTTTATTTCACCACTTTGTCGGCGTGATTAATGTTTACCCATGCCAAATTACAGATTTCTAGCACTAATAGTCTCTGAGATTAACCGAGGACGGACGGACGGACGGACAGACAGACGGACGGACATGGTGAAACTATAAGGGTTCCTTGTTTACTACGGAACCCTAAAAAGATGTTTGAACTGGAATAATGTTTAAATCCAATTTTAGGAAAGAGAGCAACTTCAATTAAAAACCTTGGGGCACAATTGCTTTTTTACAGCTCATTCACAAATTACATCCAGTGTCAATGGCATCCATCTAATTTATTTTTAATATTATCATTACGCAATTTTCATCTTGACCGACTTTACAAAAAAATTAGGACGAACATGTACGTGACGTCTGCGTAGTGCTTTGATTGAAACACGTAGTCAAATTATCTCAATTAATGTAAAAAAACCTTAGTCGAATAGTTTAGGGTAGGTACTAATTCATGTAAGAATTCTCAAGGCGACCTATGGGAAGGTTGCGGTGTTAAAAGTGAACGTGCTACTCAATTTCAGTTTGTTAATAAACTTCAGCGGAGCAATATAATATTTACAGCGAGATATAATGATGGAGTAAAAAGTAACAGTACCCAGCTGATAGGCACTGTAGTCGAGTTCAAGCTCTCAAAAACAGTCGCAACGTAACTACTTAGCGGCCAATCATAAGCCGCACGCGCCAGTGTGCGGTCGCGACTATTAAATTAAAAATCGGAATAATATTTTGTCAGAATAAATAACCCAAGCATTACGTTAATCAAAATAAAAGTAGAGTTTGCGTAGTATGCTAAAAGCAAATGAACTGTATATTGGCAATCGGTAATCAAGATGACGTTGCGGGTCGAAGTGCCCGAAAAGATTTTCAATATAGAACCATGCAAGTGCAAATCGTATGAGAAAGAAATAAAAAAATCTGAAAAAAAATTCAGCGGCAGGTTGAAGGAGTTTATTAAAAAAACATGGTCTCTGAAATCAAAAGTGACAGTGGAACCGTATGTAATATGTTATGTGCTACCGAGTGTTTTAGCGGGATTAGCTGTACAGAATTTATGTTTAGAAAAATCATGCCTAGTAAATTTAAAATACGACGAGGAGACATGCAGTCACATTATGCAAGGTCGAACACACAATTACACAGAGCAAGAGAAGAATGTTCAGAAGATGGTAGCGGGAATGACAGCGTGGAGCTTCCCTTTACAGACAGCACTGCCTGGAATTTTAACCCTGTTTGTTGGGGCTTGGAGCGATCGCACAGGGAACAGAAAGAGCTTCATGGTGTTCCCAATTTTAGGAAAACTTTTATCATGTTTTGGCATCATTCTGAGTACAGTATTCTTTCTCCAAGTGGGCTTAAACGAAACGGCCATAATTGAGGGCCTGCCTCCAGCACTAGCCGGTGGTCGTGTTGCAATGACAATGGCGGTATACAGCTATGTCACGGATATCACAAGTGATTCTGAACGGACTTTTCGTTTAGGGATTATCACAGCTATATTGACTCTCAGCAGGCCAATTGGGCTAGCCCTTAGTGGAATAATGACAAAACGTTTTGGTTATTACGGTGTTTTTACTGTAGCGTGTATTTTCTACATGACTGGTTTTGTGTACATACTTCTAAGACTCAAGGAAAAGAAGAAGAAGAATATTGATGACGACGAACCTGAAACGGTGCTCTCCATGTTTTCGGTGCAAGATTTCGCGGCAACTGTGAATGTAGCATTCAAACAGCGCGAGGGCTCACGACGTTTGCAAATCGTTTTAGTTATGTTTGCGTACATGTTCATCGTAGGACCGGTTTTAGGTAAAGTATTTCTATTTTTATCCATATTAATATTATAAATGCGAAGGTGTGTCTATCTTTCTCCCTGTCTGTCTATTTGCTAGCTTTTCACGGTCCAACCGTCGTTTAACCGATTTTGACGAAAGGTTCAGCGATAGCTTGCATCCCGGGGAAGGACATAGGCTACTTTTAGTTCCGGAAGATTTCCACGAGATTTAAAAAAAAAACCTGAATCCACACCGAAGAAATCGCTGGCATCATCTAATTAGTATAGAGTACGAATATCTACTTAAGTATCATTCCGGAGACGGATGCAGGTAGCCTAATATCCGTCTCCGGAATGAAAGCTCTTTGATTCATCAAAGGTTTGTCGCTTTGTGATATTGATTAGCGAAACCTTGATTGTACTTAGAACACAACTTAGCAACAGTTTACAACTTTAGATCATCCATATTATCCATATTTAACATTATAAGTAAATGTGAAAGTGTGTCTACCTGTCTGCTAGTTTTTCACGGTTTAACCGATTTTAACATAATTTGGTCCAGAGATAGCTTGCATCCTGGGGAAGGCCATGGGCTACTTTTTTTCCCGAAACATCAACGAGTTGCCACGGAATAAAAAAATGGCTTATTATTCCTACGATCTCTCGCACTGCCAAGGGTCACTGCTAGCGATCTCTCATATAGAGATGAGTGCTTCCCTGTCCACTTTTACTCTCTTTTCTCTTTATTGTAAATGTTTTTGGTACAAATAAAATACAATAAAAAATATAATAATATAATGTTTTTCATAATCAAAATCTGACGTGTGTGGATAAATTGTTGTCGTAAAAGTACACCACATGCGCTCGCATCGCTAGATTTTATTTTCATTTTATGGCCGAATGTAAATTTCCTTTTCCCTCGATGTTGATGTGCTATAAACCTGTAACAAATATCAAGGCATAATATCAATCGAAAAAGTGCTCTTATCAAATATGTATTTGCAGTCTTGAATTTTCGATTTGTGAAAATAAAAACCAAATTAATTACTCGTAGCATCCACTAACTATCCTTTTACTTAATGTTATGAGGAAAAGTTAAAGGCATTGGGAATAAGTTGGTAGGTATTGCTACCTATTTGAAGAAGGAAGCACAGACCCGATCATTCTTCTCCAGTCATTAAAAAATTAGTAGAGCTTCTAAAATTTCCTAAGATTTCTAGTTTAATGTGGAAATTATCTCGCATTTTCTACGAACTTTTGGCACGAGGTAGAATAATAAACCACAAGCAATCATTTTAAAATAAATAGTAAATGCTTTTGATTGTTTTTTAAAACTATTACAGTGACACAGATTAAGGTTAATTTATTGTAGGTAATTAGATTGTGTGATAGAGTAAAGAGTTCATTGCTTACTAGGCGAACCGCTTGAATAGGTTTGTTTACTTTAGACAAAGTAATTATTATCTAAGGTTAAAGTCCATACCTAGTAAAAATGTATAGTTAATAGTTATTAATTAGCTATTTGGATATTGCGGATAACAATAAAAACAAAGATGAAGCAAGGATTTTTTGTTTTGGCTGACCTAGGTAGGTACGCTGAAATTATATTTTTAAATAGGCTTCACAGTAGTTGACAAGCTCTTTGATTCATAAAATATTTGTCCAAAGTAAAGACTAAAAAAGATTCCGACGAATTGAGAACCTCCTCCTTTTTTTGAAGTCGGTTAAAAAGGCCTGTTTTAGAGTTCCGTACCTCAAAAGAAAAAAAGAAAACTTTATAGGATCACTTCGTTTGTCTGTCTATCTGTCGTGTCTGTCAAGAAAACTATAGAGTACTTCCCGTTGAGCTAGAATCATGAAATTTGGCAGGCAGGTAGACGTCTTATTGCACAAGTAAGGGAAAAATCCGAAAACCGTGAAATTGTGGTTAGATAAAAAAAATGAAATATGTTCATTATCAAATAATTTGTATTTTCAACTTTCAAAGTAAGATAACTATACCAAAATGTGTTATCATAATATGAAAGGGCTTTTTACTTGTACATTCTAAGAACGATTTTTATTTATTTTTATGCATTATAGTTTTTTACGATAATTCATATCGTACAAAATGTCGAATAAATACGACTGTAGTACGGAACACTCGGTGCGCGAGCCTGACTCGCACTTGGCCGGTTTTCTTTTTAATGTAGATAAGTAGGCTTTATGGACAGGAATAAAGACGGTGTTATCGATTATAATATATTATGAGTCATCTTAATATTATTATACGTACTCACAATAGTGTTTTACTACATCATAAAACTGTATGGTGTGAATAACTAAGTATAACATTGATGTAAATTATAATAATTGCGAGCATTAAAAATTTACATAAATAAATAATTCATATTAAAAGTTAAATATAGTCATTTTTCCGTCTTTTGTTGATAAAACTTAAATTCATTAACGATGTAGGTATGCGGTTAATCTTATATTATAATGGAATCTATTTTTAATGTTTTTTATTTTTCTTATTCTTAATAATAATAAAATTACAAATAATTTTAATTAATAGAAATAGGTTCTACACCTTTTCATTTTTGATTCACTAATATTATAGAAGGTCTTTGTTGATTAAATTGCTTTATTAGAATGAAATGAATATGCCGTGTAGGAACCAAAGGGGTCATGGATTTAATAAAAACTGCCTGCCTTTCCAGGTTAGCCAGCTTCCATCTTAGATTGAATTACTACCAGGTGAGATGGCAGTCAAGGACTAACTTATATTTTTTTAAATTCAGTTACAAGTTAGCCCTTGAGTGCAATCTCACCTGGTGGTAAGTGATGATGCAGTCTAAGATTGAAGCGGGCTAACAGGGGTATGTCAGTTTTTATTAAACCCATTGCCCCTTTGGTTTCTACACGGCATCGTACCGGAACGCTAAATCGCTTGGCGGCACGGCTTTGCCGGTAGGGTGGTAACTAGCCACGGCCGAAGCCTCCCACAGACCAGACCAGAAATTTAAAAATTATAAAATTCCAAACCCCTGCCAGGAATGGAACCTGTGACCTCCCACTAATAAGACCACATCGCTTACCACTGCGCCAGGTAAAATCTGGCGCAGTGGTAAGCATCTGAATAAAATAAAATAAAAAAATAGGTACGGAACCCTATTAATAAGTACGTACTATGTACGCTTCAAACACAAAGACGGTAAAAATATAGTACAGGCCAAATGTTAGGACATTGATAACTTTTAGATGTCAACGTGATCTATCTGACTAGGTGCGAACACAAACTGATAAGTAACATAATAATTACCAATTCAACTGAAGTAATGCTGTAACTCTTATAAATTGTATTTACGACTATAATAATGAAAGACACGTAGAGCAGTATTATCAAAAGAGGACAAAACGTATTTCTGTGCTGCTGAGATATCAGTACAGTCTTAACATTTCCTACATAGGACTTATAGAGAGCCTAGAGAGAGAGAGGCCGAGATTCTATAGAGCGTCACTACCTTCCTATTGTGACTTACCTCAGACTTATGTTTCAGGTATAACTAGATAGATTTATGTCTCTTACATACATCCGTCGATAAAGCCACAGGCTTGCGCTTGACGACAATCATGTTTATAAAATTGCGAGTCAGACTCGCGCACCGAGGGTTACGTACTACAGAAGAAGTAAAACGGCAAAACTAACTTTGTGTGTGAAGGTTTATTGTTAATATTAAAAAAATATGCTAGTTAGGAGCGTTGGTTTAATTTTTTGAAATTCCAAACCTCCGATTTTCCCCCTTTTTTTATCAACCTAAAAATAATTTTCAATTTTAGCATTCAGACTAATCTATAAATCTTCCTTAAATTTTTTTTAAATCCTATACAAGGATAAGGATAAGGTCGTGGTAAGAGAAGATGCAGTCTAAGATAAGGAAGGGGCTGGAAGGGGTAGGCAGTTTTCAGTGGCGTGCAGATCATAGAGGCATAAAAGCACTGCCTACCCTAGTTGAAATGGCTTAGTGCTCATTTTTCATGATGACCTGTCATTAAATAGGTAGTTAGCTACCTAATGCTTACCCTAGGTTCAAACCCTGTGCACGCCACTGGCAGTTTTAAAGCCAGAAAGATTTACCCTCTAACAAATAAACCTGGAATAGCGGTGGAATACTCTGTTTTGTCTTTCTCTGTCATCAGTAATTTGACATTTGAAGGCATAAGACAAAACAGAGTATAACTATTCCACCGCTATTCCAGGTTTATTTGTTAGAGGGTAGATGTATAGCTAAGCTATCTTTTTAGAAAGCTATAATATATTAATCTTATTCTTACCCCTTTAAAATATTGCTTCTATTTTGAATTTTAATAACATTGTCATTCCAGTATTTTTTTATTATGTTTTTTCTTAGTTATCAGTAAGTTTACAAACATATACTATATTATCTCCAAGGATATCGTTCTCAGTGGAATATCACTCTACTTAGTTTAACTTTAGCGGGTCACAGAGGTCTTGTTCTGTTTTTGTATATTCCGAAAACTATTTATGCTGTTTGAACAGGGAAGTAAAATGTAATTAGATTCTATTACGTCGTAATTCCTTAGTTAAATATGGCACAGTATATCAGAGTTCAATGGAGATCAACGTTCATTTATTTATATCTGCCGTCAGTAAATGAATCAACCCATTTTTATTAAATCGCAGGTGTACTCGTAGGTTGTACTATAATAGCGTTATCCCACGACATAATCCGTGTGAGTTTAAAATTCTTGAAAATCCCCTGGGCAGTCTGACTGAGCGGGATAAATAATATCCTATGCCTGTCTTCAGGATGTAAGCTATCATTGTGCCAAATATCGTCAATCTAAATATATAAAAGAAAAAGGTGACTGACTGACTGACTGATCTATCAACGTACAGCTTAAACTACTAGACAGATCGGGCTGGGCATACGCTACTTTTTATCCAGGAAAATTAAAGAGTTCCCACGGGATTTTTAAAAAACCCAAGTTCACGCGGGCGAAGTCGCGGGCATCATCTAGTCTAAATATATAAAAGGATTGACTGACTGACTAATCTGTCAACGCACAGCTCAAACTACTGGACGGATCGGGCTGAAGTTTGGCATGCAGATAACTATTATGACGTAGGCATCCGCTAAGAAAGGATTTTCGAAAATTCAACCTCTAAGGGGGTGAAATAGGGGTTTGAAATTTGTGTGGTCTAAGCGGACGAAGTTGCGAGGATAAGCTAGAAACGATTAAATGGTAAAGCCGTGAAAACGTAAGAGACAGATAAACACATTTTTTCATTTAGGTGGTATAATAAGAGTTTTTGAAAAAGTGTTTTTTTGGATTCCAAATTAAATGCAGTACCTTTCCAAATACATGAGTTGTAAATTTTTAGTTTTTACGTCTAGCGGCACTCAAAGTACTATATTTTATATTAGAATGTCGGTGACGCGACCTTGAAGTTCGTAACCCATCCCAAAATTGCCCAACGCGCCTATAAAATTTTCACTTCATAAATTGCGAAGATGACTTGTTTCCCCAAACATTGGCTAAGTAATTTATTTTATTTTATTCTTTTTATGAGGCAAATTTTTCCATACTCGGATAAAGAATAATACTTACCTACCTACTTATAAGTTTCGTAACTTTTAAGTAGTAAACCGTCTCTTGCAATGCTATTTGCATTAGCATATAGCAACAAACCAATAAACCAACAAACCAACAAACCAACAAACAAACACACTTTTGCATTTATGATAAGGGTACTGATTGCCGTTGCGCAGAATCTGCTAAGCATAATGTTTGCAGATGATGACCGACCGCTCAAAGGGCTCGCTTGACTAATAGATGTTTCGTTTGGAATAAAGGTGAGGCGCAGATGACGTACTGGTTCACCCGCTACAAGTTCAAGTTCACCGAAGTTGACTACAGCTTGTTCCTCACATACTCCGTCCTTGTTGGCTCTATTGGTAAGTGATTTTTGTTTTATTTTTAGGGTTCCGTAACTCAAAAGGAAAACGGAACCTTACTTTGTTGTCTGTCTGTCTGTCTTGAAACCTATAGGGTACTTCCCGTTGACCTAGAATCATGAAATTGGGCAGGAAGGTAGATCTTATAGCAGTCAGGGGAAAAATCTGAAAACCGCGAATTTGTGGTTACATCACAAGAATAAAAATGTGTTCATGAACAACTATTGTTATTTTTAACTTTCAAAGTAAGATTACTATATCAAGTGGAGTACCACATGAAAGGGCTTTACATGTACATTCTAAAACAGATTTTTATTTTTTTTAAGCGTAATAGTTTTTAATTTATTGTGCAAAATGTCGATAAAATACGATTGTAGTATGTGCACGAGTGTGACTCGCACATGGCCGGTTTTTTCGACATTTTGCACGATAAATCAAAAACTTTTATGTATAAAAATAAATTAAAATCTGTTCTTGAATGTACAGGTAAAGCCGTTTCATACGATACCCCACAATCTTACTTTGAAAGTTGAAAATTTGAAATAATTATTTGTTCATGAACACATTGTTTTTGTGATGCAACCACAAATTCACGGCTTCGGATTTTCCCCTTACTCGTGTGCTATAAGACCTACCTGTCAAACATGATTCTAGGTTCAAGGGAAGTACCCTATAGGTTTCTTGACAGATAGACACACAGACAGACAACGAAGTGATCCTATAAGGATTCCGTTTTTACTTTTGGAGTACGGAGCCCTAAAAATTAGTCTTTATACTTTGACGTAAGATTTTTTACACCTTTATTATTTGCCTGCTCTCCCTAAGCCACCATGGTCTAAACTTTATAGTCGTTGATCGTTCCTCCTGTGTTGGAGACAATACGCAGAGAAACTTTCAGCTTTTATAAAATAACAAAGGTCTGGCATGCGCTGGCTCTTAGTACATAAAGTTTTTGCTTATTGTTCTCGGATCTATATCTGATCTTATAGAAGCTTTAAATAGAAGATAGGTAGGTTATTTAAAAAAGAGATCACAAAAGTAACTAAGTACTTCCCTACCTAATTTCTACAGCGCTTTTGATTCTATTCAACGGCTATGCGATTAATAATGTCGTTGTGCAAAATAACATTAAAACGTTCAGAATCGACACTTTTCCAGGCCTTGTTTAAGAAAGTTTCTATTGTGAGTGTTTTAATAACAGCTCTTTAGTCATAGAAATTTCATAATATTCTTGTAAGAGTAATAACTTGTGCAATGAATATTAACGCTGGAATGTGATACAAAACATGGTATATAAAAAGTTGAAAAATTGACATTGTTACCGGAAATATATATATTTCTGTTATTCTATGGAATATCTAGTCATTCCATGAAATACCGGGCTTGTTTTGGCAAAGTAAAAAATATGCAATCTAGTATCGTTGACCATTTCATACATTTCCTGGGCGTTGTATACAATCCCTATTTCCTAGGCACTCTATACAATTCCAAAATTCTCCTAGGAAATGTATAAAGTATAACAGTAAAGTGTAGAATTAGTGAGTAAATAAAAAATAAAACGCAGCTAAACTGAGAATTATGATGGTGTTCATGATGTTCATGAAGATAATGATCACCATAGCCATGATTATCATGGTTATCATCATGATTTTCAGTTTTAAGTATCTGTGTTTTATTTTTCACGACAATGATGATTATGATTATGATGATTATGATGATTATCGTGTATATCGGGACGCGAATAAGAAGTAAGATTTTACTTTTACTTTTTACTTTTGGCTATTTATTTTATTTTAATTTTATTTCATCTAAACGTTATTTTATTATATTGTATACGTACAGTGTATAAATTGCTGGATTTTTATCTGAAAATAAAGATTATTATTATTATTATTTAAAAAAAGTATAACACTTGAATTCCGCTTAAATGTTCACCTATTGAACCGGTTACCCTAATGACAATCCTAGTTTTGGGTTTTAAGAGAATTTATACCCATGAGCAATTTTAGCTCATTTTTGGGCAAGATTAGCCAAGATTAAAAGCTTAGCGTCAAATGTATGCAATTTTGCGGTTCTTGGTGCATTTAATGGAACCTCATATTTCCCTGTTACCTATTTGATTGCGGTTAGACTCAGTCGTAGCGATAAACTCATACAAGTACCTACTAGATCTCCTAAATCTCAGTATGCGATATGCCGCGGGGCATAATTTCTATAATAGCAAGCTTGTAAAAGTATGCATAATATTTAAACTATATTGCCTTTCGAGATTAAAAGAGGGACGTCCAAAAGCTCTTACAGGACCAATATCGAGCTTCCGGTTTTTTTCGCCAGAAACGGGACTTTTCTTTTCCGGAATATTCAACTTTGGTCAAAAGCAAATTTTTAAACGCTAAAACCGTGTAAAGGCTAACGCACATAACCGCTTTGCTAATAAAATACCGATTTGTATCTGCAAAGGACGAGAAGTGTTGTGCAATTATTTATAAACAATATTTATAGGACAACTGCTTGAACATGAATTTGCACTGACATAAAAACCAACTCTTTTTAGGGTTCCGTACCTCAAAAGGAAAAACGAAACCCTTATAGGATCACTTTGTTGTCTGTCTGTCTGTCTGTCGGTCTGTCAAGAAACCTACAGGGTACTTCCTATTGACCTAAAATCATGAAATTTGGTAGGTAGGTAGGCCTTGTAGCAGACATTCGGGGAAAAATCTGAAAACCGTGAATTTGTGGTTACTTCACACCAAAAATAATTTAATTGTGGTCATGAACTGATAATTAGTATTTTCTATTTTCGAAGTAAGATAACTATATTAAGTTAGGTTTCATATGAAAGGTCTTCACCTGTGCATTCTAAAAAAGATTTTAATTTATTTTTATGCATGATAGTTTTTGAATTATCGTGCAAAATGTTGATAAAATACGACTGTAGTACGGAACCCTCGTTGCGCGAGCCTGACTCGCACTTGGCCGGGTTTTTTGGCAATGTATCGTACCGCTATCGCATTGTCACATAACTTGTGGAATATGTCACATAAGTCGTGTTGAAGAGAATTTGTTTAAAATAGGTATTTTAATGATAAGGTATGTTTATGGATGTATCCGAATTTCTCCAGTGCGAAAGTTAACAGGACAGGCTATAATATTCGTTACCTTAGATGCAAGTTATTCACGTATTAAGGTAATGTTTTTTGATGCAAAGTCACGGTTAAAATACCTCGTCAAATATCCTGTGCTCAACATCTCTACGTAGTAGTCTACCCAAAAAAATTTTAAGAACGAAGTAGGTATATATAGTTTGCTACAGGTTGAGATATCAATCGCGGGGTATGAGGTGGGGGGACGCCCCGCACACCCGCACGTCACCCGCGCTATTCCGCACCGGGTTAGCGCGGGGGCCGTGCAGGTGTGCGGGGCGTCCCCACCCTGATTGCCATCTCGACCTGTCACGTAATTCCTAATTCCATGAGCCTACCAAAAGACGGGCCATTTCGATCAAAAAAAAAATCCCTAGTTGCCACTCGTTTTTTGCTAACAACTTGAATCCAGTATCATAACTAGAAGCTTGATAGAACCGATTTTTGTTTGAAATAGCCCTTCTGTTATTATTTTATTTTTGTTAGACCGACTATTAATTTTATCGTTTGTCTGCGATAGGCCATAGAAGGACGGTAAAAGAATAAGAACCCGCAAAACCCGTGTATTCTCTAAGGTGCTGTTAGGCAGGGTTGAGTGGAAAACATTACTTCTGAAAGGACCGCCCTTTGCGCGTTTTGTTTCCCTTCGTCCCTAGGTACTTAGGTAGATAGGCACCACTTCTCTTTATTTCCGCTTCAGTGCAATAGAATCAAAGATTTAATATAAATAACCGGCCAAGTGCGAGTCAGACTCGCACACCAAGAGTTCCGTACTACATTTTTCGACATTTTGCACGATAAATCAAAAACTATTATGCATGTTACTCCACTTGATATATTAATCTTTCTTTGAAAGTTGAAAATACTAATTATTTGTTCATGAACATATTTTAATTTTTTTTGTGATGTACTTACCCAACAAACTCACGGTTTTCGAATTTTTTCCCTTACGTGTGCTAGACCTACCTACTTGCCAAAATTCATGATTGTAGGTCAACGGGAAGTACCCTATAGGTTTCTTGACAGACACGATAGACAGACAACGAAGTGGTCCTACAAGGGTTTCTTTTTTTCCTTTTGAGGTACGGAACCCTAAAAATGACAATCAGTATGGACTGCCGACAGAAGTGAAAATTCAAAAAATAGTGTTTTTTTATAATTTTCAAATTAATTGTAGTAAGTAACCCTCACCACCTGGGTGCATCAGATAACCCGCATGCACAATTGCTCGCTATTTTATAAAAAATATTGTAAATTAAAATCATAAACATAAGTTTAATTTTTACATCTATCGGCACTCCGATCACATTACATTATAATGTCCGTGACACGATCTTGAAGTTTTTATACCCTCAAAATCGCCCAGCACTCCTAAAGGAGTTTTCACTTCAAAAATACTGATTTTTATATATAGCCTACGTATGATTTTTACGGTCTATCAAAACCACCAAATTGAAATAAAATTAAAAATGCTGTGAGTATCTGATGAAATATTTTCAAGTAGGTAGGTAAATGAGCAGTTTTTGCCAAAGTTATTCTATTATTACGTCTAATATTAAATTATGATGTAACTTAAGTATGTGTCGCAATTTGAAGGTGATTTTAATGTAATTGTTCGTTTGCATCATAGTCTAGGTATGATGTAAAATTAAAGCATTACTGCATAGGAACAGATAACACACGTCATGTCTAATAGTCTCATAATGCATGTTTTACAGACATCTTGAAAGTAATTCATCATCATCATAATAATCATCATTATCAACCAATTATAGACATCCACTGCTGGACATACCTAGGTCTCTAGTAGGGACTTCCACACACCACGGTTTTGCGCCTCCTGAAACCAGCGACTCCCTGCGACACGTTTGATGTCGTTTGTCCACCTAAGGGGGGTGTCTTCCAACGCTGCACTTTTCGGTGCGAGATCGCCATTCGAGCACCTTGGGACCCCAACGTCTAACGGTTTTTCGAACTGTGAGCCCTGCCCATTGCCACTTCAGCTTCATAACCCGTTGAGCTATGTCGGTTACTCTAGTTCTCCTACGAATCTTCTCATTTCTCTAGATCACGTAGAGAAACGCCTAGCATAGCTCTCTCCATCACCCGCTGAGTGACCCTGAGCTTTCTTATGAGGCCAAACCGACCACGCACTGTTCGAAGACTTTGGTCTTCAAACACTGAGGAATTTGAACAAGAAGACATCTTCCTGAACGCTGCCTAGCCAAGTTGAATTCGGCGGCTGACTCTTTTCTCGAAATATTTACATAATGTCGTTAAATATGCATGCAATTATGCATAATATTAATTATGTCTGTCAATTGTTGCTATGCAGTACCTACTAAACTAATTTTGCTTTTATTTTACATCATAATAATTTAATGTACAGCTAATTATAATAATAATAAATCGTGATTAGCAAATACTTGTACTAATGATTGTGACCTAGTAGTGACGGCACATGTCAATTGTGATGGTGATGGTTAAGCAACTTTGACCCATGTCGGTAATTAGTTAATTAATAATAATTAGTAATTAGATACGGTGTACTCATTTGCCGATTAACTTTAAAGGTCTGAATGTGATATTTTAGGTACTTTTCCTCGAGCTTCGGAAAGATACCTTTACCTACCTACTCAAATTAAAATAATTTTAATAATAATAGAAACATTGTAAAATACTTAGGTATTATGTTTCATCATCCAAAAATGAATAATACAGCCTCACGATAAAAAAATTATAAGCGTCCTTCTGGTAGTCTACTAACTAAAGCCTGTATTATTATTGTAGTCTAAAATAATATCATGTAGGTATATACCTACCTACGAATACCTAGATACCTCCACAGTTCATACGTGTTGTCTACTATAAAATAGTTGCCTAGACAAGTACCTACCTATATCTTAATCTACATACCTACCTACATATTACGCATATAATATAAATTGAATATTATTAATGTAATTATAATAATTTCATTGTTCAAATCCATTGTTACTATGGTAAAAAGATACCTACAGGCAGTGGCGTGCACAGTGTTTAAAGCCAGGGTAGGCATTAGTTAGGTAGGAACCAGTTTACTGGCAGGTCATAATGAAAAATATGCATTGATCTATTACAACCGGGGTAAGCAGTGCATTTATGCCTCTATGACCTGCACGCTACTGCCTACAGGTATACTTTGAATCACAGTATAACGCTTTAGGTACCTACTTAATTAGATCACAAATTAATTAGACTCATTATTCCAAGATTGTTTTAAGTACTTACAGTATTTTTAATAATATTAAACTCACCTTGTTAAACGTATGCAATAAAATTTCCAAAAAATATAAAAACCGACTTCAATAACCCCAAACACTAAAAAGTAGTAAATAATTTAATTTATTACCCAATATATTATGTATACAAGAGTTATTGTAGTTCTATAGTAATATTTTTTGGAGCCGGTGCCAATTAGCCGCCAGAACCGTCTATCTACTCTTCATAATATTGTTTTGTGACTCCACATTGGCAAATCATTGGCATAATAAATTAAATTATTTTCTACTTTTTAGTGTTTGTGGTTATTGAAGTCGGTTTTTATTTTTTTTTATTTTTTTTTATTTCACATTTTTTACTGGCCCCATTGTACTAAACTATGATATGCCTGGCTAAAAACGTACTGTTTACTAAGCTATTACACTGATCGCGAGCAATTTACTCTTATCCACTGAGGAGTTCTGTTCTCCATCTCCGAAGATATTCATCAGATCTTTACCGAAGTAAAATAGACCTCTCAAGTGTGTCCTACCAAACAAAAAAAGAATCATCAAAATCAGTTTATATTTGGCTGAGAAATCGCGTAACAAACATACAAAAAACATACATTTCAATTGAGAACCTCCTCCTTTGTTGAAGTCGGTTAAAAATATGCTATGCCTGGTTAAAACCCTACTGTTTACAAAGCTATTACACTGATCGCGAGCAATTTACTCTTATCCATTGAGGAGTTCCGTTCTCCATCTCCGAAGATATTCATCAGATCTTAATCAACTTGAAATGGGACCACCTCTGAAGAATGTCATACAAAACAAAAAAGAATCATCAAAATCGGTTCATAATTGACGGAGTAATCGCGTAACAAACATACAAAAAAAAATACATACAGAGAACCTCCTCCTTTTTTTGAAGTCAGTTAAAAATAAAATTACTAGCTGACCCGTCGATTCTTTGTTTTTTTTAATACTTACAATTTTTTTAATTTTTCTCTCAGTAAGAACCATCCTCGTACTTCAAGGAATATTTTAAAAAAAGAATTAGCGAAATCGGTTCAGCGGTTCTAGAGATTTGCGATGAGCAACAACATTTAGTTGTTCATTTTTATATTATAAGAAGATATCAAAACGGAATACCCAAAATCTGTTTATATAACCAAAAGAAGAAATAGGTATTATTTAAAAGTACCTCGGTTTAACATCCATGACGGTATTTCTTTACATCACCATATTACCATTTACCACCAAACAATCAAAATACGACCGCCTGGAAAACAAAGGGCATTCGCGGACTGAATGGGGCAGATGAGGTGCTGTTGGGCCCGGGCCTCGACTCAAGGGGGGAAATTAGAGCAAGTTTGGAGTTGAAGGCCCTCTTAAAAAACTAAAGAGCGAAAAAGATATGAATAAGATTGGTTCTGTAAAATAAGGAAAAAAATTCATGTTAATTCGTTCACGTATATTTAATTAAATGCTTAACGGAGTAGGTGGCAAATCCGCGAAAAGTAAATATAAAAGATAACGGGGGCCTCATTTGACATCTTTTACTCATTAAATTGCATCGATGTATAAGTTGGCCCTGGTTCTGCTTAGTCATAGTTCCATCAATCATACCATCATGCCCAGGCATTATATTAGTCTATGTGCCCAGGGCAGCCACATATTTAAAGAATTGTAGTGCTATGTGTGTAAAAATCTCTAATGCAATTCCTAAATCTGTAACTGCACTACCAGTAAACAAATTCAAAAATGCATTAAAAAAGTGGCTGTCGCAAAATGTATTTTATTCTGTTGTTGAGTTTTTAAAATTTTATGCACAAGAATTAAAATGAATTCGATTGTGTTATTATATTATTGACTGACATTTATATCATTGACACAATCCATACTAATATTATAAATGCGAAAGTGTGTCTGTCTGTCTGTCTGCTAGCTTTTCACGGCCCAACCGTTCAACCGATTTTGATGAAATTTGGTAGAGAGTTAGCTATCCCGGTATATCCCGGGGAAGGACATAGGCTACTTTTTATCGCGGAAAATTAAAGAGTTCCCAAGGGATTAAAAAAATCTAAATCCACGCGGTTGAAGTCGCGGGCATCATCTAGTATTATATACTTATCTAATCTATTAGCTTTATGAAAATGTACTAGGTACCTACTTTGTCAAAACATTTGTACGTCAGGGTTTCCTGACTGGATAATAATATGTTGGCTTAACTCTCTATTGTAACAACTTGTCTTCCATTTCATTTCATTTATTTCATTTCATTTCATTCATTTCAAATTCACTTTGAATTCAAAAGTCTTTGAACCCTTTACTTTTGCACCATGGCTTAGAATAATTAGCTAAGCTATGAAAATATAGTTAAGCCGAATTGCCGAATTTCGCTGCCCATCCTATTAATGCGTTCATTAATTACCTACCTAGTGAAACTAAAAAGATAAAGCAAAGTACTCTGTGGATAAAGCCGACCGCATTATGAAACGATTAAAGGTATGATTCCGAACCACGCTGCACGCAGCGGTGCTGCCGCAACAGTGCTGTCACCAGCTGTCACAGTCCTGTCGCGGCACTACTGGTCCCCACTCCCCATACAATCTCTATAAGCTTATATGACATTACATTCCGAGCTAGGCAGCAATGTCGCGGCAGCAACGGTATAATAACATTGTAAATTGAAAAATTAAAAAGAGCAACCGCCGAGTTTCTTGCTGGTTCTTCTCGGTAGGAACGGCATTCCGAACCAGTGGTAAATGGTAAATTAAAACTACCTGACTATTCATAAGCACTTTTAAAAAGTTTACATGAATAAAAAAAAAAAAAAAAAAAAAAACAACGTAGCGGAAAATTGCTGCCTAGCTCGGAATGTAATGTCATATAAGCTTATAGAGATTGTATGGAGACCAGGGGCCCTACCGCGGTTGTTTGACAGCTACAATGTCACGATCACAATCATCTCTGATTGGTTAACGCTCGCTCACTATTGGCCACAATGCATTGTTGCAACAAGAATAGCACAAATTCAGCCAATCAGAACAATTGAGATTGTAATAATGATTGATGCAGGTTTTAGACAATCGCCCTACAGTTGTGCCGCGGCCCGCGTCAGGACTGTGACAGCTGGTGACAGCACTGTTACGGCAGCACTGCTGCGTGTAGCGTGGTTAGGAATCATACCTTAACGAACCGCGAGCAATGCATCGTCAGACAATACGCCCTATCGGAAAATGCATTGCAAATGTTATAAAATAGCTATTTTATTTGTATATACTTACTAAGTTAATCACGATTTATGCGTGATGTCGTCAACATTGCCAACTTGACTCATTGATTGCTTTTTGTAGGTACTTTAAGCGACGTGTTAAAGTACCTAGCCTAGGTCCTAGGTAGTAGGTATACCTACCTATTTCATCACTGGCTTCACGGACTTTTACGAAACAAAGAAAAATTCGTTTGGTTTTACCTTTTTTCTGTTGTGAATTAAAATTACCTACTTAACTTGATTATTTTGTTTATTTTTGCAACAATGAGTCACGGGTTTACGGAAACCGAGAATTATATTCTTTAATAAAGATTTAGCGGTGTTTGTTTGCGATGTTGATATTGTGGTATTTTAACAGTATGGGGCAATCCATAAAACCATACAGGGAAACTGTCTTAGGGACAGTCAGATTTTTTTTTGGATTTTTTTTGGGATAGGCAGTATTTTTACGGTCAAGCGTGAGTTGTCCATAAAAATAAATAAAACAGACTAAGTAATTTTTTTTAATCGACTCAATTTCATGCAATAATCATCTCAGTGTACCGGAAGAAAAAATCGGGACGGCAGTCAGTATCCCTTGTATCCCTACGTTGAAATAATCGGGACATGCAATGGAAACGTGTCCTACGCGAATCCTAAACTATACTAACTATAGCTTATTCCCGCGACTTCTCCCGCGTGTACTACACAAATGTCAAAATTTGACCCCTTTAGGGGTTGAATTTTCAAAAATCCTTTCTTAGCGGATGTCTACGTCATCGTCATAATATCTATCTGCATGCCTTCAGCCCGATCCGTCCAGTAAGTAGTTTGAGCAGTGCGCTGATAGATCAGTCAGTCAGTCAGTCCTTTTTTATAAGACTAGCTGATGCCCGCGACTTTGTCTGCGTGGAATTAGGTTTTTTTAAAATCCCGTGAGAACTCTTTGATTTTCCGGGATCAAAAGTAGCCTATGTCACTCTCCCAGGTCTTTATCTATACCCATGCAAAAAATCACGTCAATCCGTTGCACCGTTACGCCGTGATTGAAGTACAAACCAACTAACCAACACACTTTCGCATTTATAATAAGGGTAGGTACCTACTGATATAGATTTGTAAATAAATAAAAATAAAGAAAAAGTATTCGAAATACAATTTTTTTTATTGGATGCCAAGTTAGCCCTTACATTCCAATTTCAAATGGAAATGGGCTAACTTTAAGTTTTATTAAATCCCCGTATCGATTATGCTGCATTTTACTGGCAGGCTAAGCCGACACCACGGCTTTGCCGGTAGGATAACTAAGTAAGGTAACTAATTTCAGCTGAAGCCAGACCTTAGCCAATTTAGAAATTTTAAATTCCCAAATTGAACCCGGCACCGCCGCGCGCCGCCCACCTAAGACCACATCGCACACCACTACACGATCAGGGAGGCCGACAAAAATATCAAAACCTCGGTAGTAAAGAAGACCACATGAACTGTCCATTCAGTGTTTTTAGGGTTCCGTATCTCAAAAAAAAGGAACCCTTATAGGATCATTTCGTTGACTGTCTCTGTGCTTGTCCGTCTGTCCATCTGACGTGTCTGTCAAGAAAACCTATAGGGTACTTCCCGTTGACTTAGAATCATGAAATTTTGCAGAGTAGGTCTTATAGCACAAGTAAAAAAACCAGCCAAGTGCGAGTCAGGCTCGCGCATTGAGGGTTCCGTACTACAGTCGTATATTTTCGACATTTTGCACGATAATTCAAAAACTATGATGCATAAAAATAAATAAAAATCTGTTTTAGAATGCACAAGTGAAGACCTTTCATATAATACCCCACTTGATATAGTTACTTACTCCGAAAATTGAAAATACTAATTATTAATTCATGACTACAATTTAATTTTTTTTTGTGATCTAACCCTAAATTCACGGTTTTCAGATTTTTCCCCAAATATCAGCTATAAGATCTACCTAACTGCCAAATTTCATGATTCTAGGTCAACGGGAAGTACCCTGTAGGTTTTTTGACAGACAGACAGACAGACAGACAGACAACAAAGTGATCCTATAAGGGTTCCGTTTTTCCTTTTGAGGTACGGAATCCTAAAAATAAATCCGAAAACCGTGAATGTGTGGTTATATCACAAAAAAAATTTAAAATGTTTTCATGAACAAATAATTAGGTAGTTTTAAATTTTTAAGATAACTATGCCAAGTGGGGTATAAAACAGATTTTTATTTATTTTTATGCATAATAGTTTTTGATTTATTGTGCAAAATGTCGAAAAAAATACCCCAGTACGGAACTTTCGGTGCGCGTCTGACTCGCACTTGGCCAGTTTTTTATATTCTTTGCCAGACACAATATCAAACGCAGTAGTTTTTGGTTTGTTTTATTTTAAGCTGGCTGTCTGTTTGGCTTGCTCATAAATGCGTACTCTTAATGAAGAACACATAAATTATTAAGATCGTATCAGGTAATATTACTGTATCTATCTATTCTAGAACAATATTATGTTAAATAATAATTATTTTCCTCTCATGCTTAACGAACCATAAGTGAAAAATTATTATAATTACTTAGGTATACCTACCTAAAGTTATTTTTATTCGGTCTCCTTTGAGGAGATAATTTATATCTACGGTTATTATTTTCAAAGTCCTTATAATAATATTACCTATGTCAAAAGATTTATTTTATAAGATTTTTATTCATAGACAGACAGATAAACTGGATGAAACTATAAGATATTATATAAAATATATAAAAGCATTCATTTTTAGGGTTCCGTACCTCAGAAGAAAAAAAAGAACCTTTATAGGATCACTTTGTTGTATGTCTGTCTGTCTGTTTTTCGTGTCTGTCAAAAAACCCTATAGGGTACCCCTTGTAGAGCTAGGATCATGAAATTTGGTCGGTAGGTAGGTGTAGCACAAGTAAAGGAAAAAATCCGAAAACCGTGAATTTATGGTTACATCACAAAAAAAAGTTAAAATGTGTTATTACATGAAATAATAATTAGTATTTTCAATTGTCAAAGTAAGATAATTCTATATCAAATGTGGTATCATTTAAAAGGGCTTCATCTGAACATTCTAAAACAGAATTTTGATTTATTTTTATGCATAATAAATTTTGATTTATCGTGCAAAATGTCGAAAAAATACCATTCCTCCCCGCTTATCTCCGAAGTTCACCAATTGAAAAATCTGAAATAATTATGGTCAATAGAAGTATATATGATATATTTTACATAAAAAATAAAACTAACGCTGAAAATCATATTTTTTGATACTAACAATAAACCTCTACAAACAAAGTTAGTTTTGCGGTTTGTTAATAAAAGTGATTCTTACCGTTTTACTTCTTCTGTAGTACGGAACCCTAGGTGCGCGAGTCCGACTCGCACTTGACCGGTTTTTTTCAATTAGGTACCGGAAGTTTCCGTTGCGATGTTTGATTTCTGATATACATTTTGTTCTTACTATTTAATCGTTATTAGTTAGCTTGATAGCATTTACATAGAAAGAGCTCTCTCAGCAAAAATAAATATAATTATTGTGTCAATTGGCTTAATAGGTAGGTAAGTAAATGAAGATAGTTGTTTACTTTGTAAACATTACTAGGTATTGTGGGAAATTCTTAATAGCACAATCATTATTTCAAAATGATGACGAACTTACATCTATTGTTTTTGTATCCTTTACTCTCACGCCCGTGTAAAAAATCTTTTAAACAAATATAAAAGCCAAAAAGGAATATAATTCACTTACATACATTATTTACCGCAGCTTTGGAACGGACTTGGTATTAACATCAACGGCGAGTACAACACTCACCTTCGATTTACCGATGACATAGTCGCTATTGCAGAGACTCTGGAAGACCTCAATACAATGCTCAGTGACCTTATCAGAGCTTCTCAGCAGGTGGGCCTAAAAATGAACATGAGTAAGACGAAAATCATGTCTAATGTCCGGCCCCACCCAGTAATCGTTGAGAGCTCTGCACTCGAAATTGTAGACGAGTATATATACCTAGGACATACAATCTAGTTGGGTAGGTCCAATTTCGAGAAAGAGGTCAACCGCCGAATCCAACTCGGTTGGGCAGCGTTCAGGAAGCTTCGAGATGTCTTCTTGTCCAAAATTCCTCAGTGCTTGAAGACCAAAGTCTTCGAACAGTGCGTGTTGCCAGTGATGACATATGGATCCGAGACATGGTCGCTAACTATGGGCCTCATAAGAAAGCTCAGAGTCACTCAGCGGACGATGGAGAGAACTATGCTTGGAGTTTCTCTACGTGATCAAATCAGAAATGAGGAGATCCGTAGGAGAACTAGAGTAACCGACATAGCTCAACGGGTTGCGAAGCTGAAGTGGCAATGGGCGGGGCACATAGTTCGTACAACCGATAGACGTTGGGGTCCCAAGGTGCTGGAATGGCAACCTCGCACCGGAAGACACAGCGTTGGAAGACCCCCCCACTAGGTAGACGGACGACATCAGACGAGTCGCAGGGAGCCGCTGGATTTAGGTGGCATAAGACCGTGGCGTGTGGAAGTCCCTACAAGAGACCCATGTCCAGTAGTGGACGTCTATCAGTTGATAATAATAAAGTTTTTTATTAAAGGCAAAATAACCCAGTATACATAATACATATTATTCATAAAATATACCATTATAAAAATAAAAATAACATAAAGTAAAATGAACTAAGTACATGTACATGATATGATGATGATGAATTCGCAGATATGACAATTGGGATGGTTTCAGTGAACTCCACAATTCCACATGCCATATGTCGGTAACCTCATGAGCCAGATCGAAATCTATTATTTTTAACTTTACGGTATTTTCGCAATTTTTCAAAATGTATATTTAAATTATGTTACGATAAAACAGGCAAACATACCTAATAATATAGAGTTATTATATTATTATTATCTTTAATAAATCACTTGTAGGAAGAGGAATAGTTAATAAGCATGAAACAGTCAACTTTGGATAAGATTAAATCATTTTCGTGATCTTAGCCTTGAACGATATTTTTTGCGACAGCTTCAAGAATTTGTCTGTGCTTGAAGTTGCGGACGGGTTGGTCATAAAAAAAATACGGGCCGAATTGAGAACCACATCGTTGGTGCGTGGATGTGCGGTGGGGGACCTCCTGAAGGGTACCTGGTGAAGGTTCCGCCTCGGCGGACGTCGTTTGCTCGGTCGTGGTTGATTGCTTAGGTGTCCCCGTGACCAAATCGCCAGGTGACACGCACCGGCGAGTCCCATTTTCCTTCCCTTCAGTTGGCTGGGCTGGCTGGCTGGCTAGCTGGCTATGATGATTAATCATGAAACATTCTCATTACCACAGTGAATAAACCGATCGTCAGCTGCGCCAGAATAGAAGCGGAGGGCGTAGTACCTTGTCATAGTGTCAAGCGTTATTTCATGGTTCTTTACCACTAGGAATACGAAATTTCAATGTAATAAATTATGTACCATATAGTGGATTTAAACAACAAATACTGGAAAAAACAACCAAAACGTAATGTTTAAACTGTGACCAAAACAAATGAACTTTTTTTGGGTTTTCTTTTACGGTTTATTGCGATGTCTAACTCGGAAATGAAATATTTCATACATTCAAAATAATTAATTTGTTGTTCATAATTATGTACGGAACCCTATAGAGCGAGGCTCGACTCGCTCTTGGCCTGTTTCTAACATAATTCCTCAATTCATTCATCTTATGTGGTAAAATTTTAGTTAACCGACTGCATAAGAGAAATGGCAATGTTTTAAATCTACCGTAATTACTTAATTAGTGAATAATTTATGCCCGTTTGTTGTGCAGGTTCCTTCATAACTATATACTTGTTCAGCAAGCGATGGAACATAGAGGACAGCATTATCGGCATAGTGGCCTGCCTCAGCCGAGTGGCCGCGAGTATTGTGTACGCAATGGCCCCCAGCAGAACGGTGTACTTCCTGGGGCCTGTTCTCGACATGTTCAGTTCGGCGGGAGCTACATCACTACGGTCCATTGTTACGAAGCTTGTGAAAGCTGATGAAGTTGGTAAGTCAACTTTAGTTACAGTTTACTTTTTTTTTTTTTTAATAGATATAGCGAGCAAACGAGTAGGCGGGTCACCTGATGTTAAGTGATTACCGCCGCCTATGAACATTTGCAGCACCAGAGGAACCGCCGATGCGTTGCCGGCCTTTTAGGAATTTATTGGTCCGCCCCTTGAATAACCCCATGTTATAATCTAGTGGGAACACCGCCGATGGGAGTTGGTTCCACAGTTTGCACGTGCGTGGAAAGAAGGATCTGGCGCAGCGGACGGTCGAAGTGCACCAGACACCCAGGTGGTGAGTGTGTCATTCGGTGGCGCGCGGTCACCGTAAGGTCACTTTAGTTTAGTTGCACCTGCACAGTGCACAGCCCCCGCGCTAGCCCGGTGCGGGAGAGCGCGGGTGACATACGGGTGTGCGGGGCATCCCCCTGCCTCATACACCGATTGCGATCTCAACCTGTCGCGGACTATACCTACCTATTAACAAAGTATTTTCCAAACGGCATAAAAATATCAAATTCAAGTTTCTACCATGTGAAGAATGGCAAACATTTTTATTTTATACATAATATATTATTATATTATAACATTATTACACATATTATTATATTTTGTGTCTATATACCTATACCGTCGATCTATTATAATATACCTAATACCTACACGATTCTTTTTTTTTTTTTTTTTTTATTCAGATACAAGTTAGCCCTTGACTGCAATCTCACCTGGTGGTAAGTGATGATGCAGTCTAAGATGATAGCGGGCTAACCTGGAAGGGGTATGGCAGTTTTTATTAAACCCATACCCCTTTGGTTTCTACACGGCATCGTACCGGAAAGCTAAATCGCTTGGCGGCACGGCTTTGCCGGTAGGGTGGTAACTAGCCACGGCCGAAGCCTCCCACCAGACCAGACCAGAAATTTAGAAATTATAAAATTCCAAATCCCTGCCAGGAATCGAACCCGGGACCTCCCACTATTAAGACCACAGCGCTCACCACTGCGCCAGGGAGGTCGTCAAATTCTGAAATTAAAATGGAAAAACTAACAAGTCTGGCCGCTATTCCGTTGTTCGTAATATCACTTCTTGTTCAAAGACAATCAATAGGTACCTACCCATAATATTGAACGCGACAGTGTGTTTGTTAGTTGATTTGCTTTTCAATCATGCCGCTAGGAAGCAACGAAGCAACGGATTGATGTGATTTTTAGCCTTGCGTATATATCCCTTTAGGGTGCCAACTGCCAACAGGGCCCTTTACTAACTGACTGACTGACTGATCTATCAAAGCACAGCTCAAATTTCTAGACGGATCGGGCTGAAATTTGGCATGCAGATAGCTATTATGACGTAGGCATCCGCTAAGAAAGGATTTTTGAAAGTTCAACCCCTAAGGGAGTGAAATAGGGGTTTGAAATTTGTGTAGTCCAAGCGGCCGAAGTCGCGAGCATAAGCTAGTCCTATATTATATATTCATGCAAACAATAACACCAGGTTTACATGCACAAAAGCACATAGTGCGGTATGCGTTTGTTTATTGTGTACACGCACTATGACAGGTGTTCTATTGAAACGTTGATAAAATATGACGTGGCTCTAATTTACTTAAACTACAGTAGAAATAGAGCAATTGATACTGACCCAGTATTATAACAACTTCATTATAACGCGTAAAATTTAAAATCCTCACGCGTCATTTTAACTTTTGTGTCAAATGTCATGTCAAAAGTACGATTTTAGTTCGAGTACGAGATTAGGGTTCCGTACCCCATAAAATAAAAGGAAAAAGGAACCTTTATAGGATCACTTCGTTGTCTTTATGTCTGTCGTGTCTGTCAAGAAACCTATACCTAGGGTAGGTAGGTACTTCCCGTTGATCTAGAATCATGAAATTTTGCCGGTCGGTAGATCTTATAGCACACATGAGGGAAAAATCCGAAAACCGTGAATTTGTGTTTACATCACAAACAAAATTAAAATGTGTTCATGAACAAATAATTAGTACTAATAGGTAGTATTTTCAATTTCTACTAATAGGTAGTATTTTCAATTTTCGACGTAAAATTAATATACCTACCAAGTGGGGTATCATATGAAAGCGCTGTACATTCTAAAACAGATTTTTATTTATTTGTATGCATGATTTAATTATTTTTTACTTTTTAGTGTTGGTGGTTATTGAAGTCGGTTTTTATTAAATTATTATATTATGTTCAAATCCATTCAATAGCTTCAGCGTGAAGCGTGTACAGACAGACAAAATTAAAAAATCTGTTTTGGGCTCTTAGTTTTATTACATCTAAGTATAGATTATTGTCTCCCGGCTCCCATAGATCACTCGAGTCGTATTTACGTAGATATAGTTAGGAAATTATACCAAAATCAGGTTTCGTCCAATTACAAAAAAAAAATGCATTAATAAACAGACTCGTTTTGTCGTATTATTTTAACGTAGAACGTGTTTTAACAACGCTTTTCGGTAATTTTTTGCAGTTAACGGCTTTTTAATATAGGACGGCACTATTAGTTACTGCCTGCATGTCGTATGAGGTGTTTAGTGTTAAGACCCATCTATAGGTATGTATATATAATTACTATCGTAATGAAACTATCTTACCCAATTCGCCGAATTAGGAAGTCCTTTCAACGTGACTATTAGTTAATACCTCTACTTACCTACTATTTAGGTATTAGGTAGTTTGGTATCTTTATGGGCAGTTCATGCAAAAACAACAAATTTCGAAATACTAGGTAAGTATTACCTACCTTTGTAAAATGTTATCAAAGAGTAATAAATAAGTAATACCTGCCAACCTTGCAATTACAGAAATTGCTTTTTACCACAATCGAACTGCCAGCTCATTGTTAATTTGTGACGGATCCGAAGATAATTTAACAGTGGAATTTACACGGGAAATGATTTTTTGAAAAATAAAACCTGCGCAGTGCAGACACTATTGTGTTGTGGTGATTTTACATCTCACTGATAAATCCAGCCAGAGGACCCGCACTCGTATTTCCATCTTTCTTGTACAAACATTCTTGCAAATAAATGATTATTTATTTATTTATTTATTTATAGGCCGCATCCCTGTATAGAACGCGCCTAGCGCGTGCGAGCCGCATACCTACGCGTTACGTAATACACAACACATTCGTTTGCCGCAGTTAAAGTGCTAATAATTACAACATGGGGTTATTCAAGGGGCGGTCCAACAAATACCTGAAAGGCCTGCAACACATTGGTGGTTCCTCAATCCTCTAGTGCTTCAAATGTTCATGGGCATCAGGTTAAGCGGCTTATTAGCTCTCTATTTTTATTTTAAAAAACTTTTTTTTTTCAGGTAAAGCGAGCTCTCTAATCAGTATATCAGAGGCCTTGGTACCTGTGATCTACTCGCCCGTCTACAGCAAGGTGTACCTCAGTACGTTGTCAACGTTCGCCGGCGCTTTCTACCTCATAAGCGCCGCGCTAGCCGTCCCTGCCATAGTTATTTATTTGTAAGTCAACCTTATCTATATACAGTTCTTGCAATTCACGAAGGCGAGTAAACTTTACTTGTGGTTACGTCGAATACACGGACAGCGCGTAAGTGTGCATGCACGTCGTCGGACCAATCAATCGCGAGCAAGCGCTCGCAAACGCACACATTTACTGTATCTACCTTACTTATACCGATACGACTTACACCCAAGCATGAACCGCTCGCCCTCGTGAAATGCATCAACTATACTTAGCCCACGTACAGCAAATAGTACGTTGAGGTGTACCTCAGGCGCTTTCTACCTCATAAGCGCCTCGATAGCCGTCCTAATATACTTAGATTCAGTTCCTTGCACAAAAAATAATACACGCATACGTGCCCAGTGTTATATCTTGTTATGCAGTTTCCATCGCACCGCGCTGGCTTCGCACGTTGTTTCAAGTTTCATGACCTCCTGTCGTCGTGAAGTCCTAGCTTCGCTACCTCGTAATACCAACCTATATTTCAACACCTCCAGCAAAAAGAGACCTTGCGGTCACTGATATCATGCCCTTTAGTGTCGAAGCACTCCGATTTCTAATAACAATCAAAACCTTGAACCGAATTTTCTATTTAAGTGTAATGTAAAAAAAGATACCTTAAAAGGCCTTGTTTTTTCCCCCATAGTAGAAAGTGAAGTGTTGTGTATTTTAGTCGTCATATTGCAAAAAGTTTGTGACGAAAACAGTTCTATTTATACCTAACTGAACCTAATCACTGACTTCTACTAATACAGAACCTACGCAGCAGAATATATTGTACATCGACCTTTAGAAAGAGATAGCGGTTTGATAGAGCGTTGTCCTTGTCGTTGAGACCGACAAAACGTCACAAGAGTGACAGACACAACGCTCTACAAAGACGAAATCTCATTGTCAAGGTCTATGTATTACATTTCTTGCCGGCTACTGTACACGATTGCCTACCTGAGCCAACCTATGAAGCAACTTGATTTTCGTCACCGTGGCCTCCATTTTAGTGACGTCAGCACTAGACTGAAGTTTCAAGCTGATGGTATATTTTTATTCTGGCTGACGTCAAAATGACGTCATTTCGATGTTAATGAGACATGGTTCCAGCGCAATAGCAATTTGCGTGACTTATAGTAGCAGCGAGCGTATACTTGGAACTTTTAACTCTTAGTAAAGGCCTGAGAAAAAAACAAGACTGAATAGGCACCTTCTAGATAGACGCGTCCCATCTTAGGTACGTTAGTACTATTATATTATTCTGTGTCTTAGGCCACATCATCACTTTCCATCAGGTGTGATTGTGGTCAATCATTTGCCTATTAATGAATTAAAAAAAGTCAAAGTAACGCTTAGCTGTATATAGACTATCTATTTTTATTTTACGAATGACTAGCTTATGCTCGCGACTTCATCCGCGTGGACTACTAACACTTTTACCCCCTTAGGGGTTGAATTTTCAAAATAGCTATCTGTAGTAGTTTGAGCTGTGCGTTGATAGATCAGTCAGTCAGTCACCTTTTCTCTTTATATATTTAGATTTTAACGCTTTTTTCTCTTATTTCCAGAAGCCTGTATATTTTACGAAGAAAAGAAATCGAGCAGAGCAAGTCCGCCGAAAGTAAATCCAAGGAGAACGAAGTTACCCGATTTTAGTGAACTATCAATACCCATATTGTATATAATTTATTGTTTAACTTTTAGTCCTAGCCTATTATGTACCTACCACAAATTCTCAATAAAGTTAAGGTTGTATTGAAACGTTTATTTTATTTTCCGAGGTTTTTACTACCTACCGATAAAAAATAGCGAATGCGCACAACACATAGGTACCTAGTTACCTACGCGCGAACTTTTTCTCGGTTAAAAAAAACACATGAATCAGGTAAGTATTTTATTAATTAAAATTTTATGTACAGTATTTTACCTAGATATGCTACAAAATGTACACTATAAAAGTAATATTTATGTTTCCGTGTGTTTTATTACTTATCATTAGTTTAGTTATCATTAGTTTATGATTCCGTGGCGTCACCCGGTTCAGGGTACCAGCTGAAAATCAGCGCTGTATGTTCTTGTGCAACAAGGCATACAGCATAATGCTGAGCTGGGACCCTTTTTTCGGGTTGTGCCACACAATATTGTTCCGGCGCTTCTTTTGCTTGTTCTCAGGTGGAAGAAGCGCCGGAATAACCAGCTCTTAGCTTAAGTTGTGATGTGTGGCATAATTTGTATTAATAAACGTCTTTTCTTTCTTTCTTTCTAATAATTCACACTTTGCCGGTTTCGATTTATGTTTGAAACGATTTTAATTACTTAGCTAAAAAAACCAACTCTTGGTTTAATCATTTGTTAGTCACTCTGTGACACGGAACGCACGTTCAATGATAAAAAAATTTATCTTCCGAAGATCGCGTCACACCAAAACTTACACGTGCCGCGGTAAAAGAGGTAAGAATTATGGATTAAGAGCCAGCGCTTGCCGGACCTCCGTTATTTTATAAAACCCCCGCAAGCGTTCTGGTTACACCTTGTATATATATCTCTATCTTTTTTATGATATTGAAGGGGATTGGGAGTTATTAACCTCCGGCGGATCATGCCGCTCTAGATCACGTGACCAAGTGAGCCCAGTCTGCTAAAACTTCAGTTTGAAGTTCTTCGACGTTGGTTTCTTGGGCTTATCGTCTGGTCCGTCATCAGTAAAGTCCTTGTATATTAACATCTTGATGTACCTGCCCTGTTGGTCGGCCGGTAGTAATATCCCGAGCGCTTCACAATTCCTGACGATCTCTGCGCAACCACGCAGGTCTTTGTTCCTTACTGAAACAAAATAAATGTTCATCATAATCATCATGAGCAACCTCTCGTCGGCTCACTACAGAGCACGGGTCTCCTCCCAGAGTGAGAAGGGTTTTGCCAAAGTCTACCACACTAGCCAAGTGCGGATTGGTAGACTTCACACACCTTTGAGAACATTATGGATAAGCCATGCAGTTTCCTCACGATGTTTTTTAACCGTTAAAGCAAGTACATTTTAATTACTTAAAATGCACATAGCGCCATAAATTTGGAAGTGCGTGTCCGAGATCGAATCCCCTACCTCCAATTAGGAGGCGGACGTCTTAATCACTAGGCTATATAACAAATATAATAAACTTGTAGTAAAATAAAACTATAAATATCAAAATGACCCAACCTGACCCTCATAAGATAAAGTTATATCACAGAATATATAATAGTACTAACGTGTTATATATACAATCCACTTAAAAGGCAATCAAGTCACTTCTCGCAGAAACGCGTAAGCGACACAATATAACTATTACTAATGCATAGGACATTCTTCCTGCGAACAATGATACCGTGATATGAGCAGCACATGACCCGAGAAACATACCTATGGCGGCGCGCCTCTTTTTGTCGGCTCTCGCGTAAGCTTATCTCAGAGAGAGAGAAATCATCATCATCATCATGATCAACCCAACGCCGGCTCACTACAGATCACCGGTCTCCTCTCAGGGTTTTTGGCCGTAGTCTATCACGCTGGCCATGTGTGGATTGGTAGGCTTCACACACCTTTGAGAACATTATGGAGAACTCTTAGGCATGCAGGTTTCCTCGCGATGTTTTCCTTCATCGTTAAAGCAAGTGATATTTAATTACTTAAAACGCACATAACTCCGAAAAGTTAAAGGTGTGTGCTTGGATCAAACCCCCGACCGATTAGAAGGCGGACGTTTAAACCACTAGGCTTTTTAAAAAAAAAAGCTGTGAGAAAGGTATAATATAAGTTAATTATAAGACACTTTGTTTATTTTCAAAGATGATAAATTCTGAACACCTATCTACTTTTTATATGTAATCTATAATATTATGTTTATATTTATGTTTATAAATATCACTGCTTAGTTTTTTATACCTATTAATTATTTATATTATTATTAATATATATAATTATTATTATTTATATTATATATTCTGTGCTATTACATACTAGATGATCCAGCTACTTTCTCCATATGGATTTAGTTTTTTTTAATTCCTTTTTTTTCTTTCTTTTATCTTGGGAGCTCTTTGATTTCCCAAGATAAAAGTAAGTAAGTTGAGCAGACCAATCTGATTATTGTGTTTTATTATATTATAAGCCAGAGGCAGGATCGCAGGACCGTGCCGTGTGAAGTCCCTACAAGAGACCTATGTTCAGCAGTGGACGTCCATCGGTTGATGATGATGATAATGATGATGATATTACAAGCCATAATGCAAATTACCCACTTTGACTTACATTTATAGTTGAACAGTATTTGCAAGACTTTGGCGTACTCATCCATCATATTGTATTTCAGTAGACTTTGTAATAACCGAACTACCGCATCCTCATTGTATTCACGGAGGATGTTAATACTGAATGTTGATGCTCTGGAATTTTATAAGAAAATCTAACTTAATCCGGGAACTTCGGCTGTGTGGACTACAATAATTCAAAACCCCTATTTTATTGGTTTAATTGTTGAATTTTCAAAAATCCTTTCTTAGCGGATGTCTACATCATAATAGCTATCTGCATGCTAAATTTCAGCCCAATCCGTCTAGTAGTTTGAGCTGTGCATTGATAGATCTGTCAGTTAGTCAGTCAGTTACCTTTTCCTTTTATATATTTAGGTAGATAATGTGTTATAATGTAGCTAATTGTTGTTCACAACCTCTTAACTTGACTACATTGACAGGTCTAATCTAGTGTTATCCTTCTACGCATAGTGTTTCTTGGCACCTGGCCCTTATAAAAGGGATAGCGAAAGATTCAGACTTGTCATATTAGTTTAATTTAAAGATTGTGTACAACAGAATTAGGTACAGTATACAAGTAATTTTAGAGACAACTAGCTTATGCTCGCAACTTCGTCCGCGTGGAGTGGTTGAGTTTTAAAAAATCCTTTCTTAGCGGATGCCTACATCATAATAGCTATCTGCATGCCAAATTTCAGCTCAATCCGTCCAGTAGTTTGAGCTGTGTGTTGATAGATTAGATCAGTCAGTCAGTCAGTTACCTTTTCCTTCCATATATTTAGATTCCTTTAGGGAGTGCAATTAGGTAGGTAGTAGCCTGTATACTAGGTACAACTCTACTAAAGACTTAGGTAATAGGCAGTTCTTAGTCATATTCATCATGATATATATCCATCCATTGATCATGACCTATCGCCGGCTCACTACAGAGCATCTGTATCCTCTCAGAGTAAAAATGGTTTTGGGCATAGTCTACAACACAGGCCCAATGGGGATTAGCTGACTTCACAGACATTTAAGAACATTATGCGGAATTCTCAGTTCATCAGTTAGTCTTATTATATGTCCAACATTATAATAAAAAAAGTTTATTTTTTAACCCTCACATTTTGATGAGTTACTAACACTTTAAAACCTGTGAGGAAACATTATTTCATTCATTGGCGAAGGGCATTGTGCTCGGTGTGGCACTACTGAAAGCCATAAAGCAAATTAAGAAGAACATTATTTCAATGGTAGACAGGCCTGTACTAAATATTCAACCTGTCACAAAGGATACTGACTGTCCAATGAACTTGTAAGTAAGTAATTTATGCAAATGTACACATATTGGGCATTCTAAATGACTCAAAAGCAATTTATTTGAATAAAAAACATTTCCATTTCTATAGGCAGTACTTAGAATTAATGTTTATACCAAAACTAATAACTGTTCATACTTACTTATCTCTTACAATATGTTGTAAAACTTGTGAGCTATCTAGCAACTCATTTGAAATCATCTGATCTGAGAACCAGGTGCTCGACCAACAGATATGCCAATAACAAATAAGAGGATAATGGTCATTCCACGACACACTGAAATCCAGAACATATTTCTTAAAGATCACCATAGATGCCTCCGACCGATTCATCACGGCATCATTAATGAGCTCTCTAAATATTACTCTGTAAAAACTTCTTAAGCCTTCATACTTTATATAAGCTTCCTTTAAAATGGATAGGCCCTGTTCCGAGTTACCTTTCATACACTGTGCTTTAGCTAGATAATGCATGAATTCTCCATTTCTTATATACAAATTATAGTCTACTCTCGAGCAGTATTTTTGGAGTACCTGTAAATTGTAAACATTTTTTAACTGCTATGCTATCCTCATGCTAGATTAACAGATTGCGTGGAAGATCAACAAAAAATTGGAAAGTTTACACTGTAAAAGAAAGCAGTTATGAATAGAATTGGAGGAAAATCATAGAGGAGTTACAAGACCCACAAATAGTTATAGTAATGTTTAGATAATTAGGTAATATTTTGATGTTGGTAATGAAAAAAATATGCATAAATACACATACTCATTCAATTTCTGAATAACATGTGAGGTTAGTTGACAAAGTTACCAACAATTAATTGCCTTATTACCTATATTACTAGATGATGCCTGTGACTTTATTCGCGTGGATTTAGATTTTCTTAAACTCTTTGATTTTCCTGGGTCAAAAGTAGCCTATGTCCTTCCCCGGGATGCAGGCTATCTCTGTACTAAATTTTGTAATTTTATTGAATTTGGTTAAGCTGATGGGCCCTGAAAAGCTAGCAGACAGACAGACACACTTTCGCATTTAAATATTAAGTATGGATTATAATGATTCAAAGTTTAATTAATAAATTAACTTTAAACTTTACCTCCACTACATCCACTCGCCCAGATATACTGTAATGCCTAAACAGTTTTTTAAGAATATTGGCACTAAAATATTTCCGTTTATCAAGACATTCGTTTACAAACGTTGCAAGTTGTTTATCTCTATTTCTGGTCATGAGATCTTGTAATAAACTGTCAATTTCTTCAATAGTCATGTTAGTGATGTCTACAGTCTTACTGTCCATTTCCATAAAGTATCGTAGTCTAAAACCTTGAGCTTGAACGATTTTATACCTCTGTAATGGATCATGGTCAATAATTTCAAAACTTGTGGTGAAATTTGAGGTGAGTATAGAAAATTTTCGGCTCAGTTCTCTAACATTATACAAAGTTCTTAGATATTTACTTGGAGTTTTAAGTCGTTGCATTTCGTTTCCATTTGCAGACTCCTATACTTCCTAAAGGTTTGTTCAACGCATGAGTTTAACGTATAGAAAGGTTATATGCCTACATACCATTTTGCTATAAATTGTCACTGTGTATTAACTTATTAACATAGTAAGTACATTTATTTTATTTCAGTGTAAAAATGGTAAATGAAAATAGACGTATAACTTTAAAGTTTTTAAATTTTTGAGGTTAGAAAAATAAAAATAAATATACCACTGTCATTTAACAAATGTCAAAATAAAAGTTTGACATATCCAATGTTAGTTCAATATGGTTCTGAAGTATATATATTTCGAGATTTTTTTTAACAGTGTCTCAGGTATTTTATATTCAATGTACTCTGTGATTTTAATATTTAAAACATATATATTTTAAATGAAAGAGGTTAAAATATTAATACAATAAAAATTATAATCTTTTAAGACATCTATGTGACATCTATTGGTGAATAGTTTAACTAAATGCAGTTGTAGTAAAAGAGAATAATTGGGTACTAGGTGGCGTGAAATCCTCTCAGTGATTAACACTTAGTTAGTTTTTTTCTATAATGTTGACACTATTCACCACTAGATGGAACTAATATTTAGTTACATTATTTTTATCAAAAATCCAAAATCTTGTTCATTTTTGCAGGTTGTATACACCGCCCATCAAGATAACTAATGATCCAACCGTCTAACATCTAAATCGCGAATTTTCTTTATCAAATTGATCAGAGAAAACGCCGCTGCCATTATCTTAGCCTTATGGGTGGCCGATTTTCTTATGCTTGAAACACTACCAGGATTAGGTACCAATGCCAAGCCAAGCCTCTTTTGTTTTTTTCGTCTAAGTAATATTATCGATTTAATATAATAGCCCAATTCGTTTTTTTGTCTATTATAGGTGATCGCCGACAATCGCCCGTCGATTAACACGCTGCCTCAAATCGTTGATGCCAACTTCCCAGCGGGTGGTGAATGGTGATCGCACAGCATAGGCCGAGAGCTGACGAAATCGATATATAATAATACAAGATGATGCCCGGGACTTCGTCCGCGTGGATTTAGGGTTTTTAAAATCCAGTGGGAACTCTTTCATTTTCTGGGATAAAAAGTAGCCTTTTTCCTTCCTCGGGATATAAGCTAACTCTGTACCAAATTTCATCAAAATCGATTGAACCGTTGGGCCGTGAAAAGCTAGCAGACAGACAGACATACGTTCGCATTTATAATATTACTACGGATATATCAATTTATGAAAGTCAAACAGCAGCTGAAAGATCCCCAAAGAGTTAAAAAACAAAGGTTGCCTAGTGAACCCTCCGCGCAACTATGGGGTTGCCACTTGCCAGGTATAAACGGGTAAGTAAGCATTATTAATACCTATAAGGCTATACCCCATCTTTAATCGAATTTTAGTTATAGTTTAAATCGAATTTTATTTCCCAAGCTAACCGTAATAGGTTGAATTGTTAATTTTTTTTTTAAATTATGGTTGCTGTTTGGTGTGTTCACAGAAAACTCTAGAATTTTAGGCACTGGTTTAATTTCTTAATTACAATTTTTTTAATATTATGTAGGCTGTGTGCGCCCGATGCACTGCGAAATGCTTGCACGCGCAAAGCGAAGGCAGGTGTCGGCTGACGCCCCGCGCCTCTGACGCCTTGTACGCCCTGGTTAAGTGCAGTTGCACTGAACAGTTGCCTAGATTTAAGATGTTTCAGTTTTCCGTGTGAGCGTTGACAGAGACAGAGAAGTGTTTCGCGCGCTTTGCTAATGCAGGTGTGCGGTCCGGCCACATCGTGATTGAACTCGGCAATGCTCAGAAATGCCCAAGGCGCTAGTCCCAAAGCCTTTACCTTCTAGCCTGACGAGTGTTCACGCCAATATAGAAATGCCTTTTTGTCATTTTTGTATTCGAGTCATCGAAAAACTACCGTCGTCTCTTAGACTACATTCATACAATGCGCTTTTTATAAACTTTAAACTGCTTTGTTTTTAACCGTAGTAAGCGATCGATAATTTGTAAACCGTTTATTTTTAAAACCGAAAAGCGAGGTAGCTTGACTTTTTATCAATAATAGATTTGCGGTTGAGAAATGTAAGATTTTTTTAATATTATTTATTGTTATTATATTATTATTATATATGTTATTATATTAGGTACCTACCTACCTAAGGAATCTAAGGATTTTAAAAATCAATTTAGGTAAATGGGTAAGTATTATTTTTTCCCTTGCACTAATTCTTTTTACAGAGGTAACTAGGTAAGTAGGTATTTAAGTAGCCGATATGACGACTTCTTGCGTCTTTTATTACCTGCTTGCAAGTCCCGTCAAAATTGGTTCAGAAGTTGCAATGAATAACCAGGCAAAATTTAAAAAAAATCTATTTTTTTAATTTGCAGAGCATTTTTACAGTTGTAGAATTTCAGTAGAACAATTTCACCTTATGTTAATTAATCAGGCATGCAAAATTTTACTTAGGTATTTAAAAAGTCATCAGCTAAGTGTAAAAGCACCTTTCCGTGGTGCCTAAGCCACCTTTGAAGTAAATATTGATTTACACATTAAAATATAAGCTCTATAATCAAACATACCTTATAGACTCCTCTCACAGGTAAATAACCTACGAATAACAAATACAACCCACTCATTTCATAATTTTTTGTGAATGTAGAGGCATATAATGTTCTCAAAGGTGTGTGAAGTCTATCATTCCGCACATGGCCAGCGTGGTAGACTATGGCCAAAACCCTTCTCTCTCTGAGAGGAGACTCGTGCAGTGAGCCGGCGATGGGTTGCTCATGATGATGATGATGAGATCTCATATAAAAATGAGACGCCGATGTGCTTTGCCTGGCGCTGAAGATGTTCCATTCTATGTAGGTACTTACCTACCAAGTCCGTGGTGTGGTATCCTACAAGCTGTGATAGCCTAGTGGTTAGGACATCCGCCTCCTAATCGGAGGTCGGGGGTTCGATTCCGGGCACGCACATCTGACTTATCGGAGTTATGTGCGTTTTAAGTAGGTAATTAAATATCATTTGCTATAACGGTGAAGGAACTACAAGTCTTTAGTAGAACTAAGTACAAATGCCTACGTTGAGGGATGCGCTGGTAAAGCAACGTTGACTCAAGTCGGTAACTGAGTGGGTGACCAATCTTGGAGGTCTGAATTTGGTCTTTTCATTTTCTTCGTGACTGGATTCCAGTTATTGTCATTTGTATTAACATTCTGAAAAATAGAACTTACCGTTCCATACCAAGAAAATTCCATACCATTATGTAATTAATGGATAGGCGTCACGACCCTCAGCAATGAGAAATAAAACGTGGAGAGAGAGAAGGATAAATAAAATCTATACATACCTTCTAATATTATAAACATAAAGAGGTAAAGTTTGTAAGTTTGTTTGGAGTAAGCAATCTCTGGTACTACTGAACCGATTTTGAAAATTCTTTTACCAGTAGAAAGCCACATTATTCCTGAGTGACATAGCCCATATTTTATTTTCAAAAAATTAGAGATCCCTACGAAATTATATTAAGCTATCCGTGCGAAGCCGGGGTGGGACGCTAGTGTATAAATACCACATAAATACAGTGGAAGTGCAGCCACTTTCAGAATATGGATTAACCCCACAGGATATCGATAAGATCTGGGAATTTTATCATTTTATTCAATCTCAGGGTTTTCTCTAAAGGACTTAATATCAATATTATTATGAGAACTTTCCCAAAGGACTGTCAACTAGAGTCATTGCGGCGGCATAGGACAATCGTAACAAAAGCGCAGGATAATGTCGAGGTGACAGCCGTGGAATAACGACCATTGTTTGATATCCACGCCTAGTTTAGCATCCAATGATAGGGGTGGAGACAGGACAATGAGGGTAACACAACATTCTGATCGATAATCGATAGGATTTAAGAGATTTAACTATTCAGATATTATATCGATAACGCCAGCCCATTGTGAATATGTTGCCTATTATTTAATGGTATTGTGACATCTTTAGCGGTTAGGATTTAAACAACCTCATAGCAATCATGTTGGGTGTTGGGCGTCTCTCTCAGGCATAAAAAAATTTTGACGACCTCCCTGGCGCAGTGGTAAGCGCTGTGGTCTTATTAGTGGGAGGTCCTGGGTTCAATTCCTGGCAGGGATTTGGAATTTCATAATTCCTAAATTTCTGTCTGGTCTGGTGGGAGGCTTCAGCCGTGGTTAGGTACCACCCTACCGGCAATGGCGTGCTGCCAAGCGATTTACCGTTCCGGTACGATGCCGTGTAGAAACCAAAGAGTTAATTAACATAAACTGTAGTTCGCTTCCGTCTTAGACTGCATCGTCACTTACGACCAGGTGAGGTTGCAGTCAAGGGCAACTTCAAGTCAACTTGTATCTGAATAAAAAATAAAAAAATCCTGAACAAGGAAATTCGTAGAAGAACAAAAGCTCAAAGGGTTATCAAGCTGATGAAGTGGTAGTGGGCAGGTCATGTCGGTCACAGAACCGACGGATGGGGCAGAAGTGTTCTGGAGTGGAAATCGTGTGTCAGTAAACGTAAATATAAGGGTGTCTGTCTATATGTTTGCTACCTTTTGACGGCTTCACCGTTTGCAGGGAGTCATGCTACTTGTTATGCCTAAAATCAATCAGAATTTCCACAGAATTTTTGAAAACCTAAATCCACCTAGACAAAGTCGCGTGCAAGAAGGTAAAATATTATTTTATCGATCTTACACCCACATTTCCAGCGAACAAAATGATTGCTGGGAAAATCAATTCGTGTCACCCACTTAAAATAATACAGACATCCAAAACGGATAACGACACTAATCTACATTTTACTTACACAAATTGTCAACAATAACTGCATTCGACAAACGAAGCATAACTCATTCGATTAACAAGTGGTTTCACTAAACGCCTGCGGGCATGTTAACTTAAAAGATGCCTTGTCATCACCATTTCTACAAGAGTTACATTTTCAAACAAACATATCACTTGGAAGTGTCTAAGTTGAATGGACGATTCACCACTTTTTTACCCGTTAATGATATCTTTGTAACGCTAGGAACGTATTAATCCTATTTTAATTTGACTAATTGCAACATTAATTAACGGTGAACGCCGATTAAAATTGTTGTGTGGGTTGAAGCACACGTCCTAACAATCAATGAATGCGGTATGATAGACCATAAAAAATGCGACTGAAAATAACCAATACCTATAGTTCGCGACAGGTCGACATGGCAATCAGAGACGCCCCACACCCGCACAGCCCCCGCACTATCCGGGATCGTGCACCTCATACCCCGATTGCTAAGTCGACCTGTGGCAAACTATACATATTGTATACTTGCACCGGAAAGCGCCGCAGTAGACAGACGACGACGACGAGTTGCAGGGAGCCGCTGGATTCAGGCGGCACAATACCGTGGCATGAGGAAGTCCCTACAGGAGACCTATGCCCTGCAGTGGCCGTCTATCGGTTGATGATGATGATCTACTTCCTCTATTAAACTCTTGGCAGAGTGGTTGTGGTGTCCTCTTTAAGGGCAGATTTTATGCGCCTCACGAGCCACTTGTCCCTGCTGGCCGACAGCTTGGCACAATGCACAATGGTGCGTGTAAGGAACCGCCCACAGCGAACTTAATTTGGTGTATCAACCACATGGGCGTTCCTCCTTGCCCTAACTTTGCCAGTTTAAAAAAAAGTTGTAGTGGCTTAGCAATGGAATGGTTTACGTATACTTAGGTACGAGTTGATATTAAAGCGACTATCAAGAAGGTAATTCTGCTGATAACTTGGCTCATTGACCACGGCCAGGAAAACCAGGAAAGCATCTTTAAAAATGAGGCTCACCAATTTGCTAATGTAATCTTTATTTACTGTGTTAATATAGCTGACCTACTCAGTCATTAGGAACGGCATTCCGAACCAGTGGTAAATTAAACCTGACTATTCATAAGCACTTTTAAAAAAGTTTACATGAATAAAAAAACATTCTATTCTATTCTATTCTATTCTATACGTACTATACCTAGGCATAGTGACATAGAAAAGTGTGGAAACCGTTACAAAATAAACAATAAAACATACAGATGCCTAATCTAAATGTGAGAAATTTCACGTGAGCATTCGCAGAAGAGACTCAAAAATCAAGACATTTTATTGTATCCCAAAAACGTATAGCCTTGGGAGATACCAGACAGAAAAAGCAGATCAAGGTTGCCCAATAAAACCCGTTACTTAAGGAACTACGTACTCGTATACACCGTTTCGTCGTGCAGTTTTTCTATCTCCGCACAAAAATCTTATAAGAAGAATGCAAAACGGTATAAAGATCGTGACGTGTCACATGTCAGAATCGGTCCGACTGTCGTGTTGCTGTAGTGTTGCATCGTGAATTATTGCTATCTACCACTGGCCATCAGGTCAATGGGAATATCTCTTTTGTAGCAGATGGAAGGGTTACCATGATGAACTTCAAATTTTGTACAATTATGCCATCTGTCAAAAAATTTAGGTTTGTCATATTATAAGTCCCGCAAATTGCTATTGCGCTGAAACCATGTCTCATTAACATCGCAATGACGTCATTTTGACGTCATTTGTCGTATATTTAAGTAAAAATATACCATCACCTCGAAACTTCAGTCTAGTGCTGACGTCACTAAAATGGCGGCCACACGCATTAGCTATTTGCGGGACTAATAACAATATTATGGTCTGGTTTTTCTATGCGCTAACCGTAAAAAGGTCGAGAATGACGTAACTATGGTAACGAATGGTTCAAACTATGTATAACCAAGTAGGTGAAGACGATCTCAAGCAAGTTGCTGGCAGGCCACAAGTGGCACAAAACAATGTCTTACGGAAGTGCAATAAAATTTTCCTGCAGTGGACGCCTCCTATCGGTTGAAACAAAGATAGATAAAAATTCATAACCAGAGAAAAACTGGACTCTAGTTAATAATAATAATAATAATAATGTTTATGTAGGTTTATTTATTTTTATGTATGTAAGTATATTATAACTCTTTTGGCTTTTATATGTATCTATTTTGTACGCGGGCGTGAGAGTAGATGTATATCCATAATAATAATAATAGTTTTTTTATTTTCAGGCATAAAACAACCCATATACACATATGATATAATGAATAATGAAGAGATTTTTCCTAAATGCAACTTAAACCTTACGAATTAATACGAGAACTGCTTATTTTTAAATGGAAATAAGTAGATTTTCCAAGAAAGATCGCCAGGTAGCGAGCGATAAGGACGCCCAATTATAAGCGTATTCATTAAGATTTTGAATGAGTGGATTACAAATAAAATTTGATTTGAGTGGATTACAAATACAAATTTCAAACCCCTATTTCACCCCCTTAGGGGTTGAATTTTCAAAAATCCTTTCTTAGCGGATGCCTACGTCATAATAGCTATCTGCAAAATTAGCCCGATGCGTCCAGTAGTTTGAGCTGTGCGTTGATAGATCAGTCAGTCAGTCACCTTTTCCTTTTATATATTTAGATAAAAATGAATCAGTGTAAAGTTAATTTCATTATTATTTTCCGGAATATATAAAACCGATGGTAACCCAACAACAAATGATTTGCAGGTATCGAATATCTCAATAAGATAAGATGCTTCCATCGGGCAGTTCCCGTTTTTTGCCTTTTTCCACGGCGATGTTTCAATCAAAGCCAAACATTTCAATTGTTGGGAATTTGTTGGGAATTGCGTCATGAGAATCTCTTTCATTCCATTTAGGTAAGACTGCTTCATCACTTACCGCCAGGTGAGATCGCAGTCAAAGGGTAACTTGTAAAAGAATAAAAAAGGTAGTAGTAGGATCTAATAGATTGGACGAAATTGCTGCTATGAAAGAAGAAAAGCGCCAGAAAATAACTTTGAAAGATTTATTTAAACTTTAAAATAATGCTTAAATTAGGTCAATAGGTAAGCTAAAAGGAGTAAATAAATGGGAGGAAAATAAACTTGAAACTTAGTAGGATTCTACTTACCATTAATAACTAAGCATATCACAAAATATCTTATTCTGAACCTATAAGAACAATAATATTATTATACTTACTCCTAGCGCCATTCTGTCATCAATATTTCAGAAGGTAGGAATTGTAATAATTGTAATTGGAGAGGCAAATGTATAATAATAAGAATAATAATGCAATTAGCCCGTCGGTATCAATACATCGTTATAAATCACACAACTCTAATCGCATTCTTCACAAACTTATTTGTACCCGTAAGCGGAAACGATACAAAATAAATCACCTAATAACAAGAACCAACAGCAATTAGCTAACAGAGTAAATGTTATGATTTTATTCATAACAGAAATATTTCATACAGTAATTGCCTTTGGTGACATGTTAAAAGAAATAAAGCCTAAACTAATTATACGAAAACATACGGTACCTTTTGGTAATAAGCGTTAGAATCGTATAATAAAGGATAACATTTCTATCATAAATAGTGCAGTTCTGGACCAGTTAAGTATTATAATAGTTTCCGCACCCAGAGATGGTCTTTTGTTCGGTATGAATGAAGATGTTTAGTATTATATTACATTCTAGATGACGCTCGCGACTTCGTCCGCTTGGGTTTGGGTTTTTAAAAACCTTATGGGAACTCTGTTATTTTACGAAACAAAAATATGTCTACCTAGGCGACGGTTAATCAAGTGTCTCTGTACTTAATTTTGACAAAATTGTTTAACCGATTCAAACGACATGTGACATACACAACCTTAATGCATCGCTTAAAGCTTGAATATGACACATGTCTTTTGAATCGTCCTCTAAAGAAGCCTCTATCTTGACTATGAAATCCAATATAAGTGGATGGGCCGTGAAAAGGTCAACAGACAGACAGACACACATACACATTTTTAGTATTAGTATGCACAAGAAAGTATGTTTAATAACAACAACAAAAAAATTTAGTAAAATTACCATTAATGATATTGTAAAAAAATACTACTTACCTAAGATGATAATTTTAACACAGTCAGTTTACTTTTAATTGGCAATAGTTGGTGAATGAAACATTTTATCAGATTATGTGATGATATTTCAAAGATATTTTACTATTAGACAGAAAGTAGTGACACAGGCGACTAACTAACTGGAGTCTGGATACGTATTTAAGTGGAATAGAATGACAGTCAATCTAGATGGTGTCGAGTATAAAGGTCAAACCACTGCGGTTGCGGTGGCTAGTGCTAGATACCCTCCTGCATTTGTATGATCTAATTTAATATAACGGATTCGAGAACTATTTTATGAGAGTAGTATCTGTAATATTTGAAATTGTATTTCTTATGCCTTGTTCCAAGTTCTGCTTGTATAGATATAACTTAGAACATCTAGGTACTTTTTAATTTTGCTCGATGATTAGATGAATTTAGGTTAAGTCAGTTTCAAAGTAGGTACTTTTCATCATTTCCTCGCCGCCCTGGTATGGTCGGTTCGGATTCTGGAGTGAGCTTGGCTAGCTCCGGTGGTGATATGCACAGCAGTCTCACGTACCTGCAGCGGATAACTACGTCTAAGTACGGAAAAGAAACCCAGGACATAAAAAGAAGCAGGAAGGTAAGTAAGTACAATTTAGAGTTCAGAAATCAGAAACAAGTTAATGATATTTTTGAAAGTCAACAAAATTTTGATGTAGAGCTCATTATGTTCAGGCTGCTGGTAGACTAGAAGTCTAATTAGACAGTGACGTTGAGCGCCAAAAAATACACTTTTTTAAAATTCAGATACAAGTTAGCCCTTGACTGCAATCTCACCTGGTGGTAAGTGATGATGCAATCTAAGATGGATGCGGGTTAACCTGGAAGGGGTATGGCAGTTTTTGTTAAACCCATACCCCTTTGGTTTCTACACGGGATCGCACCGGAACGCTAAATCTCTTAGCGGCACGGCTTTGCCGGTAGATTGATAACTAGCCACGACCGAAGCTTTCAACCAGACCAGACCAGAAAGTTAGAAATTATAAAATTCCAAACCCCTACCGGGAATCGAATCTGGGACTTCCCACTAACAAGACCACAGCGCTTACCACTGCGCAAGGGAGGTTACAATAAATCTGTGCAATTAATAGGCAAGAGAAAACATCTGGCCATATATCGAGTAGCCCTAACCTAGATACCACACTGAGCACTAAATTAACGTCATAACCATTAAGCACAATGTTGCCTCTTATCTAGAGAACGCAATTGGCAAACTTGAATTGAATTGCCAATTAAACGAATCAGTTAACAGATCATCGTCGCAAATAGTCTAGTAGATTGTGTAAATTATCAGTGCCCATTACTTACATTATCACTGATTTGGTTAGCACGTCACCGCGAGTCCCAAAGGCGCCGAACGCATAAATTGTTTAAGAAAATAGACCGCCCACAATGAAATCGAGAGCTTTCGTTTGTTAGAATCGCGCTTTACACGTGTTGTACCTAATAGCATGATGGACGATGGACATCCCATTTTGAAATTGATAACTTATTGGAAGTTTTAGACTGTTGTGTGCTTATTGTGCGCTTGGGAGACACAATAGGCTACTTGACACTTTTTTAAAGTTGGTCTTAAATGGTTAATATTTGTGCTATTATATCAAAAAAATTAACACTATATTTTTTTGCGCCCTAAAAACCGTAAAACTTTCATTTAAAAATATATTTTTCTTAGACAGGTGAAACACTGTCGGCCATGTTTGGCCGATAGATTATCTGTGCTCTGACGTCATGCATTTGTAAACAACAGCATAACCTCCCAAAGTTTAATAAACATGACTTCTATACTAGTTTACATGAAAAATATAGTAATTTTCGTTAATGTATCATCCGAGAATGTGAAAAACGCATCGATAAAGACCACAGGAAAGTTGTGGATTAGAGTGCCCAGTAAAATAAATATACGTAACGCGAAGACTTGCTTAAAGGGATCCTATATGACTAACGACTTCAACCCAAATTTATTTTTGCAAAGATCACTTTGTTGTAAGTCTTACTTAATAACTTATTCAATTTATAAAGAGAAAACGATATTTTTTTACGTTTACTATGAGTTTTTAGAAATATATAAAAACTAGCTTATGCTCGTGACTTCGCCCGCGTGGACTTCATAAATTTCAAACCTCCATTTAACCCACTCAGGGGTGGAATTTCAAAAAATCCTTTCCTAGTGGATACCTTCTGTTTACCTACAAAGAACACACCCACCAAATTTCATGTATCTAGGACCAGCTGTTTAGATGTTTAGGCTGTGCGTTGATATATAAGTTAGTCAGGACTCTAAATTGGTTCTGGTTGGTCTAACTAAAGGTTGCCTGGAAGAGATCGCTTTAGCGATAAGGCCGCCTTTGCATGCTACAGCTATTAGATTAAGATCCTGTATTGTGTTTTTTCAATGTTTACTTTGTGTTGTGTGCAATAAAGTGTAAAATAAAATAAATAATAAATTTTATATATATGGATACTACGTTAGTCCCCGCGTGACATAGGGATGACATTTCTTTGTTTACATATTTAATGACGTCACATCATGGCTGACAGCGTTTTCTGCGTTTCAAATAAAAATAAAAACTGTATTTTTTAAAATTGGATTTATATATCCATCCTGCGTTTTTAATAATTGTTATTGATATATTTCGTTGTCTTAAGCAAAATACTATAATAAATAATCATTTATTGGACGAAATTAGATATGAGTCAAGTAGCCTATTGGAAACCGTTTATTTTCTTCATTCACCAGGATGGTAGGAGGTAGTCCTGGATAAATCTAACTAGGTACCTATATAAGTCCCGCAAATTGCTATTGCGCTGGTATCATGTCTCATTAACATCGAAATGACGTCATTAGGACGTCAACCGAAATAAAAATATAGCATCAGCTTGAAACTTCAGTCTATTGCTGACGCCATTAAAATGGCGGCCACGCGCATTAGCAATTTGCGGGACCTATATGTAAATTTTATTTTTTTGAGAAAAATAGAAATTGGCAAGAACTTCAACGCAACTTCTCAAAGGTAGGTTGTCTAGCTATATTATGATAGTTTTTATCCCTAAAAACATTGGGGTCGTTCGGGATATACGGAATTCAAATTTTATCGATGTTTCACCATAAATTCGTCTTTGAAACGATTTTTAACCGATTTCCAAAATCTGAATCAGAAAGATTCAGATTGAAATCACACACACAACTAACCAACCTACATTTTAACATCTAAAGAAGTCTTCTAAAACATTGCAAAATAAACACACTGATCTTCTCGTATATGAAGATATCTACATTTTCTTAGGAATAGACAATGAACAATGTGCACGATTGCCGCAGTAGACAATAGTATGCGCCCTAAGCCAATGCGATAAGTTAAATCTGCCGAGAAATCCAACGGGACATGGGTTTCAATAGAATTTCAATCAGACAACATTAATATTCTTCGGCACTTGTCTCGTTAGAATATATGATGCTTACGCGCGCCGGTTTAGTAAAAAACGGTAATATTTTTGGTGAAAATTTTAACCCTGTAAAATATGAAAGGTTAGAAATACCTGGTTACTTTGTATTAATATTTGGCTCGTCAATGATCGGCTGTTTTGGTTAAATAAGGCCTGGGGAGACAAAGCGTGACAGCAGCAGGCCATCAGAATGTCACACCGACCGTGTGTCAACAATAGGGTCTTGCAGTAATAAAATGATGTAATCTTTTATATAGCGGTAGTTTATAAATGAGGCAAGAATTCATTATTAAATAGAATCATTAAAAAAACATAATTAATTATTAACGTTACGCTGTACGGCATCCTATTAATGACGTCACAAGGCGTAGGTACACGATAAATATGTTTCAATTTTGTAACATAAAAATAGAGTAATTTCTGCGAGAAAATATTCATACCACTGATTCGGAAGCCTTTCCTGCCGAGAAGAATTTTTATAATATTAGTGTGATTAGTGTGATTTTAGCTAAAAGGCAATTTCTTATGTCAACGATTCCTGATGTTAACAATCACAAACAACAATACGTAGGGAAGCTTTTGTATTGACATGAGAGCCAATTTATGGATGGTTACCAATTCATCACCTTGAAGATGCACAAACAAACGAAATGCAACGTGATGATGCGAACGTATTTCATAAGTAAATATACGTAATGGAGGAATCGCGAACGGCTTTATGGTGTATCCACGTGAACTGATTTTGAGAAATGGTTATTTCGAATTCCGCTGGGTTAAAAGTACCCCATGGATATTTAGGTGGTAATTTGTGCCAGCAGATTTATTGTTCTCGGAGAAAAAGTAGGTTAACATATATTATTAATATTATTATGTTAGTGCTTGTAAGTAGGTATTACAAAGTCAGTAGCTTGATGATTAGGATTTCTGACGATGAGAACATAGGCTTGAAGCCACAAATAAACGAAATGCAAAGTGATGGTGCGATATTAATTAATAAGTAAACATACGAAATGGATGAATCGCGAACGGCTTTATGGTGTACTCACGTGAACTGATTTTGAGAATTTTAAGAAAATTTTCACATTAAATTTTTATTATTTTTTATAGGTACATAAAGATTTTATAATTCTTAGGTCATTTTTACCCCACCTGGCTGTTGTTTGAGGGTTGATCATTCGTGCGGAACAATACCAGAGTGAACGACAATACGCTGTCAACGCTTTTTCATTACTTACTGCTTACCTATATTGGAACAAAGATTGCATAGAATCTGTTTAAATAAAAAAAAAAAAATCACATGATCATCATGTATCAAGCCCATCGCCGGCTCACTACAGAGCACGGGTATACTCTCAGAGTGAAAATGCTTTTGGCTATAATCAACCACGCTGCTGGCCTGTGCGTAGTATTGGTAGACTTCATAGATAGATAATAGCTATGACAATGCAAATTTCAGCCCGATTCGTCCGGTAGTTTGAGCTGTGCTTTGACAGATTAGTCAGTCACCTTTTCCTTTTATATATTAGATAGATGGAAAATTTTGACCTTGTACGATCTCTTTTAGCAAAAATCAGCCATATCGCATTGAAGAAATGATGATCAGTCAGGCATTTCTACAGCGTGGGTACATATAGCTGCAGGATATAGATAAAAAGATAACAAACCAAATTTTATTAAGTAAAATACAAATAGTAATATAATAATAATAAAATACAAAAAGTATATTCCACGCGGGCATGATTTGTACAGTAATTAGATAAGCTTTAAGTTTTATTGTATTATTTTCATTAAAAAAGTAAGATATAAAAAAGTAGCAACAAGACGTCTCTACGGCCACTGTGTTCAAGCAACAAGCGCCGAACGGCACGTCGTCGTACAGGCGGCGCCTCTCGTGTTCATCTCAACACTTTGGCACTTTGGTCATGACTATTTACCTACATTTTGACGCCAATGCCAGTGAGATCCTTGCTGAATTAAACATACTACAGCGTTGCTATCTTTAGAAGAAGGGTCACTAGGTAATCATTAATTAATCATTAGATCGAATCTTTTCTGCAGCATCTGTATTCAGTATTAAGTGTTATATAAACACCGAATATACGTTGTTTTGCTACGTATATTAGGAAGTAGCTGGTGTTCCTATATATTTTCAGAACCATGGAGTCGTAGGAACGACGAGCTAAAAAAGCCTAAACTAAGAAAGAAAGCCAAGTATTGCTAGCTAAGAAAGCACCTTTTTCATCCCAGGTATCACAAACATCATTCTATGCAAAGCATGCATGAAAAGCGGACACCGGAACAAGAACTATAGATACTTAGTACGAGTAAATGCAAGAGTGTATTGCAATGCTCAGCCTACTTTGACTCCCCTAGTCCCTAAAAGCCACGGAGATCTGGGCGATCTGCTAAGCTGCTGAATTGAACGGGATGGCTAGGTGATCCGGCAAGAAGCTACACTAGTGGTCTTAGTCTCAGCCACAATTGACCCAGATATACGAAGATCACCCACGTATGAGCGCCAGGCACCCATATCTACGCTTGTAATAAACTGTATGTGGTTTCAGCTGGCGTCAAAAATTTTATATAAAAATTGAAAAAAAAAACTTTAAAAAAATAAAAATATATATAAGTAACATACGAAATTTTGTATGAAAACGTGTCGGAGTTGCATTGGATTAACACCTCTAAAAGCAGTTACGCACTTATCCGATAGTAGTCTGTGAAAATAGGGATATAAAAACCTCGAACCGAACTCGGATCACATGAGTAAATATCGTGCTCGGATATAGCTTACGCACTAATCCGATCTCTGATCCAAATCCAAGCTATTCAGTGGACATCTTTGACATATTATCTACGTGATCTACGTCATATGTTCGATTTGACTCCGAGGTACATCCGAGATATTCTCACGGATGACGGAGAGAACTCGGATGACGGAAGTCGGCGTTAGTGCGTAAGCTACCATACAAATTGTTCTATAACTCCTTCGGAACGTATTTTTATTTTTTACGGACTCGGATCGGATGCAATGCGTAATCGTCCTAACGATACATACTAAAATTTTCAAGTACAGGTATTTTTCCGAATTGTGAGAGTTTGGGTTTCAAGACATCACCATGGCGCGATAGGTATTTCGTGCTGTGCAATTTACCTACATATCGACATATGCAATTGTAGAACCTCCTGAATTATACATTGAATTAAATAGCGGTTTAGATCATCACATCAGTTGTATAATAGAAATGACATGTTTATCAGTATCACACTTATGTGCTGAAGGCTCGGAGAATACAAATTGCAAATAACAATTTCATTCTACATTACTCGAACGAAATTGGGTCAGATCGGAATCGTTTTCGTCTGCTCGTTATGTCTACTGTCTTGAAAAATTCTTGAAAATGTACTTGATGCAATGCTACGAATATCTTTAATTAGCAGGATAGCTGAAGACCGATTCGCGTTTCCGCTAAGCGCAATTTAATTTCGTCTATAATTAGTCATTGATCTAAAATTAAAGCTGTTTTAATAAGCCTCTTTATTATCAAGTATCCTTATTAGTTATTATAATGCGAAAGTGTGTTTGTTTGTTGGTTTGTTAGTTTGAATAGAATAGAATACTGTTTATTCGAGGTATCATATACATGTTGTTGGTTTGTCCTTTAATCACGTCGCAATGGTGCAACGAATTGATGTGATTTTTTGCACGGGTATAGATAAAGACCTGGAGATCACTCTCCAGGCTATGTCACCATAGGCTACTTTTTATCCCGGAAAATCAATGATCTCTAGTTCAAATCTTGTTTCAAATAGGTGCTGGCCTTAAACTTGGACTGTCATGTGTTATTCAAAATCTAAAGTACTTTAACATTTTAAGAACCCCAAGACACAAGCATCATGGAAGTAGGAACCAAGTTATAATTCTTATTACAAGCATGTCTGCGATTATTTTTCAGAAAAAATGTGGCAACTGTCAAAAGTGCCATAATACGTTCATTCTCTTCAGAATATTATTCTCGCTTTTTTTATTGCGAGACAGGCATAGAGTTATGGAGATAACCACATCACTGGAGACAGGCTTGCGCTAGATAAGGTTTAGGTTGGAACGCGCTTGCCTAGAAGATAATAATTGAGTAAACAGTAATCTTACCATAAATCATATCTGAATCTGCGCGCTCATATAAATAATGCACCATAATATGAAAACAAAACAAAATACTATTGTCTCGTCATTATCACAATAATAGATAGTCTCATTTATCAATTGATATAATATATATTTTTAAGGCCACTCGTCTAAACTCTAAACGTTAAATATAAAATACGACCACATACGGCTCGCAGGTAATATAATAGTTGTGTCCACTTCCTAGTATCTGTTACGCTCGATCTTTACTCTCGTAGATAGAGGTGACAATAAATTCTAATAAAAGACGTTTCATTGAGATTAATTGTATGCAAAAATATAAATGTTTACACGGTTAGTATGGAAATAGGTTTTCGAATAATGTTTTATAACATTTTAGCCCGTAAAATGTTTATCTGGTCATAAATTTTAACACAAAATATAAGCTTTACCAGAGGCTCTACGATCTCTTTAACCTAATTTGATAAACTGAGTAAGTCATCATCATCATTATCATCACATCGTCAACCTATAATATATTATATAGTCCGTCGTCCACAGCTGAACATAGAATTTGCTGATTTGACGACCGCCCTATAGCGCAGTGGTAAGTGCTGTGGGCTTATTAATGGGAGGTCTCAGGTTCATTTCATTTCATAATTTTCACAAATAATAAATAATAATAATAATGTGTGGTCTGGTCTGGTCGGAGACTTCGGCTGCGGCTAGTCACCGTGTAATTTTATAACTGTGTGTAATTCAAGTGAGGTGAAGAGTGCCTTTAGAACAGGCAAGTTACACCGAAATATGGCGAAAATAGCCTTATGTCGGTTTAATCTAGCCGCAAACTAATAGGGCGCCAAGAATTCGATAATGAGAGTGATAAACGATATCAGAGATTCGATTACAGTCTACAACCGTGAGAACTTTGCCATATTCTCGGGTTACCAAAACCTTTTAGATCTTTCACTTTTTAAAATTTTTCAATTTGTTCGGAAGTAGGCATGATAAATTATCATTATTACGCAGTTATTTGTACGCAGCCAACTCTATACTTAGGTATTTAAAAAAAACTCGTGAAAACATTTTAGTACTTATATCAAAAAAAGTATATAGGTAGGTATCTACCGAAGCTCAAACGAATAAGCAACTGTATAATGTTGCAAAATATTAGCATAGCAAACACGTGATTCTTTGACTATATAAATATAATTACAAATAACAAACTTGAAACTTTATATTTTCATTTTACTCTAAGCAGAAGGAATTGCTAATACGGTAGGTACCTACCGTTGTAAAAAAAATTCAAAGGTACAAATGTTGATTTAAAATTCGTATGAATGAATTGCCATCTACTACTTATAATCATAAGTGTTATTCTCACCAGTGTTATTATGTTTATATCCAATCCAATCCAATCCATCAGCCTTTCCGCGCCACCAAACACGTTCCTCCGCCTTCCTCATTCATCCGCTCCCAACCACCTTCTTCAGGTCATCGGTCCAGCGGGCTGGGGGTCGTCCCACACTGCGCTTGTTTATATATCTTTGTCTATATAATATATGTATGTGAATCTAAATATATAAAAGGCAAAGGCGACTGACTGACCGCCTGATCTATTAACGCACAGTTTAAACCACTGCAACTGGACGGATCGTGCTGGGCATGCAGATAGCTAATAGGAAGAAGACATCGCATAAGAAAGGATTTTTGAACATTCAACCCCAAGGGTTGTATGTAAAATAGGGTTTAAAATTTGTATAGTCCACGACGCAGTCGCTGGCATAAGCTAGTAGATCATAAGACTATCGTTACCAAGATCTAAGGGTGAGATCTATAGAGCGCACTCTGACTTTGCTTAGACTTTAAGACGGAGTCAAAACGAGACAGGGCTACATCTCTCACATAAATCTGTCTCGTTTTAACTCAACCTTAAGTCTGAGCAAAGTCAAAGTGCGCTCTATAGATCTGAGCCTAAGTATTTACACGAGAACTTAGGTAGATTATATCTACAAAGGGGCGCGAGTGAATTTCAATTCATCTCTACATGCGTAAGCGCTTACTCCTCATTTGGTTTTCATAGTAGCATTAATATTCAGTATAAATTATGGATCTGGCAGTCTTTCCGGCGCTCCTGTCACTCTTTGTCAAATGATAATCAGTTGCCACTAGCTTGCCACTATGCGAGATATTATATAACGAGATAATCAAACACTGCTGACAGATCATTAGCATATTATTATGCCTCCACTAAATGGCAAAAACAGTAACGAAAACATAAAAACTGACTAGGCATATTAAGTATTATTACATTTCACCGCGGTTATTAGCCTCTAGAGGACCGTGTAATTTTTTGCGGAAAGGATCAGCCTGGCTGGCCAATGCGGGATTGCTGCCGGTATTCTTGGCATGGCGAGTGGGCATAATTTGTACTGTAATTAGGTAATGCTAGCTTTAAGTTATATTGTAACATTTTAAATTTTTTTTTGTTTTTTTTTTTAATTGAAAAAAATATTATAAAAAATATTCTAAAAATATGAAAAAAATAAGTATTATATATATTATATTTTACGTTAAGTACCTACTGAGTTAAGTATTTGAGGAGCTGGCGACCAAAACGGTGTAAGTAGTTATACGCTTCTGATCAGATTACTTTTTCTTTAATCCGGACGTTTTTGACTCACTGATCAAATCTCAGAAGTCTTTCCAAGTTAAACTACCTAAGAGCTCAAACTGTAATGAAATTGAGGCCAAAGTTCATGATTTTCTTTTCTAATACAGTCATTTTCATCATTTTTTATATAATGCGTACAAAATGAGTCCTCAGTTCAGAGTCAGACTATGGTTCTCACGCACCATTTTAACTTTATATGTCAACTGTTATGTCAAAGGTACCTACGATTTTTAGAAGACCGAGACGGTCACGCGGCTTGACGTCAAGCACGTAGATTTTTGCTTGAGTCAAGTATTTTGACCGTTTACAACAAGCTCTTTGGTAAAATATTTTAAAGGTGAACCGTACTTTTGACATAACAGCTGACACAAAGTTAAAATGGCACATGAGAACTCATTTTGTACGGACTATACAGTCATTTTCTTTTCTATTTCCTGAGCCGGCTTCCATATAATATCATCAGGTGACCTCTCTACTCATCAACTCACTAAAGGTGTTAAAGCTAATCTCGTACGTAGGCGTTGGTTAATTCGACAAAGTGTTTATTTGCCGTCCAATAAACCCGATTGTCCAAACAAATTTGACGTTTACGAACCTGCGATATTTACGGAATTCCTTGTATAGAGGCCACGAGTAATTTTACAACGTGCTACTTTGGTAACAAGATAGTGTATGGCCGTGAATTCTTTGGTTATCCTGCTCCCAATTATTAAATCAAGACAAAATAGATGAATAATAACACCAGCAAAATATGAATATAGAGCTGTTTAATGACTATTGTAAGTATTTTTTTTAATAAAGGTTTTATTAATGTATCATGATCATCATGATCAACCCATCGCCGGCTCACTACAGAGCACGATCTCCTCTCAAAGCGAGAAGGTTTGGCCATATCCTACCACGCTGGCCAAGTGCGGATTGGCAGACTTCACACACCTTTGAGAACATTATGGAGAACTCTCAAGCATGCAGGTTTCCTCGCGATATTCTCCTTCACCGTTAAAACAATTGATATTTAATTACTTAAAACGCACATAGCTCCGAAAAGTTAGAACCGAATCATTGACCTCCGATTAGGGGGCGGACGTCCTAACCACTAGGCTATCACAGTTTATTGTATGCCTAAACGCAATACCTCTGTTTTTACTTTTTACGCGTAAGAAATATTATAAAGACATACTTACCTAGTGTGTATTCATATAGAACTGATATAACAATAGCCTGTTTTTAGTTAGAATTTAAAATACTTACCAAGAACACATACAGTATTTTAATATTAAAATGTGTTTGAAGAGCACCCTTAGTTGAAGAATGATCTAATTATTGTTCTTGAGGAAATTTAAAGGTGCGTCGTGGTGTCGAAAATTTAACGGCAGACAATTTAACGTAAAATATAAATACGTATAAGTAACGTAGTCTGGAATGTAGCGTAAAATATTTGTAGGTATGTATTTAGCACAGGCAAATGAAGAAAATACTTGCGATAACTACACAGACAGGATAAATACAATATAGAGATGAACTGATGGTATTATTTTGCTATTGACTTGTAATCCACGAAACTTTCTTGCCAGCAGCTAAAGAGTAATGAAATCACATCGCACGGTCCAAATGATTTGAGACATTGACAGATGAAAGGGAAATGGTTAACTTCAATTCGACGCCGGTCATTCGATAAATAAAAGGTAGAGAGACGCTAACTTTCATGTGAAACTTTGTAATTCTTGACATGGGTGGATAAACTTACATATTTTTTTCATAGGATATCGGCTTGCATTATTTTGTTGGATACACCAGCGTCTGGTCGAAATATCTATAATAATATAGATTTTCCTGCTTTGTCTTATTAGTAAATAGTGATTAGTGATGATTCGTCCTAGGACAGTGTTAGAGATTTTGGGATGAGCCTAACTGGACAAAACAAAGAGTTATAGTACCTAAGTAATCTTAAGCTCTATATAATAAGTATCTGCTTCGAAAGTACACAGTATATTAAACAGCAATTACTTTCCCATGGTTTTACTTGTAGGTATATCTGTATAGAAGAAAATCTTGGTACCAATATTTTAAAAAGTTATGTTATAAATATCATTGGTTATCCATACTTATAATATTATAAATGCGAAAGTGTGTCTGTCTGTCTGTCTGTCTGCTAGCTTTTCACGGCTCAACCGTTCAACCGATTTTGACGAAATTTGGTACAGAGGTAGCTTGCAACCCGGGGAAGGACATAGGCTACTTTTTATCCCGGAAAATTTAAAAGTTCCCACAGGGTTTTTAAAAACCTAAATCCACGCGTACGAAGTCGCGACCATCAGCTAGTTTACCATAAATTCCATAAAAAATAGTGGTGACATTAATATATGGGTAGTATCTACTACTGAATTCTCTTTTTAACCTAGAAATAAATTCGATTAAACTCTCTGCGTCTATTTTTTTCGTCGATTCTCAATTTAATATTTTTTCATTCCCATTAAGTAGTAGTCGGAAGCAAAAAGTTAATCGAATAATATGATAAAGGTAAAAAAATCATACGTTTCTTTATGTCGGATAAGAAATGGAATGAGCTTTCATTCCACGCTTGGGTAAAATCGAATGACGACATTGAAATCTTGTTCTTATTTTTTAATAAATCGATCACGAATTGACTATTAGATTCAATAGAATGTTCATTTAATAAAAGGTATTTAAAGTTAGGTATTTGAAAACGCATTTTAGTGAATGTCATAAACAGAAAAATCAAGGAGAAACTGATAAAGCGGCTAAGCAAATGATTGCAGTGGATCAGCTAAAAAGGTAACAGAAATATCCTTATTCTATTATGAATACATGTAAAACATAGGATAAACTAAAACTTTTGTACATTTTTTTACAGCCAAGAGCGGAAATTTTATTCTAACAACATCGATTTACGTACCGACCTACTGTCAAACTAGTAATTGTAAAGTAGTAGTCAATTATCCTCTGCTTATACTAAATAGATAATATTTTATAACTATTAAGTATATTATTAGGCACTCTCTTCGTAAAATAGACTTTTCAAAGATTTATAGCACTAAATTATTATTAACAAATTGGTAGATTCCTAAATCGCCTATCCTTTAACTCACGTTCCTTAGTTCCAATTATCTACTAGCTGATGCCCGAGATTTCGTGCGCGTGGATTTAGGTTTTGAAAATCCACTGGGGACTCTTTATTTATTACCTGGGTCACTGCCCAGATCTTTGACTATATCCATGCAAACAAACACGTCGATCCGTTGCCCTATTGCGGCGTGATTGAAAGATAAACTAATAAACAAACACAATTTCGCATATTTATAACATGGGTAATGATCACCGAGTAGCCACCGATGGATAGCGATCGTGAATCACTTATGCCACAAAGATACTGAGCTAAGTATATTATGGATGTACGAACTTTTGACTGAATGCATAAAATACTGAATGCATGAAATATGTACGGGACAATTTTGTGAAAGCAGTTTTCAGTTACACTGAATCTTCGAATCGGGAACATGTACATAGTAAAGTAAATACTAGCTAAGCAGTGCCGGCATCACGTTCCTTCCGTTTTAGTCGACATTATCGCGTGTTGGTGTTCGGACGTGTTGGTCTGCGGACTGGCGCGACAACCACGCGGTATTGCGGCTTTCGCACTTGACCGTATCAACTAACAAAAAAAAGCTTCAGTAAAAAACAAAACCGAACAGTATCCATAGAACGAACTTCCGCATTTCAAGTTTTGTGAATGAGTGAATGATTTTCAGTGAACCGTGCATTAGAGGTCAGTATGTGATTAGTTACGACTTAAGTTATTATTGACACCGTGTAAGGGTAATGTTTTTCTTTATTACACACGCTTTTCTTGAGTTTTCAGTTGAGCGTTAAAAATTTACTGTGATTGATTTATTACCGGAGCTAATAACACTAGCAGGAACTTATTTCAGGACGACGGACGTTTAAATTCGCAGTTATTATCTAATTTTAATATGTTGACTAACTTTTTCCTGATACTTCGTACCTACCTACATTTGGAATTTAAAACTTGTGTACGTTCGTAAAAGTTTTGTGAATGAGTGAATAATTTTCAGTGAACCGTCAGGTCAGTGAAAGGTCAGTATGTGATTAGTTAGGTACGGCTTAAGATATTATTGACTTAGAGAAGGGTAAAGTTTTTCTTTATTAAGCACACTTTTCTTTGAATTTTTTGTTGAGCGTTGAAAACTTTATTATAATTATTGACTTAAATTATAATCGGTGCTAATAACACAGAAACTCATTGCAGGATGACGTTCAAAGTCGCAGTCATAATCTTGTTTTACTTTGTACCGAGACGTGGAATTTAAAAATTACGCTAGCATTTCTCAAAATTTTTGCTTGATAGGACCATAACATTGACTAACAAATAAATTATCAAACACGCTTTTCTTAGAGTTTTCCGGAAAATATTACACTTAATTACTCGCTGCTAATAATAATAGGTAACACTTCTAACAGTAGCTTATTTCAGGACAACGAGATGTTCAATTTCGCAGTTCAGTATCTTGTTTTAGTTCATCGTTGGAATTTCTCAATTTTTTTCTTGATAGAGGTAGGTAGGTACGTGGTTCTAGCGAGAACCTTCGTGCATAATCTCAATTCTCAAATTTCTAGACCCAGGCGGCTTGAGCTGACCTTGAATGTGTCAATCAGTCAAACCACAACAGAAATCAAATGCTTTGCAAATGAGGAGCTTGCAAATAAATTGGTATCATCATGATCAACTCATAGCCGGCTCATTGCAGAGCACGGGTCTCCTCGTAGAAGGGTTTGGCCATGTCCATCACGCTGGCCAAATGCGGATTGGTAGACTTCACACACCCTTGAGAACATTATGGAGAACTCTCAGGCATGCAGATTTTCTCAAGATGTTTCCTTCAACGTTAAAGCAAGTAATATTTAATTTCTTAAAACGCACATAACTCCGAAAAGCCCGGGATCGAACCGCCCAATAAGACGCGGGCGTTGTAACCACTAAAGTATCACGGTTTGGTGGTAATAAAATGGTATAATTGCACGAAATTAAATTTTACATGAGAGCACAAAATTTAAAGAAAGATGTTAAAACTTTGTATGTAACTAGCTTATGCTTGCGAATTCGTCCGCGTGGACTACACAAATTTCAAACCCCTATTTCACCGCCTTAGGGTTTAATTTTCAAAAATCCTTTCTTAGCGGATGCCTACGTCATAATAGCTATCTGCATGCCAAATTTCAGCCCGATCCGTCCAGTAGTTTGAGCTGTGCGTTGATAGATCAGTCAGTCAGTCAGTCAGTCACCTTTTCGTTTTATATATTTAAATTATGTCATATTGATCGAAATCACGAATTTTGTAGTCAGTTTTGGAAATAAGTGACGAACTCACGAACTTTAAATTAAAGTTGAGCACAGTTTTAGGCTGTTTTGTTTGGAAATAAGTTCCGATATGTATTCAATAGGCCAAAAACGTGCGGATGAAAAAAAAAGTATTTTGATCAGAAGTGACCACAATCTGGTGTGAATTGATCACATTTTTGTTTGCCAGCTCCTCATAATTTTCATAATAATTATTTATAGGTATATCTAAGTCAGATAGATCGCTCATAATAAAGCTCAGAGTCACTCAGCGGACGATGGAGAGAGCTATGCTTGGAGTTTCTCTACGCGATAAAATCAGAAATGACGAGATCCATAGGAGAACTAGAGTAACCGACATAGCTCATCGGGTTGCGAAGCTGAAGTGGCAATGGGTAGGGCACATAGTTCGTACAACCGATAGACGTTGGGGTCCCAAGGTGCTGAAATGGCGATCTCGCACCGGAAGACGCAGCGTTGGAAAACCCCCCACTAGGTGGACGGACGACATTAGACGAGTCGCAGGGAGTCGCTGGATTCAGGCGGTGCAAGGCCGTGGCGTGTGGAAGTCCCTACGAGAGACCTATGTCCAGCAGTGGACGTCTATTGGTTGATGATGATAACGATTATGAAGTGAGATGGTATGATAATGGTTTGTTTAATTATTGATCGGTGTGTCCCGCACTGAAGCCGAAAAGCCGGATAGGTAGGTATATGTAGAGTTTAGTCAATTTAACCTTAACCTGGCCCGCCCGCACATTACATTTAAATAAATTGTCGAAACTGTAACAATTACGTGAATATTTATTATTTTAGGCATTGATAGAGAATGTAGCTCTTTATTCGTAATCAAATAATAAAAAATTTAAAAAACCCTGTCAAGAAACGAACTAAAAATATTCATATTTGAGAATGGCGGCATGCAATCGTTATGTCGAGTTTTTTTTCAAAAAAATTATAGCCAGTGTCACTTAGAATGATGTAAGGATTCTACATCACTGGATTCTAAGGATTCTATAGATACCCCATATCTATTTATGGGCCCCATGCATCTAGGTATATCTCTGCAGACATTTAGAAGTTACGGTGTATAAGGAAACTCATAAACACTAGGTACGTTCTTTTTTTCGGTAGTCCTGTAAAAGAAAAAGTTCTTCCAAGGGTTTAATGAGAATTTGCTAAAAATATTTTTTTTACAGACAAGATTAACAAACTAGTATAGTACGCTAGAAAGTTAGGAGTTTATGTTAAGTAATCCATAATCATCGAGGAAAGCTTAGAAGTTAACGATATCCGAAGCTTGGAAAATCAAATACATATAATACCTATGTTGTTGTTCTTAGAAGCAATTAACAATAATTATTATATTGCCGGTTATTGTACGCTTGTCTTACAGATCAATTTATTGTATTGTATTAATTAGACAGCCGTCAGTGTCAAGTGGATGATCTGGGCTCTCATTTAATATTCATGTAGATTGTTTTGGTTTTAGGGATTGCTTAGATAATTTATTTGTGGATAGTAAAATCATCAGCATATTAAGCTTATTTTAATTTTGGGTTTGACGACCTCCCTAGTGCAATATGTAGTGAGTGCTGTGGTATTGTAAGTGGGAGCTCCATGATTTGATTCCCGGCAGGAGCAATGTGGGATATATAATTTCTAAATTGTCTCTGGTCTAGTCTGGTGAGAGGCTTCGGTCGTGGCTAGTTACCACCCAACTGGAAAACCCGTGCCATCAAGCGATTTAGCGTTCCGGTACGATACAGTGTAGAAACCGATAAGAAGTGTGGGTTGCACAAAAACTGCCATACCCCTTCTAAGTTTGCCCGCTTCTATCTTAGACTGTGAGGTCGCAGAGTAAACTTGTAAGATGTAATGGACTGGAATAAAAAAAAGTAGGCTAAAACTCATCAAAACATGAATCTAACAATCTTATTCCACTAGTCCCTATCTAAGAGTATGATCGTTTGGACCCAGTATTTAACAGTGACACAATTTTACCTCAATATAAAATAGATGACATTGAACTAAATTAAACAATACATACTATTGTAGCTGTTATTATGGAAACTGTATCTTGAAAGGAAACTGTACGGTAACTTGAGGATGTACTCGTGTAAACATTTCCAATATTTTGACGAGCAATTCATTTTTATATGAATGTAGGTATAATATATGAAATTGGTTTATCGGAAACGGCTCTAATGATTTGGATGAAGATACTTTCCAAGTTTTGTAGTTAAATTTCATTCCTGAGTTCCCGCGGTAAGAACTCGAGAAAAGTCGAGCCAAGCTCAGTCTGTACCGGTATGGTCTACCGGTGGTACGCATTTGACAACTGTTTCATCCACCATCGTTCATAGACATAGGGTCAATTAATTATTATTGTAATATATTATTATATAAAATAAACAACTTGATTTCAATTTCATTTCTGCACTAAAGCATAGAATATATAATAGTACTAACGACTAAAGTTAGAAGAAATTTAAATAGCACTTGGCAGTTTTAGTAAAATATCTTTAAACTTTAAGGGCGGCTAGCAGGCGGTTGCAATAATACTGTGTCTGGCAATGTATGACGTGATTACTAGTAATATAAAAAAAATAGAATTTACACTTTGACGTAAGATTTTTTCACCATTATTACTTGTTATCTCCCGAAGCCACATGATCCAAACTTCATAGTCGCTGATCGTTCCTCCCAGTGTTGGGGACTATACGAAGATAAACTTTGAGCTTGTAACCCTACAAGTAACGAAGGTGTGGCACGTGCTAGCTCTACTTCTAATACTTGATTTTAATTCTTTTCATTTTCGATGCCGTCAGATTTACCTGTTTGTTGTAACGAAATTGACGCCTATTAAAATATAATTTATGTTATTATGTCAATAGTGGGATTATTTAATCACATTCGCATGCATAACCAATTGAGTGCGATATTTATTAGAACATTTGAATAATCTTTATTGGCACTAACCCATTTGCAACGGTTCTCGAATAAAAATCGTTTTTTGTTGTGAATCGATTTAAGTGCATGCTCAATGTGTAAACAAGTTTTCAACAGTTTACCTGCTTTAGTTACGGTAACGCAAACTGCTTTTATATGAGAATAAATTAACTTCTGAGTTCTAAAGTTCATCTACACCAGAAAAAACATGATTGTTTACATAAAGTGTGTAAAATCATGAAGGCTAACCATATTATGTGTACTATTTTTTGCTTTGGTTTTGTTTTCGTTTGTACAATTTTATTGTCTATACTTCATGCTGCTAAGCGGAGTGGATAATATTGTGTACCCCAATCCCCCAATCCTCTCACTTACAAGACCACAGCGTACGCCACTGAGCTACGTCTGCGCTAACTAAGCTAACTTTCGCTTGCTTTAATGCTGAAGGAAACATCCTAAGGAAATCTAGGACCAGGAAGTGTAAAATAAAGCATGCGTTTTTATTCTGATCACTAAACTATCCAGAGCCTACCTAACTAACCTAACGGGATCGCGGAGTAGAGCATATTATACAACGGGAATATAAATTGCGTTTTGCGTATCGTGCAGTTGTTTCTCGTGGGCCTGCAATTTATGCAGGGAGGTAATTCGCAGCTTCTCTCGGCTCTAGATGGTGTAAAGTAGGCTTAGGAGCTTTCGTACTGTGTTTATTTTTAACACTAGCTTTTCCTAGGTAGTTCTTTTACTAGATATTAGCTGATACCTGCGACTTCGTTCGCTTGGATTTAGTTTTTAAAAAATCCCGTCGGAACTCTTTGATTTGCCGGGATAAAAAGTGATCTACGTCACTTTCTAGGTTTTTAACTATACCCATGCAAAAAATCACGTCGATTCTTTGTGGCGTGATTGAAGGACAAACTAAACTAATAAACAAGGTTCGCATTTATAGTATGGGTAGTAATAGCATTCGGGGATAGGTAGGTATTATTTAAAGATTTAATAATTATTATTAGGTATTTAATTAAAATTTATTCATTCTATATTTTTTTACCAGAACAAAACTAGTAATTAGTAGGTAGTACGCGACAGGTCAAAATGGCAATCGGGGAAGGAACGCCCCGCACACCCGTACATCCCCCCGTGCGGGAGAGCGCATGTGACGTGCGGGTGTGCGAGGCGCCGCACTTCCCGATTGCCTTCTCAACCATGTCGCGGACTATACCTATGTACTAAACAGAAATTCAAAAGTTTGAACGGTTTAAATCCTTTGGATTTCTGTAATTTTTGCTTAGATGCCTTCAATTTAATCAAAGAGTTTAACATTTTGCCCAAGTTCGGTAGAATTTGTGAGAAAAGTTCGTAACGGGAGACTACAATTTATTATGGTATTCTTACTTGTACCTACTTACTAGAAGAAATGTAATCGCAATCAATAGGTAAAACACGTATCCATCCATGTACCAGTCTTGATAATCATTGCTTAATCAAAACAATGACTGAAAAAGTCGTTGCAAATAGTGCAGCGCTCCCCGATGACGTCATTGGTTATGTTGAGTCATAATCATAATAGTAACACTTTCAGGTCAATTAGCACGCCACGATATAAAGCGCTGGTCGGTCTGTTTGTCCGGAGATCAAAGATTTGTGGCTTCGTGCAAAGAATCTAATCAAACAAAATCAGATGTTAACTACGAGGTCAATGAACCCACGGTCCATTACATAAGTGATATCAAGTCACGCGTTTAAATTTTATACAATGGATTATTAATGTTTTTATGCGAATTGACGGTGGAACATGACTTTGCCATAAACATTTTTTAGAGTTCCGTAGCGAACGTTAATTAAACTATCTTACAACCTACAAACTTACATCTTACAGCTCAATTCGCTCAATCAGGCTTTCCTATTACAGAGAGAGCCAGCGCGTGTCAGACCTTTTTTTTTAATAAAAGCTGACAGTTTCTCTGCGTATTGTCCCCAACACAGAGGAACGATCAGCGACTTTGACGTTTGGATCATAGTGGATTTGGGAGTTAACAGATAATGAAGGTGTAAAAAATCTTACGTCAAAGTATAAAGTCTATTTTTTTTTCTTCGAAATAGTACTAGAAATCACGTCTTGTATTGCCAGACACTTATTATCGTGAACCCCCCTGCCAGACACCACGATATTAAGTGTCTTGCAATGCATGACTTGATTAAAAAAAAAATTAGACTTAAAAAGTCAAATTTTTTTATACTTTCTTCTTTGACGTAAGATTTTTTACACCTTTATTACCTGTTATCTCCCAAAGCCACCATGACCCAAGCTTCATAGTCTCCGATCGTTCCTCCCTGTGTTGGAGACAATAATATGCAGATAAACTTTTATAAAATAACGAAGGTCTGGCACGCGCTGGCACTTCTCCATATGGCAAGGTTCAAAGAGTGAATATAATACATGTACCTAATATCGATACGCGTGAGTCCATAAACAATTTTATTGATGTGTAAATGCGATAAGGCCGTTATTAAAAAATGTTATATTGATAAAAATAATTGACCGATATGATGATAACATTAATAATATACATATCGCATTTTCATAGTTTGAAACATGGAATTCAACGTAGTATATTACATATGTACAGAAATCAACTTGTATGTACTAATTTAAGAAATATCTTTTCGAATTTGTAAACATGATTTTTTTGAACGAAAAAGGTTTATTGTATGTAACCTATACCGTTTTTAATTATAAAAAATATACTTAGATATAGTTTTAGCGAAACAAGATTAGTATTTTTTTATTTTACAAAAAAACTCTAAACATACCGGAAACTAGCAAAGTTATAATAAGTAAAATAAAATTATTATGTCCCTACGAGTAAAAGTCACGGATCCTTCTATTTTACAAGCACAATACGCACTTGGCATTATTTTCTTATCGATCAACTTCTAAACAAGTCGTTGTGTAGTGTGTCGTTATTGTTTTGAAATGCTAAGCCTGTTTAGTACTAATTTAATTTTAAATTAAAGCTAGAGGGCAAATTTTAATAAATAGGCCAGACATGGCTAGACCACCGCTGCACCGTGACGCCAGACTAGTATCATATTTTAACCATAAAAATTTCAATTAAATTTTAATAATTCTCTTTATCACCCCGGAAAGCCTATTTTTGATTTTGTTGCCAAATGTTTTTGGTAAAACTTACCCTGACAAAAAGTGAAAGGATGTATGGTTTTTAGTCAGTGAAAACCTAGGTTCTTTTCAACCGTTTTGGTACGGAACCCGAAAAACTCTACAAGTCAAGAGGCATATCCATTTTAAATCCTTTATTGAACAAAATGACGCACAGAAGTATACCAAATTCTTACTAGTACGAAGGTTACGATTATTTATTTATCAGTAGACGCATACTTACGAAAGTTCATATCCGATGTTGGCGCCGAAGTGTAAACCTAGTTTAATGACCGGCAGGTCTTTAACAGTGTATCAACTGTTTATCTTTATGATTTGGATATACGCAATAGGTCGTAGTGCCACATAGCGGCGTAACAAGGTCTTGGAATCTTGATGCTGTTGACATAATTGAATTAAACTACTACTTAACAATACATATCTAATAAAATAGTTTACTTTATAGCCCTCTTTAATGCTCTCAAGATATACCCATTATGCATTACATGGATTTATTATTTTCAGGTTCAATAAAATATTTATTTTATTCTTCACTTTCCCTATTCTCCATCTTAGGCTGCATTATCACTTGCCACCGGGTCTGATTGCAGCCAAGCGCTAGTCTATGAATTAAAAAAAAACGTTTTCGGCGTTATCACTACCCATCACTACCCATATTATAAATGCGAAAGTGTGTTTGTTTGTTGGTTTATTGGTTTGTTAGTTCGCTGGTTTGTCCTTCAACCACGTCGCAACGGAGCAACGGATCGACGTGATTTTATGCATGGCTTTAGTTAAAGACTTGGAGAGTGACATAGGCTATAACTCACACTTAAATGTTACAATGCCATGGGGTCAGGATTATAATTTTATATTTGCTAGACTCTCCAGACAGAGCTTTAATAAGAGTAAACTACTTAACTTGTTTCTTGTACAATATCTAGGTACAAGACGTGTACAATAAGTGAATCGTAAATGGATTGATATTTCTGAATTCGAAACTATTCTGAGAGTAAAGAGTTATGAGGAAGAAAGGAATAAAAACAACAATAATTCTTGAAGTAACGCACACTATCGGCTCCGATTTGAAGTGAGATATTTTTATCTCCTCCGTTAGGACAAGTGCAGACAACCGCTTTTCGTCCCAGACCGATTCATATTTTACACCCGACATTTTATATCCTCTTTATTTTACTCGAACACACTGGTGTTGGAACACAGGTAGTGTTGGCGGGATTTTTTATACTCTGCTTTTTTGTAGGTCCGTTTTTTGTGGGACATATGCATTAAAGTAAAACCTGTGTGCTCTTTTCGCCAACTTTGTCGAACCGAATTATTATTGTCAAAATCGGTCATCTGCGATAGGTTTTTTAAACAGCCTGATTTGATTCATGCTATTGAAGATTTCATATGATTTTTCACAGCCAGTAAACTATTTTTAAAAAGGAAGCCATGTGTGAGGTTGAAATTATGGGGCCTTGCGATAACACTATCGCGGATATCACTGGATGGCTTAATGCTTTCGATCGTGTGATTTTTCTATCAGACTAGCTTATGTAGTAGTTAGGGAGGCGAATAGGGGAATTTTCGGCAATACTCGAGCGTGGCAGTTTAAGATATGAGAGATACCTTAGACCTAATAGAACAACCTTGTAAAGTATTTAGCTCTATATGTAGTGACGCGCGCCTAGGATAGACGATCAGATTAGTAAAAAAAATCGATAGTCTGAAATACTCGAGCGCGTCAGATTAAGATATTGGGGGTTGATTTTAGTGCTTTAAGACTAAATTTAACTAATCTGACGATAAGTCCTTGACGCCGCCGAGTTATAGGGTCGCGAACTTGTAAAAAAAAAACGTTAATCCGGCATTCTCGAGCGCGATTTTTATTTTTTTTATTTTGAAGAATATAATCTAAAACTTACTAAAAATACAAAATCTGCCGGTTTCCGCATGACCGGAAGTGTGGAGGAGCCATTTCGTCATCCGAAAAACGCGTTGCGGCATATAAGTCGCGAACGATACATTTTACCAAAAAAAGTTTAAATAAACAAAAAAGGTAATTTTATTTTACACAAAAAGGTCTCTTTGAAGAATTGTGGATGAGGAGCCACAATATGAAAGTTCCAGTGAAGAAGAAGACGATGAATTGTATTGAGCAAAAATGTAAAGGTCATACATAACAATACAATTATAATACTATTTTTATATCATTTCATTTTTTTATACAATAAATAATACAATACTACATTTCATCTACATTTACGTTGGTTGTATCTATCGCTTTATTGTCATTCTTAAATTTCCCGTTTTATCAAGGAGAAAGAAAGGAAAAAAAAGAAACCAAAAAACCTTTTTCGGTCAGATTAAGAGAACCCACCAACATTTTTGTCAGATTAAGAAAATATGATTTCAGGATACCGAGATAAACCTCCCCTATGAAAATCTGATGCGCTCGAGTATTTCGAAAAAACTTTTTTTTTTGCATTTTCAAAAATTCATCGTAACTTATCGTCGCGCTGAAATCGTCAGTTTTTTTAAAGGGAGCTTCCTTGGGGCCTACTCAACACCCCTTCCGAAAATCTGACGCGCTCGAGTAAATTTTTTTTTTGCATTTTTGACTACTTTATATGCCTACCCCCACCACGCAAACCGGCAGATTAGTATACCGTTGTTATCAGAGGCACTTGGGGCATACGTAGTATGAATATCTGACGCGCTCGAGAATGCCCAAGTAACTGTTTTTTTAAACATTTTTGAAAAACCGTACACGCCAAACCCACCGCTAAAATGGTTTTTACCATACGAGCTTTTCTTTTCGAAATTATTTTATCTTTCGATTTTGATAGGTCTCGACGGCACCGTTGAATTACGCCATTTAGCTACCTCGCCTCCCTAACTATAGGTTATTAGTAACGCTGCTATGAGAGGCAATAAAGTGCTGGTGAAACAATGTCGTATGTACGTACGTACATACGACATTGTACAACGTATGTTTCGTCAAGCGCGATGGGAGATATTAGGATGGCGATCTATCCTAAAATCCATTTTAAAATTTCAAAAGTAGTTATCTTATAGGCTAGCCTAAACAGATAATATAACCATGAGATAACACTGTAGGTAGGTAATGATAATGCAAAAATAATTATATAGCAAAATATACGATCAAAAGGGCTCTTACCACCATAGACATGACATTCCTGCGCTCATTGAGCCGGCAGGGGTTAGTTAGGATGATGGCAAGAGATAGGATCAGCTTATAGTTGTCCAGCGCGGAAATGCAGCCAGTATTCTTGGCACCATTCCACGCGACCATGATTTGTATAGTAATTATATACGGCTAGCTTTAAGTTTTATTGTATTATTTTCATAAAAAAATAATGTCATGGTCTTGGTCTTAAATACGGAAAAGGTGACTGACTGATCTATCAACGCAGCAGCGGCGAAGAGTCAATATAACACGATTCCTATCGGCTTCCCTTTAAGAATTGGCATACCTATAGCGTAGGTACTACTTCACATAAATGTAGGCCAAAGGTTTGTCACGCATGCTAAATTTTTTTTTGTTATTGTATTTAAGTTAAAAGCATACTGCATAATATCAGCTAATGTAAGTAGCAGGTACCATACACCGTACAACCCGCAAGATATCGGCTTTCCCAGATAGATTTTTGCTTAGTATCTATCTCTTTCATTTCCCTAGCGAAAGCGAAAGAAGCGAACTAGGTCTGTCTCGCTTTACGGGTGGCCAACAAAGAGCCCACCAATTTAATCTGGCCCAGTAGCGAATACGAATTTGCAACTCTGACAGGTCAGACAAATTTGACGAAAATAACTCGGTTGGATCCGAATTACCCTATAATACGTCCAAATTAAAAATTATATTAATATTATTGTTTTAACAGGTACATGCTACTATTTTGAGAATTTTGTATTATGAAGGGTGATTTGATATTGTTGATACATTTGTTTTTGTGAAGCGGCCATGCTTGTTTGTTTTTGAAGTTGTTAGTGGTGTTTTATTTTGATATAATAAATTGGGGATAGTGATTAATAACTAATAAGTGTAAGTTCACGGTAATTTTGATTTAGTTTGGTAAGTCAAAATCAGAAATGGCCTTAATTCACATAGATTGTTGATTAACAAATTTCTTGTTACGTAACGATAGTAATTTTTCTAAATTAAGTTTTGAAAACAAAAATTGATGGGGAACAGCTGATATTCTTTTAGGTAAGTAAGTAGTTGCCGGCTTCCCTTTTTCAGATTTTCACCCTTCGCCACTGCAACGCAGCACAGCTCAAACTACTTCACGAATCGGGCTGACATTTGGCATGCAAATATTGCTATTATGACGTAGGCATCCGCTAAGAATTTTTGAAAATTCAACCCCCAAGGGGGTGAAGTGTGGTTTGGAATTTTTCTAGTCCACGCGGACGAAGTTGTGAAAATAAGCTATAGTTCTAAGTATGTTTGAATATGAAAATCGTTATTTTAAAAAGGACGGAACATCGGGAACATCATTATTTTTATCTCCATTGAGCTGCTCTACATTTCACAAGTACCCGCTACTTCAAAATAATGAATACAGCACGAAAGGTATAAAACTATACCTGTTATAAAAATCCTGAGAATAAAATTAAGCACCCTGTTATTTTACTATTGTTTTGTAAACTTATTAAGCAGTTGCAATTGAAAGTGTTTCCAAAAAAAGACATTGTAATAATTTAGGTGTATTTAATTTATAATAAAAACATCGGTCAAGTGCGAGTCTGTCTCACACACGAAAGGTTCTGTACCATCGTACAAGAAATAACACTTTAATTTTTTAAGTTATCAAGGCAGCTATTTGAAATTTTTATTATTTGTTGTTATAGCGGCAATATAAATACACATTCTGTTAAAATTTTAATTCTCTACCTTTTACCACAGATTACGGTTCACGGAATACAGCCCGCTGACAGACAGACGGACGGATGGACGGACAGCGAAGGCTTAGTAATAGGGCCCCGTTGGCACCCTTCGGATACGGAACCCTAGAAATGGCCAAAATATGAATTACATCGCGGGTACCTATGTACTCTGTGGGTGGCATATTCAGATTGACGTAAACGACTTTCAACGCAATCTTTTATTCGCTTTAAAATTATTGCATGTTTAAAATAAAAACAGAAGTAATATTTTAATATAGTTTTACATCTTAACTTTCCCAACCAATCTCTATTAGATTGGTTGGGAAAGTTAAGATGGGGGTTGGGGAAAAAGTCTTTTCGCATTACAGTATGTATGAACTTGTAACAAAATCTCTTTGACTATACTATTTGTATCTGGCTGGTTTTGGTATCATTGAGAGTTTAAATTTTAAATCAAGCTCAATCAAGATCAAAACATAACATTTCAAACAGACATAAATGGAATCTTCTCACATCCTTATAGGCTAGGTATAGAGAGCTGGGGTGCACTAGGTATCCCTATTGCAAAACTAGTCACATAAACTAGGGTAATTGTTGACATTCATTACAGACAGATTGAATTTAATTGCAAGTTGCTCTTATTAAAAACCTGTTTCGTTTCATTAATAAAGGCATCGACATTTAAGTCCACTTTCATACAGCACTCATATTATTTTTTGCCTTGACAGGTTAAGTTTTTACAATCGTAACTTTAATAATAATTATATCATCACTTTAGAACCCATTAAGTATTTTTTTTTGTGTGAATACATAATGTGATTTAATAATATCTGCTCCTCCACTTTGCGCCGTTTCCTCATTAATGAGGCTATCGTGACTTCTATTTGATATAAGTCCCGCAAATTGCTAATTCGCGTGGCCGCCATTTTAGTAACGTCAGCCCTTGACCGAAGTTTCGAGCTGATGGTATATTTTTATTTCGGCTGACGTCAAAATGACGTCATTTCGATGTTAATGAGACAAGGTTCCAGCGCAATAGCAATTTGCGGGACGTATATTATGACCTTCTTGATGATATCTTTCTATTTCTGTCGGTTCTTCACAGTGTAGTAAGCACTGTAGATCAGAGAGTCGAGTGTTTTTTTTCACCTAAGTAGTTCATTCAACAACTCGAGCTACGTCCGCATGACTTCTTGTCTTCGATCTTACTAGTGAAAGAAGCTTATTGTCTACTCATCATCATCATTATCGTCAACCGATAGAAGCGTCCACATACGTCTCCTTGTCCGTCTAGCCGCTAGCGCCACCTGAATCCAGCGGCTGCCTGCGCCTCGTTTGATGTCGTATGTCCACCTCACGTCCACCTAGGTCCTAGTAGGAAGTCTACCGACGCTGCAATTTTCGGTTCAAGGTCACCATACTTGGGATTCCAACATCTGTCGGTTTTCGAACTGTGTGCCTTGCACATTGCTATTTCAGCTTCGCAACCCGCTGAGCTATGTCAGCTACTCCGGTTCTTATACGAGTCTCCTCATTTCTGATTTGAAACTCCAAGCATCGCCCGCTAATGACTCTGAGCTTTCTTATGAGTCCTAATAGTGACCTAGTTCTTAATAATTATTTCTGTAGAAATCCTTGCAAGAAATCTATGTCCAGCGATTAGCAACGTCTATCAATTGAAACGATTATGAGTAAGACGACTATGCTCGACACATGCACGGAAGATTGATATCTGAAAGTTTCTCGTTAAGTTCTTCTCCCTAATAAGTGTATTAATACAATCATCATCGATCCATTGCCGCCTGCCGGCTCACTACTGAACACGGGTCTTCTCTCAGAATGAGAAGGGCTGTAATCCGCACTTGAACAGCGTGGTGCATTAATACGATGCAATTGCATTTTTATTTTAGGTCAGGAAGATCACCATCAATCAGTAAGGGTGACCTATTATGTAGAGATAAAAGTAACACTTCATTAAAAAACACTCGTCTATTTTTAGGGTTCCGTACCTACCCGAAGGGTGCCAACCTGATCCTATTACGAAGCCTCTGCTGTCCCTCCGTCGTCCGTCCATCCACCCGTCCGTCCGTCTGCAGGCTGTATATCGTGAACCGTAATAGAAAGACAGAATAATATGTATTTATATTGCTGCTATCACAACAAATAATAAAAATTTTAAAATGGCCACCGTGAAAATAAAATTAAAAAGTCAGTATTATTTCTTGAACGATTGCGATGGTACGGACGGAACCCTTCGTATGCGAGATCGACACGAACTTGACCGATTTTTTACGGTTGAAATAGGTAAAGTGTTCTGATAACCCACTCGCTCTTATCACGACAGCGTAGAAAAAGTTCTGTTAGAACAATCCGGTTCTTACAACATGTAGTTTACTCGCTGTAATTTATCAACATCGTAAACAACTACGTGTTTTGTTAGTAGATATCTGAAAAACTTAACGTGCCTAAAACTAAACATCTACGTAGATTTTTCTTATAAACATTTTTGTCTGATTCAACAAATTAAAATGTAAATACAAATACTTAGTACCTACATAATATTATGCATGTACCATATTATTTTGCCAACTATGGTCGCTAACTATAGGTATAGGCCTCATAAGAAAACTCACAGTCGTAGGTACGAGTTAGTACGGATGATGAAACACGGTGATTAATTAAAAGAGACCATTGTTAAAATAATATTCACTCCAAAGTTTATTTCGACGGCAGACAACTTCTTGAGTTGAAACACGACAATAAATCTAATAGACAGATAAACTAACCATCGCGGTAAACTTACACGGCGCTTGGAGACCTATAATATCCACATTTTATCCATCTTTAAATACCCTGAGTTAAAAATAGCCAAGCCAGGAAATAAACTGGTATCTGCATTGGCTGGCTATGACATAGTAGCTGAGTTAGATCCTGACCGTTATGAAGGAATGTGCGGTGAACATTCCTACAATTGTGATGATTATATGTATTGTAAGTTATATTTCTAGTTATGAAGCTATTCTATTGCATGTTGTAATTACCCTTGATTTGTTGCATCATGGAATTGAATCCTTGATTAAAGTGTAGGTATAGCCTGAGCTTCGGGTAGTTTAAAGTGTTCGTCTAATGATAAAACGTTATCTTTATTTTGAAAAATGCTATCTGTTTCACGCCGCTTCGCTGCCTTCTCCTCGTGAAAGATCTCTGGTCTTGTCAAAAATATGGATATTTAGACACTTAGTAACTTTTAACATAAGTAATATTTCTTTAAAATTAAAATGTACGAGTATAGTTCTTCATTATATCTACAACATTTTTTAAAATTATAAAAATTGGACTACATTTTTACGGGGAGGAATACGATATCGCTTTTTGTATAAACATTTACAACTAGACAATCCTCTTAACCACATACACCGTATTGATAGGGCATTTTATGATTGATACTGTGGGTAAAATAAAAGGTCTATAATCTAAATATATAAAAGGCAAAGGTGACTGACTGACTGACTGACTGACTGACTGACTGATCTATCAACGCACAGCCCAAACTACTGGACGGATCGGGCTGAAATTTGGCATGCAGATAGCTAATATGACGTAGGCATCCGCTAAGAAAGGATTTTTGAAAATTCAACTCCTAACTGGGTGAAATAGGGTTTTGAAATTTGTGTAGTCCACGCGGACGAAGTCGCGAGCATAAGCTAGTTTAAATAAATAAATATTTATTTGATATTTTGTGAATCCGAATATGTTGAAATGAAATGAAATCATGCTTTATTGTACAACAAAATAGAAATGCAAACAATTTTTTTTAAATAAACTTAAAAAAGAATTTAAAATAATTATTTTTGTCAAATGTTCATAAGGGTTAATATAACATTATGTTAACCTTTATGAACATTTCTTTTATAGTCAGCTTTCACCAATAATTTGCTGTTTAAGACAGTAAGTACCTACTATGGATGAACAAGTAATAAATTGCAGTTGAATCGATGCTATTTGTAATTGACTTTCAATACTACAAGAAATTTTGTCCATAAACTAGGTGTTTCACATGAAAACACGATATATTATCCCATGTTTAGATTTTCAAAGGCTTGCTAAACATTTATAGGCTTACCATTATCTGCATTCAGTACTAAAATGCAGACGTTTTATGTGACTATCACTTAAAACTGTATAACGTCCTAATTTTATTCACATGCAAAACGCACATTGTTGGCAAAATTTAAGTTTGTTTAGTAGTTTAGTACTTAAATAGCTTAACGGTTGATGCGGACTGAAATCCGAAATGTCGGCGGTCATACCTACCTACTCCGAACACAAGCTAATCGGAAAATTAAAGTCTTTACTTTAATTTTCCGATCTGGCGACATTAAAAACTACAGGAATTGACAACCTCTATCTTTTTGGTAATCAGTTAAAAATTCTTAGCCATAAAGTTTAATGATATCTCTATCTGCGCTAATAATGTAAAGATGTAAAAGTTATTTAATTCGTATGTAGAAAGTAATCGTCGGAATTAATGCTACGATTCTGATAATTCTAATAGGTCTCCTGTAGAGACTTCCACAATCCAAATGCCACGGTCTTACGCCGCCGCGCCGCGCCGCCTGACTCATTTGCTGGCGTCTGCCTAGTGGGGGGGACTTCCAACGCTTTCGGTCCGAGATCACCGTTTCAACACCTTGGGTTTTAGTTTCTCTAATCTTTAAGTTAAAATTTAGTTTTTCTGATCAAATCAGAAAGGAGGAGATCCGTAGGAGAACCAGAGTAACCGACATACTTGGCGGGTTGCGAAGCTGTAGTCAATGGGCAGGGCATATAGTTCGAAAATGAACCTTAAGATAACTTTTGATGTATAGTTGGATAAAATACGTTAACACATACAATATTATAATGAAGATCATTTAGGTAAGTAGTTATGTTTTATTCATAAATTTAACCAAATAAGCATTTGTAGGTCGCGTGGTTTTGTCAACAATAGAACCGAGTCGTCACATTATGCAGATGTGCTGATAAGCGAAGCCAAAATTGAGAATGTTTAGGAAAATAGTACACCTAACTAGATAAGCCGCGGTTACCTAATGTAACCTAATCTGTGTAATCGGACACTGATAGCGTGGAATTTGTGATTCACTATATTTTGTTCGACTCTGAACTTTGCGATTTATATTGTAAAGTTGTTTGTACTTAAATTGACATTTTTTTTCAAGCATATTCTAGCAGTTATCACTTTCTTTTTGTACAAAGAAGTTTTGTGGATTAGTGGATTTTGTGTACTTAAATTAAAATGACATGAAAATTATAAATACGAATGCATTTAGCTTCTAGGTGTCTATAAAAAGTGAAGTGATATAAGGTCTATTACCTGTAAGAAAACGCTGAAAAAACCCCTTATTGCATTATAATAACTATACTTTTTAACTTCTATATTCTTAACTTTTTTGTGAGTGTATCCTGTATTCTTACTCTCTGTAACAATAAAGTTGTTTTAAATTAAATTAAATCTATGTCTAATTATGGTTTTAATAGAATTTTAGTTATTGGATAATCATTTCACTATTGCAAACTAAAAAATCATGATAGTTAATTTTAATTTTTGCTATGCTAGATTTCGTAAAATATTTAGTTTATAGGCTAGATTTTAATGGATCTCCATTAAAATGTAATTAAATCCCAGATAGATTCGAGCTATAAAGTACAAGAGTGCGAACGGGTTTTTTTTTTTTTTTTTTTTAAATTCAGATACAAGTTAGCCCTTGACTGCAATCTCACCTGGTGGTAAGTGATGATGCAGTCTTAGATGATAGCGGGCTAACCTGGAAGGGGTATGGTAGTTTTTATTGAACCCATACCCCTTTGGTTTCTACACGGCATCGTACCGGAACGCTAAATTGCTTGGCGGCACGGTTATAGTAGGTATTCCAAGTATGGATTAAGAACGAAAGAGGTAAGTACCTAATATTATATAGCGTGAATCACTTAAAATAAAGTCTTTATTTAAAGTGGATTTAAACATATTTTGACTTCCATCATTAGTTTTTTTACGACTTTTTTATAAAATTAAAGCAGGTTAACTTGGAAGGGGTATGGCAGTACTTCTAAACGATAGACAACTAAAATAGCAATCCATAAGTCATTTTAAATCTATTTTAAATAGACATAGACATATTATGTCTGATGTAAATTAGTTCATGGCAGCCCATTATTTGCACAGTTGTGCCTACAAACAGCTAGCTTATTGCTTGGACAATTGTTTGGAACAATTATTATAATTTGACACCGTTCCCCTCTTCATTCCGGTCAGGGTTACTTTAATCTATATATGTAAAATTCAAAGTCCTGACTGACTGACTGACTGACTGACTGACTGACTGACTGACTGACTGACTGACTGACTGACTGACATATATATCAACGCACAGCCTAAACCGCTGGTCCTAGAGACATGAAATTTGGAGAGTCTATTCTTTGTAAGGGGTAGGTGTCCACTAAGAAAGGATTTTTAGAAATTCTACCCCTAAGGGGGTTAAATGGGGGATGGAAGTTTGTATGAAAGTCCGTCATTTTTAAAGTTATTTGCACGAAAATTGCTATTTGGGTTCTCCGTCACAAATGAAGTTGAAGTTTGGAAGGTAAGTTCTATCTAGAGGTACGTCAGCTAAGATTTTTAACGAAAATCTTACTTACGGGTCTAAAGGGGTAAAATGAGGGTTGAATGGTTATAAGAAAGTCCTATGTTTTTGCCAAAAAAATGCCATTTGTTTCCTGTAGGCCACGCGGGCGAAGCCGCGGGCAGAAGCTAGTCTAAATATATAAAAGGAAAAAGTGACTGACTGACTGACTGATCTATCAACGCAAAGCTCAAACTACTGGACGGATCGGGCTGAAATTTGGCATGCAGATAGCTATTATGACGTAGACATCCGCTAAGAAAGGATTTTTGAAAATTCGACCCCCAAGGGGGTAAAGTAGGGGTTTGAAGTTTGTGTAGTCCACGCGGACGAAGTCGAGAGCATAAGCTAGTATGTACTAAAAGCATACCTCCAGTAGGTAGGATCCCGTCAATTGTTATGTTAATTATAATTTTTAAGTATACCTACTGACATGACTGATCTATCAACGTAGGTACATCTTAAACCACCTTGACAGATCGGGTTAAAATTTAGCATACCACCCACTTCTAATAGACATACTATAGCTATTATGTCGTAGGCATCTGCTAACAAAGGGTTATTGAAAATTCACCCCCTAAGGGAGTCAAATAGGGGTTTGAATTTTGTATGTAAGTCAGTCAGTTTTGAAGTTACGAGTATATCTATGAATATTTGTATTGACCTCCAATCACGTTGCAACGGAGCAACAGATTGACATATTATCTTGTCATTTATATTGGAAAACATGTATAAATTACAAAGATCTGTAAGTTTTGACGTCATCTCAAAGAGCCGAGTTTAATTGCGCAAGTAATTTTATGGACACACCAATTATGACAATTCCACCATCCTCGCCAGTTCGGCGTCAGGGCGATCTATTAAGTTCGTTAAAAGTAGGTATTAAATTGAGACATGAATTCTTAACAACTAATTGATTGCTTAAGAAAGAAGAATACTACTTAGAAACTTTACTAAGTGCGATTACAAAAGGGTTACAAAATTACATTCTACAGTATCTCAAATCGATGAAGAACAAATCCTTTGCTGGTTCGCTTAAAACCATGCTTGCCCAAGCTATTAAAACGTAGACCAATAACCTTAGGATTTATATTATTAATTCATTACAATGCAATGCGATCATCTATTCGTATAATAAAATCATTCGACCAAAAGTTTGGACATGTGGCTAGCATTAATAAGACCGTAGATTTCACTGTGTTGTATGTGACAGTCATATTGGTCTAGTATTTGAGAGGTCATAATTTTTGAGTTAGGTATAGTAAGAATTTAATCGAGTAAAAACAGTTTACCTTTTTTGTGTTATTTACACTTATACCCACATAGTTTATAATATTAAACCTAAGCCGTAGCCTATATTTTATAGGTTTTAAACACCTCCTGGCAGTACCCAAAATTTTGTGAAAGTGCCGTTAAAAATGGAAAAATGTTAAAGAAGCGTAATATTATGTTTGTTGCCGCGCAGATGAGTATAGTGACCCATCATAACGCGATATTGTAAAAGAAGTATTCGCATACAATACGTTTGTATGAGAGAGTTGCTAAATATCAACGATTTTAATTGGTCCCCATATTAAAAACAACGGATATCATTTCTATTAAGTACTTACTTGCTTTATTTTGAGTTATACTCGTAGAAGCATAAAGACAAATCCTAGAGCAAATGTTAGTACAAAATGAACATAGCCTTGCAGCCTTTGTCGCTAGGCGTCATGGCAAATTCAGACAAAAAAATTCAATTTTGCGGACGGCTACTGGGAAAAGAGGTTTTATAGATTATATTATTGTAATTAGTTTCTTTCATATAGGAATAACGAATAAAAATGATGAAATTTTATTTTATCCTACTTACCTACTTGTTGCGATAAAAAATTGGGTTGCTATTAATTTTTATGGACATCACACCAAAACACCAGAACGTCTCAACCAAGAACGTCCACCGCTGGACATAGACTTCTTCTAGGGGTTTCCACACTTCGCGGTACTGTGTCGCTTACGTTTAGCGTTCTATTTGAATGGTTTTATGTCATATTGTATTGTAGAAAACGGGTACATGCCACGATTAGTTAGGCGATTTTTAACTGCCGATGTTTCATGTCGTCTGTATACAACCTAGTGTGTAGTCAACCAATTAATTCCAGCGCGGGGTTGATTCCAAGGTGCTAGTATTTGGTAGACTAGACCTATGAACTATAAGGCTCAAACTCCAGCGGTGAATTAAGCAATATGTCCCAACGTGCTGCTTCAGCTCTCCTACGGATGTCCTCATTTCTAATTTGTCTACGCACAGATACTCCAAGCATTATCTCTTACCACTGCACTGGAAGACGTCTTTATGCTTCTGGATTGAAACGGACTTAGCACGAACAATCTTTGCTAATGATATTACAGTCGTTACGGTAGAGGCTTTGAAAGACTACTACAAAGCTCAATGACCTCAGTAGAGTTACATCGTTCCATGTCAAAATAGTTTCTAAATTCGGACAAGGCAGTCATTAAAATTAAATAAAGTTCCTCAAATAGAGATAATAAGTTTGCCATTGAATTAACTCTTCACCGTTGACATTCGATAATTATAAAACTGTGCCATCGGTTGCTCAAACGCTGTTGTTTAATACTAAGTACAATCAATGGCTATGATAAATCAATCAAAGAATAATGAATCGCTAGCCTTTGAAGTTAGTAGGCGGTGTTTTATGAGTTCTTCACGAAAATTGACAAATTTGCATGTCACCGGCTTGTTTAGAGCATTGTATGGCCGAGTTATGTGGGCGGATCGTTGTTAAAAAAACAAAAAAGAAGCCCAATTACCATAAATATTTTGATGGTTAGTCTATTAACATACAGTTTTTATTGTTATAGCTGCGGGTGTTCCTATGAGCCTATTTGGAACGCCACTATTTTAGTTGAATTATATATTCATTGACATGACATGAAAATATACTTAAGGTGATATACATATTATCTCTACTGCATGATATAATAAAAATATAATTATAAGTTGTCCGTTTATAAGATTATACGCGCATAAATTTAATTTAAAACCGCTGAAGCGATTGAGCATGATTTGATCAAGCTGTTTCTCTGGGATCGATAATTTTGTCTGACCATATCGTTATAATTTCAGATTTAAACATAGTTCGATTTTAATTTAGGATGTAAACAGTGGGGCTGGCATATAGATTACCTATAAAAGCCACGTAAACATATTAGATTTGAAAAATGCCTGACCATAATAAGCTTTTCACGTTAGTTTTGTCTCTCAAAAAGCACTCCAGTATTTTTTGCGTGACGTCCACAAAAATAAATAAATTTTATAATAGCAGAAAAAGATAATTTAAAGACAGCATTTAAAGTCCATGGAAGTAGGTACCAGTAGAGCGTAGCGGAGTCGTATTCAGCCAAACGAAAAATATAATTTTGAAAGGAGATTTATCATTTCTTATTATCACACTAGCTTATTTCTGCGACTTCGTGCGCGTGGACTACACAAATTTCAGACCCTTATTTATCCCCTTAGGAGATGGATTTTCAAAAATTCTTTCTTTGCCAATGCCTACATCATATTAGCTATCTGCATGCCGAATTTCAGTCCGATCCATCTAGTAGTTTGAGCTGTGCGTTGATAGATTAGTCAGTCAGTCAGCTTTTCATTTTATATATCTAGATATCGAATCTGACTGGCCTATTCCTTTCCGTCTCTTCTACGCTTCGCTTATTACCGCTATAGTAGAAATACAATCTTAATTTAAGTATTTCTAGTAATACTTACCTACCTACAAATTATATACTCTGTGGTATCGATTTAATTAAACGTTTGACTTCGATACAAGCTGCGGGAACAAAGTTACACCACCCGTCTATCTTCCATTATTCTAACTCCATTAAAAGCTATCGTTTGTAATGTCTGTATAGTTTAAATTGCCTGTTTTACTTCAAGTATCAATGTCTCTATTCAAAGTGTAGATTTCAGATACAATCATTCAGAAGCAGTTACGATGTTGCTGTATCGATCTGTCAGACTTGACTATAAATACGGATGTAGTTAAGGCTATCTCTTTTGACAGTAAGACAGCCGCTAGACCAATTTTATTGATACAGGGCTAATTAACCATATTGTATGGTACAGGGTGTAATTAAAACTCTAGCAAAAAATTTGCGCTATTATTACTACCTAAACGCAATTCAATACCAATAACCATTTGCCTTAATTGCAAGACCGTGGCATGTGGAAGTCCCTACAATTGACCTATGTCCAGCAGTGGACGTCTATTGGTTGATGATGATGATGATGATGATTTGCCTTATATGTCTTATAGTATTAGTGATTTAGAATTGATTACATCGAAGTTCGGGACCCGCAGAGGCGTATGTGTTAACCACCAGGCTATTGATACTTGAACAAAAAGCAATTCCAAGACATCTGATAACCATTAAGTAGCAGGTTAGATGGTACTCTTGTCACTTTACCGACATGACACACGGAAGTGGCACAGACACTGGTCCAAACAGACTTTGCAAGTGACAGAATTAATTGCATGTACAGAACCTTTCAAATCGAGATATTATCATCTAACTAGTTTCATTTAACTTTCTTAACAGGTGAATATTTACATGCCTTCATAATATTTTGGTCTTGACAGTCGTCAGTGGATTATCGTGTGATTATAGCAAGAAAAACTAATTACAATGTTACAATGTTGTATTGGCTCGAATATTAGAGTTTCTAAGTATAATTGAAAGGACAAAGTTCAAATAACCGATTTAGCAGGTATAGACGTTGGGGTTCAAGGTACTGGAATGGCGACCACGCAACGGAAAGTGCAGCGTTGAGGAAACCTCCACTAGGTGAACAGACGACATCAAACGAGTCGCAGATAATCTCTGAATTCAGGCGGCGCAAGACCGTGACATGTGGAAGTCCCTACCAACCAAAAAGTAGGACAAGAGACCTATATCCAGGTGCGAACGTCTATCGGTTGATGATGATAATATTTGAAAGATTTAAATCCGAAACTAACTTCAACTTTTATATTGATACTAACTGACCCGGCAAACTTCGTACCGCCTAACACGACGACACTCATTTGTTTTGCCTTCCCGGAACCCCTCCACTAACACTTAAACTTTATGGTATGATATTAAAGTTCAAATTGACTTTTAAGTATTATTACGAATCTTTTGTATGGGAATATAGAAAAGTGTTGTTTTTAGACTTTTTTAGGCAATTTTCTCTCCGTAACCGTAAGAACCATTCTCGTACTTCAAGGAATATTATAACAAAGAATTAGCGAAATCGGTTCAGCTGTTCTCGAGATTTGCTATCAGCAACACATTCAGCGATCTGGAACAATCTATTAGGTAGGTACCTACTAGATTATGTTCGCGACTTATCTATATCTATACGACGCATCCGCGTGGATTTAGGTGTTTTAAAAATCCCGTGAAAACTGCATGATTTCCGGATATTGGCTACTTTTTAGCCAATATCCGACTTCGAGGTGCAAGCTTTGTACCAAATTCCGCCCAGATCGGTTAAAAGGATGAGCCGTGGAAAAGAATGTAGACAGGGTGATAGACAGACAGACGGACACACTTTCGTGGATTATGGTTAGCTATGGATTGTGGAAGTATGGATCAAAATTAATATGGATTCAGCTTTGAAGAAAAATATTACTAATTGTAAGTACTTAACTATACCTTAATATACATAATGTCCTTAATTTATGAGAATTAACTATTGTACTTACCTAGTTTGAGGATTATGTAAGCTACCACCAACAATTGAGTAGGTAATGAGATGGAAATAAGCTGCAACACTAAGCCTTTGTCTTCGCATAAGTAGAAGGGCGCTAATCGGCTATTAATTACGGCCTAATGTATTTAGAGTGTCTTTATGTGATCAAATTAGAAATGAGGATATCCATAGGAGAACCAGAGACACCGACATAGCTAAATGGATTGCGACTTGTGAACCTAAAGTGGCAATGGGCAGGGTATATAGTTCGAATAATTGATAGACGTTGGGGTTTCAAGTTGCTAGAATAGCGACCTTGCACCGGAAAACGCAGTGGTGAAGTGGTGAAGTGGAAACCTGAAGTGGCAGTGGGCAGGCCACGTCTGCCGCAGAACCGATGGCCGATGGGGCAGACGTGTTCTGGAGTGGAGACAGCGTATCAGCAAGCGCAGTGTGCGACGACCTCCAACCCGCTGGACTGACGACCTTAAGAAGATAGCGGGAAGTGGGTGGATGAGGAAGGCGGAGGATCATGTGTGGTGGCGTGCTCTTGGGAAGGCCTATGTCCAGCAGTGGACGTAAACAGGCTGATTGATTGATTGATTGACCGGAAAACGCAGCGATGGAAGACCGGCCACTAGGAGGACAGACAACATCATCAGTTGCATGGAGCCGCTGGATCATATGGCGAAAGACTTTGGCATGTGGAAGTCCCTAAAAGAGACCTACGTCCAGCCGTGGACGTCTATTGATTGATAATGACTGTACTTTGCCATCCAAAGTAATACCCAATTTTAAAGTTTTATCAGTACCCTTATTATAAATGCGAAAGTGTGTTTGTTTGTTGGTTTGTTGGTTTATTGGTCTGTTGGTTTGTCCTTCAATCACGTCCCTACGGTGCAACGGATTGACGTGACTTTTTGCATGGGTATAAATAAAGGCCTGGAGAGTGGCATAGGCTACTTTTAATCCCAGAAATTCAAAGAGTTCCCACGGGATTTTTAAAACTCTAATTCCACGCGGACTAGTTTTTAAATAATTTGCATTTATATCTTAAAACTCGTTGCTAATCGAGAACAAAATACGCAAAATCAAAACAAAAAGATATCATGTAACTAATATTGATATAATTAACATAAGATATGTTAATATATTCTTTTTATCGTTATCATAATTAAGGCTGAACCGTGATCTTTATATTAACTCGACTGATATATTTAAACCGCAATTTAAAGCCGCAGAATCACATGCCACTAAATTTCGTGACATGATTATAATAATGATCATATTAGATTTAGAAAGCGGTTAATTATCGCGGTGAAGCATGCCATAAAATTATGAATTAATAATTTGAATATGCTCTTAAGGGAGCGGATTAATATGTGCCCTACATACCTAGTCGAAATTCGACATACTCCTATGAAGCGATTCGTTTTCTCGTTTCTAATACTTAGGAACTTACTAGAATGTGGAATCTTTTCGGTCTCCATTTTCCCCACCAGCTATAATATTGGCGTCTTCAAGGGAAGAGCTAGAACGCCTTTTAGGCAGACGCGCTCCATGTTAGGCTGCATCATTACCATCATCATCATCAACATCATCATCAACCGATAGACGTCCACTGCTGGACATAGGTCTCTTGTAGGGACTTCCACACGCCATGGTCTTGCGCCGCCTGAATCCAGCGGCTCCCTGCGACTCGTCTGATGACGTCCGTCCATCTAGTGGAGGGTCTTCCAACGCTGCGCTTTCCGGTGCGAGGTCGCCATTCCAGCATCTCGGGACCCCAACGACTATTGGTTTTCCGAATGATGTGTTTATATGTAGTTAAGCAACCGGTCAAGTGCGAGTCAAACTCGTGCACCGAGGGTTCCGTAGGTACTACAGTCGTATTTTTTCAACATTTTGCAAGGTACATCAAAAACTACTTACTATGCATAAAAATAAATAGAAATATATTTCAGGTAAAGCCCTTTCATATTATGATACCCCACTTAGTATAGTAACTTTGAAAGTTGAAAATACTAATTATTTGTTCATGAACACATTTTAAATTTTTCGGATTTTTCCCTTTACGTGTGCAATAAGACCTACCTACTTGCCAAATTTCATTATTCTAGGTCAATTGGTTTCTTGATAGACACGACAGACAGAAAGACAACGAATTGATCCTATGAGGGTTCCTTTTTTTCTTTTGAGGTACGGACCCCAAAAAGGTCATATTATGAAAATTTGTACCAATTACTGTTTGTGAAACTTAATCAAAATCATCCAATAAAGTAATCTGATATCAGTCGATGCAGGTGGAATGTGTTGCGAGCGATCACACAAAAACATTTCACCACGTCAATGTTACGATAATTTCAAATCATAACCAGTTGTAAGTTGTAACAGTAACTCGATTATTCTAAATACATCAGAAACACGATACTTTCATAATACCTCCGGCAGTAACAAATCAATGTTCCTGACGTTTCAATTTGTATATTGACATGTATTTATTAATCTTTTAGTCCCAGGGAGGCGCCAACACATCCTCGATTTGAATAAGTTCTCCGCTATGCCGTTCTTTACAAATAAAACCGACTGAGGAAATGATTCTACATTTTATAACTTGCGTAAAGGTAATCACTCTTTAATCACAAGTATTCTTCTGTACTTACATATCTAGAGTACGCGGCCGAAAGTGATGTACATCGTCCTTTTTAACCGACTTCAAAAAAATGAGGAGGTTCTCAATTCGTCGGAATCTTTTTTTTTTTTTTTTTTTATGTATGTTCCCCGATTACTCAAAAACGCCTGGACCGATTTTGAAAATTCTTTTTTTGTTTGAAAGGGTATACTTCAAAGTTGGTCCCATTTCAATTTGGTGAAGATCTGATGAACATCTTCGAAGATAGATACTGGAACTCCTCAACGGATAAGAGTAAATTGCTCGCGATCAGTGTAATAGCTTAGTAAACAGTAGATTTTTAACCAGGCATAGCATAATTCTATGGGGCCACTAAAAGTTGTGAAATAAAAAAATTTACAAAAAAAATAAAAACCGACTTCGTTACATAAACACTAAAAATTGAAAAATAATTTAATTTATTACCGAATATATTATGTATACAAGAGTTAATATAGTTCCATAATAATATTTTTTGGGGTCGGTGCCAATGAGGTGCCATTGTGGAGTCCCATAAAAATATGAAGTCTAGACGATTCGCGCAGCTAAAGCTAATTGGCACCGGCACCAAAAAGTATTATTATGGAACTATATTAACTCTTGTATACATAATATATTCGGTAATAAATTAAATTATTTTTCAATTTTTAGTGTTTATGTAACGAAGTCGGTTTTTATTTTTTTTGTAAAAATTTTTTTGGCTTTGTATAGAGCGTTGTCTCTGTCACTCATACCTATATGACGTTTTGTCGGTGTCAACGACAGAGACAATGCTCTACAAACTTGCTATCTTCTTCTAAAGGTCGATGTACATCACTTTCAGCCGCGTACTGAACACGTGGTGCCTTGAAGTTCGCTAGTATCGCTAACAAGGCAGGTGATTTAGTAAATACATTTTCTCCTGAACACATTTTAACTATTTCTTTATAAATAAAATTTAAATTATTTGTATTTAAATTATTTAAATAAACTATTAATAAACTTAAATCTAAAAAAAAACAACATTAAATTAAAACTAAAATAAATTAAATTAAATCTAAAACCTCATCGAGACCACCGCAGCGAGGCATTGTATCCAAGATGCTGGCAGCATTACCCTTTTGGATGGCCAAACTAATTCTTTGACCAAGGTAGCTGCCAGCTCTCGGGTCCCCGGTTGACTCGATAACTCTTTTCGCAATTTCTTCAAAAAGAGCTCGAGCCCCCGGGCCCCACGGCCCCAAGGTCTCCACACCAAAAGGCACGAATACGAAGCTCCCATCGAGGTTTTCATATTTGCGCCTCTTGGCCTGTTCGGCGCTGATGGCCGCTGCACCCGCCATAGAGGAGGTCGCCTGAATGTGGAATGCAGCTAAAGTGTCTACACAAGTTGCATCCCAAACAAGCGACCTGCCCATCTTCCACGGTACGAGCGTCATACCATCAGGTCTTTTGCCATCGCTACGTGCCAAACCAATAGGTTCTAGTACAGCTGGCACATGGGCGGTGGCAAGGGACCTCCGGATGATGTCGTTAAGGGTACTATGGCGGGAGAAGCGTCCAGCGCTTCTCGAACAGGAGAGCCCATGGTGGCCGAAGGCGTCAACGCAGTCACCGCAGTGGCAACGGTGAGGCTGGTTTATTGTGGCGCCAAGCCTAAGACCAATGAGAACAGAAAGTGTCGTATGGTCTAACATAGTGCCCAGGTTGGCAGAGGGAAGAGCATGTAGCCAGTAGCCGGACTCTTTTGCAGAGACAGCGAGAAGACGAGCACGGTCTTTTTTAGAATTTGCGTTTGCTAGTAAAGTGTCAAATGTCGTTTTGCAAATAATGTCGTCCCACTGTCTCTGGGAAGAAAGAGAAACCGGCACTTGGCTGGGACTATGCATGGACCATTCATTTCTTTATAATGTACCTAACCACAAACTGGCCAACAAACTGGCCCACCAGTTTGGCGAGTTAGAAATATAAATGCCCTGTAAAATTAATAAGAAAAAATAAATTAAAAAAAAAACAATTTCTTGGTTTTCGGATTTATCCCTTTGCTTGTGCTGTAAGACCTACCTAAAGGCCAAATTTCATGATTCTAGGTCAACGGGAAGTATCCTATATAGGTTTTCTTGACAGAAACGACAGGGAGACATGACAGACAAATAACAAAGTGGTCCTATAAGGGTTGCTTTTTTCCTTTTGAGGTGGATGAATGAATGGGAATGAAAAGGAATGGAACCCTAAAATGGCACGTGATGTTGACCAAGGATTTTGATAATCCATCGATATTATTGCTTGTCAGTGGCATCCTAATTATTTATTTTTATTTTCTACTAGCGATCCGCTCTAGCTCGCACGGGTGCGATTTAGTAATGAATAAAATTTGAAATGTATTGACATTTTTTTACAAAAATACCATCCAAATTTCTCACTTTTCCGGTGGATTTTTCTAAAAATTCTAGGTACTGAATTTTCTAAAATCCTTTCTTAGATGATACCTACGCATGCCAAATTTCAGCCCGATCAGATAGTTCAGATAGATCAGTCAGTCAATCAGTCATTTAGTCAGCTTTTTAACCAACTTCAAAAAAGGAGGAGGTTCTCAATTCGTCGGAATCTTTTTTTATATAAATAGAAATAGAAGAAAATTAGTTGTTGGTACATTTTTAATTTCATTTAAGAATCTTTTTACCATCTCCCAGTCTATTTTATTATTTATGGGTCAGAAGCTCATGGCGCCTGTCTTAATAAATTTCTCACATACTTTTAGGATGCTGAAAAGTGTTAACGCTTGTCCGTGGTAATAACAATAAATCATAAAACCATTACCATTTCTTTTTGTTCGTTGATGTCAGTAAGCCGACATTGAATATCAGATATCAATCATTGGTGAATTATTATGAATTTGTTACAGTTAGGGCCCTAGCACACGTGACCCTTTTAGCATTGGAGATCAGCGATTTTGACAACTTGCTCCGTTTGATCGCTGAATTGAAATCGCGCGTTTAAGTGGTTGGACGCGACATCGAGGTTCTGAAAATCGATCTGATTGCAGCAACTGGAGATTGAATGTGTGCGGAGTGGAGGTTTCAAAGGTGGCATCGAGCTTTCGAAAAGCAACTAAAAATCAGATCGCTGATCCTAAAATCATTGTATCTGCTATGGCCCTTAAATGCGTAAGACCACCTCACATTACATAAGGCGGCGATTACATGCAAAATAAAAGTGTTTACATTAGCAAATTTGTCGTAAGTAATTAATCACGTAAGTAAAACTTACAGTTGTATCTGCAGACTAAATTTAACTGATAACCAAAATAGCTGTTGCTATTAAAATTAAAAAAAAAACTTTTTTGATTGCGCTGCAATACCCAATCTGTGATCAATCATACCAAATCAAATAATATTGATATTAAATTAATTAAATAATCTAATTGCCAAATGGTCTCTATTGCAACCCGATTAGCAAAAGAACAACGGTTATTTAGCTAATTTAGTAATTTAGCTTTTGAATAGCGTTTCAGAAACTGCCAGTAGGTATTTCTCTCACAACGATAAATAAATAAATAAAGGTCCAGTATAACAAACTTGTAAGTTATTTGTGAATAATTTGTTAAATGCTAATTTGGATAGTAAATCTTCTGCCTTGAAATAATTAGGCGTTATAAATAAAGATTTGAATGTTCAAGTTTGGGGATTAAGTATCGTCTTATTCTGTAACAGTTTAACTTTTTATTACTTACTTACTTGATTTATTGTGCTTTGGTTTTTTTAAAACATTTGTCATTGTTAGGTTTTTTTGGAGCAGCTTTCCGAAACTAAACTTATATGACTCTACCTTTACGATGTTTATAATGATTTTCTTAAATACAAACTGCATGAATTTTATCTAATTTCCAGAAAATTTAAGACTAAATACATACGTTTATATAACCGTTATAATTGTTCGTTAATCGCTAGCTGTTAGCGATACTGTGCACATTAAAAATTAGTAACAGCAAAAACAAAAATTCTTGCAAACACGAAAACAGTAAAAACTATAAATCAAATAGCAATTATCCATTCGTCAAATCTTATCCAATTAAATTAATCGGTAGACACCATAAAAGTTAAAACAATTAACAATCTTTACAAGAAGTCACTACTAAAACTAACGTGTGACTTTGTTTGCTTCTACATACTATAGGTATTATTTTTACTAAATGGTCGCGACTTCGTCCGCGTCAATTGCGTTTTTTTAAAATTCCGTGTGAATTCTTTGTTTTACTTTTGTGACACGTTCATAACATTTTTTTAAAATAGAGATAGCGAGCAAACGAGCAGGCGGGTCACCTGATGCTAGTGATTACCGCCGCCTATGAACATTTGCAGCACCAGAGGAACTGCCGATGCGTTGCCGGCCTTTCAGGAATTTGTTGGTCCGCCCCTTGAATAAATCCATGTACATCATCATCATCATCATGATCAACCCATTACCGGCCCACTACTGAGCCGGATCTTCTCTCAGAGTGAGAGAAGCCGAAGAGAGTGAACGTTAGGCCACGTTTGCCAAGTGCGGATTGACAGACTACACACACCTTTGAATATAATATTATAAAAAACTCTCAGGCTTATAGGGTTCTTCATGATTAAGGCAAGTGATATTTAATTTCTTAAAACGATATGTGCGTTTTGTTTTAACTTCGAAAAACTTTTTGGAGTTATGTGCGTGCCCGGAATAAAACACCTGACCTCCGATTAGGAAGCAGACGTCTTAATCTTCAAGCTATCACAGCATCTCCTATAATTATATTCACGGGGCCCTGAAATATTAAATGTCGGTGAATTTTCTAAAAAAAAAAACATATTCAACTAAACTATTTATAAAATAATTTCCCATTTATACACACTCACACGTGTACATGTACACCTAGGTGCCATCGTGAGTCAATCCGAAGCTCTTCAGATCACTGCACGATTTATAGAGTGAGGTATTTGTTTTACGTCAGATATTGATGGATCATGGGAGATTTTTTTCTATTTTTAGTTCCCGACTCGAGTACTAGAGAATTTCAGCGTTCATCAAAGGAAAACATCGGCAACATTCTTTTGAATGGCGCTCGTGTTTATTGGGTCGAAGATTCAGTTAATTTGAGTTGCGCTAGTTTGAAATGATTTTTAAAGGTATAACGTCTCGCGCCGTAATTTAATGCTGATTTTTAATGTGAAAATTTTCAACTAATGCGAACGGCAAAAATCTGAAACGTCCGTATACACGGTGAAAGGCTTTTTAGAGTTAAACCAAAAGAGAACATAACGTTAACGCCGCTACATAATTTTGTTGACATAAGTAAAATATAAGTAAAATAAAGCAACACAACTTTTAAGCTGAAGTTTTCTTTCACAGGTCTTCAGAAGAGGAACTAAAAGCAAAAATGAAAAGAAGCAACGACGGTGTCACGTGATGTAGAGAGGCAGACCTCAATAGAAATAGATTAAGAAATAGTGTTAGTGACTAAAGTGCTATTAACTGACAATTGTCTCATAAATATTAAGTTACAGTGAGTGTAAGTTAACTACAGTCATGGAGTATCGGAGACGTCTTCTGCTCTACATTTCAATGTGAGTATTGAATAACATACAAATCGATTTGGGAGATTAAATTTACAATAGATATCATTTACTAATTAGCTACTTACAAGAAACTTTCAGTCTTCTAGTCAAATTTAGAAGTGTATAGCTTTTATTTTTTAATACAGCAAGTGTTCTATCATAGTTAGTACAAGGTGACATTGAATTTGTTTATATTGAAAATATTACAATAAAACTTAAAGCTATCTTAATTACTGTATAAGTCATGCCCGCGTGGAATGATGCCAAGAATACTGGCTTCATTTCCTCGCTGAATAGCCAAGCTGATTGATCCTTTGCGAAAAATGAGCCAGCCTTTCTGTCACGATAAGATAAGATGATGATTATTTAATAGTTTATTTTGATTATTTTACTAATATTATGTCATTCAGTTGATATCGCATCTTGAAGAGGCTACAATGGACATACGTAGACATACGTGGGCCAAGAATGACACCTACATCGTCATAATACATAAATAAGTTAATAGGAAATGGTCATCTTAGCCTTAACCTCCTATAAATCAATGCATTTCGCCTTCAACTGTTCAAACAACACTAAACTTTTGAAGCTTCTATTGTATCAATTTGGTTTACGATATTTTATATCAATTGAAATTTACCGCTCAGCCATAAACACCAAACAAAACACGTAATGCGGTCGTAAAATGGATTTAAATCAAATTAATAGCGTCTAACTTATAAAAGCTAACCAAATGGATTGACACTTAACCACTTGACTGTCATATTTTTATTTAATGTTCCATAATACTTCATCACTTTGTGATGCAACAGATGGTAGTGACAATCTAAAACATTAAAATCCTAATAAATAAACTATTAGATACATCTTGTCGTTACGTTGGAACTAATTCTCAGATTGAATTTGAAAAGTATGGGTGACTTCGGAATTTATTTGGTATCTGATTTCATTAACTACCTATACATAACAGACACCATGCAGCAGGACCACAGCAGACATGACTAAATGGTTGCTTTTAAAGCATAAGCATAATTGATTTAGTTGCTTTTTGAAATGCATGCTCGATGCCATGATTGAACGCTCCACTCCACACACACATGCAATCACAAATTTAAATAATAATAATTGAAAGTGCTATTAAAACAACACACAAACACACACACACACACAAACACAAATATAACACACACAGACACATACATACATACACAAGCACGCATGCACGCACACACGCACGACACATTGCATGCATCTGACTTATTATTACATACAGCCACGGTAATATTATCATACATCACCGTGATACAGCGATCGAACCCGTGGATCGAACGCAGAAAGTCGTCAAAATGCGATGCAGCATCGATACAGTCGCAAAATCGTCGGTCTCTGATGCTAAAAAAGCATCTTGTCTGTTATGGCCCTAATACGAGTATCAATGTTTTAGAGCTAATTTTATTGTTAAACATTTTATTCTAAATCCATTGGAATGGATCTCAGTTTAGAAGCAGAAGAATTTTATAAAGCTCTTAATATATTTTAGTTAATACATTGATTACTCAAGAAAATTCTTACAAATAGGTAGTAAAACCGTATCAGCGTGGAAGTCAACGAGTCATCAACGTTAGATATCGTGAGCACAAAAAAACTAAACCCGAGTTATCAGTGCCGTATTATCTACAATTTCGTAACAATTATCGAACTACTTTCGCTTCCTATTTAGTTTTAAATTGCATAATTGCGTGGTCGATTTATAACGTGCTTTTCGTGGGCGATCCAGATCCAAATGAATTCGTTTGCAATGACAAAGATCTTTCCTAATTTGTAAAGCTAATGATCCATGGAGGACTAGGCATTTAGCGAACTATAACTCACAGTAAAGTAAAATTACGCTGTAATTACAGTCGAATTATTATAAACAACTGTCTTAAGTGCTTATTTTATTACTTATTTTTTTATCAAGGCAAAGCTTGAAGGCAAAAGTTGCATAGAAAAGTCTGAAAGATTGTGCCACACTTTTCAAATTTCAAATTCTAATTTTTGATTATTTCCTAGCACAAGCCTTGCGAGGTAAGATGGTGACAATTATTTGACAACCTCCCTGGCGCAGAGGTGAGCGCGGTCTTACTAGTGGGAGGCCCCGGGTTCGATTCCCGGCAGGAAATTTATATATATATATATATATAAATTTCCTCGAAGTGTAGGTAAAAACACCATAAAAATTATAAAATATAATATTTTTTTCTCCATAGTAACTTTACGACAATCATTATTTATTGTTATTGTAAAAAATTACAAAAAACTCTTTTTAATTAATTTTTTCTCTTACTAACTATGGTAGTAAGAGAAAAATTATATGTGTGGGACATTTTATTTCCTTTTCATTTGTTTGTAATGTTTTGCTAATTCGCCATATTCTTATCGATTGTCATCTGACCTCCGTAACCCATTAAGATTAAATCAGCAAGGTTTCAGATAAGCTCTCTGTACGTATTGGTACGTATAGAAGTACTTGTGGTGAGAGATCTTTATCGAATATTAGTGACAGTAACCGTGACTAACTGTCACTTAAAAAAAGAAAACTTGCCTATTCGCTACTATTTTTTTATATTGGTACTGATTCTGAGCACCAATAAATTTTAGAGTATTCGCATCCTCTTCTTACTAATGTAATATGAAAAGGGCAGACACAGTTTGAACGTTTTAAATTTAATTTTCAGCTGTCATATCTTCTGTACTCTTAAAATAATAACTGATTGAAATAAAAAAACCGGCCAAGTGTGAGTCAGACTGCGCACTGAGATGTCTTCGTTATAATAGCTATCTGCTTGCCAAAAAGTCCGATCCGTCCATCCGTCAGTCTGTCAGCTTTTCTTTTACATAAGGGTAAAATCTATAGAGCGCACTCTGACTTTGTTTATACTTAAGACGAGTTAAAACGAGACAGACGTATATCTCTTACATAAATCTGTCTCGTTTTAACTCAATCTTAAGTCTGAGCAAAGTCAAAGTGCGCTCTATAGATATCAGCCCTAGACTTGCTGATGTTCCCGAGGTCGTCCGCGTAGATTTAAGGTTTTAAAATCTGTTTGTTTTTTCAGCATTTGAAGTAGCCTATCACTCTCCAGATCTCTTACTATAACCGTGAAAAATAAAAAACCGGCCAAGTGCGAGTCAGGCTCGCGCACCGAGGGTTCCGTAGTACAATCGTAATTTTTCGAAATTTTGCACGATAAATCAAAAACTATTATGCATAAAAATAAATAAAATACTTTTTTAGAATGTACAGGTAAAGCTCGTTCATATGATAGCCCACTCGATATAGTTATCTTACTTTGAAAATTGAAAATAGTAACTATTTGTTCATGAAGACATTTCAATTTTTTTGTGATAGATATAACCACAAATTCACGGTTCACGGACAGACAGATAGACAAACAACAAAGTGATCCTATAAGTATAAGGGATCCTTTTTTCTTTTTGAGGTAAGAAACCCTACAAATTGAGACTTGCACGTAGGTTTTCTTTTTGGCCTAAGAAAGAGATTTGAGGAATGCTAACAGAATTTAAGAACCATAATACGCGACAGGTCGAGATGGCCATCGGACTGGGGACGCCCCGCAAACTCGTACGTCACCCGCGCTAACTCGGTGCGGGCGAGGGCGGGTGCGCGGGGCATCCCCCCGCCTCATACTTTTTTATTCATGGCATAATCTTGCACCTATATCAAATATTTGAAAAGAGCAACCGCCGAGTTTCTTGCTGGTTCTTCTCGGTAGGAAAGGCATTCCGAACCAGTGGTAGATGCATCCGACAATTCGAAAGTACTTTTAAAAGTTTATTTGAATAAAAAAGATATTTTTTTACCCCGATTGCCATCTCAACCTGTTGCGTATTATACCTATCTGAAAATAATTTTTTTTCTGAACTTTTTCCTAATTATAGTAAAAAGATTTTTCTGGTCTTTTATTTCACGAAACTATCTCGCGAATAGAAGCTATTAATCAGTGTCTTTCAGTCTGTCGCACAAGAATAGCTCGTTGAAAGTAGTATTGCTTAATACTGAAGGAAAATAAAGCTATTATACAGCTTGTAACCAGAACGCTGGAAAAAACGAAGACAGATGATATTATCTACTGAGGATTACTGATATGATACCACGAAAAAAAAACTACATTTTGTAAAAGTTTACGATATAATCAATGCACAGCTCAAAAGAAACTACTGGACGGATCAGATACGGATTATGGGATTATGTCATAAACTACCATTATACCTACATAAATAGTTATATGACTACTTCGGATTGTATTTTCACGTTCTCGGATCTGATGAGTGCGTAATCGTCCCAAGGTAAATTAGTGTAGTCAACGCGGACAAAGTCGCGGGAATAAGCTAGTTGAAAATAAATTTAAAAAAGTGAGTAGGTACGTAATTTTATATACACATCTTGTACGATGGTACGGAACACTTTGTTTGCGAGTGTGGCTCGCACTTGACAGATTGTTTAAAAAGATCATAATAAAATTAGCTCAGTGGACAACATTCCTTAGTGCTTAGAGCATTTCACGGCAGGCAGGGGTGTCAGAATACCTGTCCCTATTTATTACCTATCTGAATTCTAGAAATCGCAACTGTTAGAGATTTAGCACCATTAAAGATTCATTGAGTTCTAGTTTGATTTGATGTAATAAATATAAAATTTACTTTTTAAATTTTTAAATACACAATTTAATTTTTTGGGTATGTACAACCGCTACTGCATTGCGACCTGATTATATTTTAATCTGTCGAGCATAATTATTATGTATCTGTCTCCCTCATATACCTTTTTTTGAAAAAAAAACTATTTCACAATTTTTATTGTCCCCTGTATTTGCTATGCCACCTACTTACTGTTTACTAAGCTTACACTCATCGCGAGCAATTCACTCTTATCCGTTGAGAAGTTCCATTATCTATCTTCTACTGGATACAACTGATGCATATTTGAAAGAGTCAATCAGACTTAAAATGCTTTTAACCTAGACCGTAGGCAAAGCTGTCAATACTAAAGCATGACCTAATCACGCGGTTGCCAAACCCACCATGACTTCACATCCTAGTAGCACAATGGTCATTAAATTTCCCATAAACCTATTATTCATGTCTCTTCTGGCGTAGCGGAGGCGCTTGGAAGCATAATGCCAGGTTCATTTCCTGGCAAATGTTTTTTTTTAAATCGAGTCTTTAATCAGTGTTTCCTTCCCGTCCTCACGTATGGTGCTGAAACGTGAACTGACAAACGGACATACAAAATCATCATCATCATCATCTTGATCAACCACAACCCATCGCCGGCTCACAACAGAGCACGGGTCTCCTCTCAGAAGGAGAAGGGTTTAGTCCATAGTCCGCCACGCTGGCCAAGTACGGATTGGCAGACTTCATACACTTGTTAGAACAATAAATACTCTCAGCCATGCCGGTTTCCTAACGATGTTTTCCTTCACCGTTATAGCAAGTAATATATAATTGCTTAAAATGCAAATAACTCGGAAAAGTTAGAGGTACGATGCTCTTAAAATAACTATGATATTATTATAGGTAGGTATAAGATCCAGGTATTAGATATATAATGAGTAGACCCGCAGGAGAATCAAGGTCACTGATATAGCCCAAACCATATTAGCAAGCTGAACTTGCAGTGGGCAGGCCACGCTTGTTTGTAGAGCTGATTCAGTCGATTCAGCTGAAAAGTCCTAGAGTGGAGACAAGCGTATAGTGCAGCCCCTCTAGCACGACGGATCGAACAATGTAAGAGGCTGGATGAGGCAGGTTGAGGGTATGATGTTGCTCATTAGGGATAGCCTATTTTTAAGCCTATATTAGATGGAATAATCCTAAGACTAAATAAATAAAGAGATCGTGATCTGATAAAAATAATTGTGGCCGTGAATTTAAGATACCGAATAAAATCAACAGGTTATTATTTTAAACACGTGTATAAAAATTCCAAAACAAAAACGTTTGTGTAAAGATTTTTATCTCTATAACGATAAACATAAATCGATTCAGTATTGTTTTATTTAGTTATGGTATTTCGCTTTTATATATATATAGAAGATGTAGCGAATCGATTAAAACTACGCATGTAGTAGCACGGTAATGTTATCATACAGTATTGTAACTCGGCCGTATCTTTGAAATAAATACCTACAGCAGCGCGGTACGTAAACATGCGATAGGGCTGCCCGCCTTTGCAGGTATTTTAAAAAAACTTATCTCTGGATGCGTTCATGTCTTAAGAATTCATTCAACCAAAAAAAGCACAATATTTCTTACTCGTCATACTAAATATGTACTTGAACTTATTTTAGTGGAAAAATCGCGCGGTTATTATAAACAAAACACCATCCGTTCGCCACTGCGGCACAGTCGCGACTGGCAGTGTCCCGAGCACATCCCGAGATCGAGGCGCGTAGGTATAGCTCGCGTTTCGTCCATTTGTATGAAGTTGGAATACTGTATGATAATATTACCGTGGTAGTAGTAACCTAAGTGTAAATGGATGTTGATGTGTATCTATGAATTTTGATTATAATAATATTGTATTTTAGGTACCTATATTGTGTATATTGTTTTATCTATACTTACGTTGTTTTTTTTTTTTTCAAAAATGATTCTTCCAATCAAATTACTGCAAATGTGGTTTTTGATGAGTAACGGTGCATTTAAAAATTCGCAAATATGAACGCGACTAGTGAAGAACACATTCGTCGTGCCACCGCGCAATGGTGAGATTGTGCTCAACATGTCTATGAAATTAAGAAGCAATGGCGATTAAGTAAATGCACGATTAACCATGCGCCTAATTAGATAGATAGTCACATAAATTGAATCAACACGAAAGAAAGAAACGTAATAGAAGCTAGCAGCCAGAAAAAAGTGGTTTGAAAAAAGTGGCAGATACAAAAAAAAAGATACCTCTACTGAAATAACGGTTAACTGCTTAGAAGGATGGTTTTAATAGCACTTCTATTTCAATTTGAGCAAGCCTGGACCGAGCAGCCTCGTCTCGTAGCTTGGGGACTTCTCAGCTAGTGCTTTTCCTCCAAAACCTAACTACCACCTACTAAAACTTACTATCAGGTGAGATTGCAGTCAAGGGCTAACTTGTATCTGAATTAAAAAAAAAAACCGAACTAAATTGGGCCATGGCAATTTACCAATGGCAATGGCCGCTTAACACCCTACCGTGCCGCCAAGCGATTTAGCGTTCCGGTACGATGCCGTGTAGAAACCAAACGGGCATGGGTTTAATAAAAACTGCCATAACCCTTCCAGGTTAGCCCGTTTCCATTTTAGACTGCATCATCACTTAATACCAGGGTGAGATTGCAAGTCAAGGGCTAACTTGTATATTCAGATGAATTTAAAAAAAATCTACATTATTTCGCCTCATGGCACGGCGTACCTTATAAATAAACCCACGACTGTCTCTAGTAAGTATGAACAAAGCTTCAGAGACAAGCAACGATTATAACGGACATTGTTAAAAATATATATACACATTGTATAGATACTTTGTCAAATCGTCAGATATTTTATTGCAGTAGATACTAGAATCAAGATACTACATATGACGTAAGGTGGATACAAGTAGTAATAAATTGTATGCCTTCTGACTAGATTCGTTGAATAATTCAGATTTTATCACACTGTTTGTGTATGTGAGCGTAAAAAGTTGATTGATTAACTTATATAAAATCGATAAGCAAATTAATTCAGTTGGTTTGAATGAACCTTTCAATGGCCGTCATGGGTAGAGTTCAGCTAGTTTTAAAATCTGCCAAATACGACGTAGGTATTTCTCTCTCGCCTAGTTACATTTATTTTGTTCCGTTTGCGATGCATCTGGATTTGTCGGGTTTGCGGAGATATTTTACAGTGATCAATGACCTCTTGCATTTTGGTGACAGAGAGGCTGGCAAAGTGTTAACGCATATTGCATGCTGCCCTCGCTGTAGTGCGGAAATGCAGCCAATATCCTTGGCAATTGGCATCATTCTACGCGGGCATGACTTTTAGATACTCTAAACCAAAATCCTGTGTCCTCCTACTCCTTTCTTGGGATGTAAACTATCTCTGTACCAAATTTTTATCAAAATCACGATAGTATTCTGTGACGATAGACAGACACAATTTCGCGTTAATAATATTACTTAGTATAGATTATTTAAATTTGAAACGCTCTTACGCTTGAAATTTCTGTTTTTCCGTAAGATATTTTCCATCGGTCGAAACGTTTTAGGGTGATTACGCACTGCATCCGATCCGAATCCATGAAAATACGCTCCAAAGTAGTAATAGAACTATTTGTATGGTAGCTTACCCACTAGCTTAAACTTCCGTCATCCGTGAGAATATCTCGGATGTGCCTCAGATTCAAATCGAACATAATATAAAGACGTAAATATGTCAAAGATGTCCACTGAATAGCTTGGGTTTCGATAAGAGATCGGATAAGTGCGTAAGCAATATTCGAATTCGGTCCGAGTTTTTAATATCCGCATTTTCACGGACTCGGATCGGATAAGTGCGTGATCGCTCTGTCGCTTTCCTTATACTCGTACATTATCTATGACAGCCCTAAACGTAAAAAGAACTCGATGATATAAAGTCAATTAAAGTTTGCAACATTTTCATAAACAATAGACACAAAATAACATAATAGCATATCGATATCGCAATTACATCATGAGCGAGGCATCATATTCAATTGCACTATTTCAATATTTCAAATAGCATTTAATTCAATACAGCCTCGATAGGGAAGGGTATTCCTCTTCCTTATGATCATTTTGATCAAATACTACAAGTTGTTTTCAGTCATTGATGTCAATGTTTCTATTGATAGATAGAGTTGAGGCCACATGGACGAAATTGACATCCACATGGATGGTTTGTTTATTAAACCGGCTCGCCCCGACTTCGCACGGGTAGGCTTATTTATTCATCATCATCATCATGATCAACCCATCGCCGGCTCACTACAGAGCAAGGGTCTCCCTCTCTGAGAGGGGTTTTGGCCATAGTCTACCACGCTGGCCATCTGCGGATTGGTAGACTTCACACACCTTTGAGAACATTATGGAGAATTCTCAGGCATGCAGGTTTCATCACGATGTTTTCCTTCACCGTTAAAGCAAGTGATATTTTATTACTTAAAACCCACATAACTCCGATAAGTTAGAGGTGCATGCCCGGGACCGAACCCCCGACCTCCGATTAGAAGGCGGACGTCCTAACCACTAGGCTATCACAGCTTATTTATTCAATTACCTATTATTACCTATTAAGTGAACCTAGAGTAACTGACATAGCTCAACGGTTTGCGAAGCTGAAGTGGCAATGGGCAGGGCACATAGTTCGGAAAACCCATAGACGTTGGGGTTTCGAGGTGCTGGAATGGCGACCTCGCACCGGAAGGTGCAGCGTTGGAAGAGCCTCTACTAGGTGGACGAACGACATCAGACGAGTCGCAGGGAGCCGCGTGATTCAGGCGGCGCAAGACCGTGGCGTGAGGAAGCCCCGGCAATCGACACGGTACGCGACAGAACGAGATGGCAATCGGGGAGGCAATGCCTCGCACACCCGCACAGCCCGCACAGCCCTCGCGCTAACCCGGTGCGGGCGGACGCGGGTGACGTGCGGGTGTGCGGAGCGTCTCCCCGCCTCATACCCCGATTGCCATCTCGACCTGTCGCGGATAGGTAGCAACCTTTGTCTATTATTAGGATAATGCATTCATGCACATTTTTCCCGCAAATAAATTTATTTGCACGATCAATAAAGCAGTGTGAAGTTTGCAAGTTAAATATTACGACGTCAAATATTTATTCCATGCCATAGAAGTGAACCGCTATTTGCATACTTACATCAAACTGAATGCCGGCATATTTGTGATCAGATAAACTAATAGCTAGAGAGTTGGTGCCAATTTTTAAATTATGATTAGATCAACACTGAGATTCAACGGTAAAATTGCTATTTTTAAAGTTTGTAAGAAAACCTACTTAAATACCTAAGTTTGGAAAATAGCTGCGCTTAATGGTTTGCTCATGACTGGTATTAAGATTTTTTTTTTTTTTTTGGTTTTTGTTTTTATTTTAGAATGCCAGAACTAAATTTTAATAAGTACTCGTAAGTAGAGCATGAAGACCGTTTTTAGTATAGTTTATTAAAACGACTGAAACCAAAAATAAATGGAAGTAGAAAGACCTTTTCATTCAAATATCCTTTTACAAGTGCTTTTGAATCGTCAACTGGATCTACCACAGTGCACTGGTTGGGATTTGGGAATGCCCTTCCTACCTAGAAGAACCAACAAGTCCATTCTCTTTTATCTAAATATATAAAAGGAAGATGACTGACTGACTGACTGACTGACTGTCTGACTGACTAACCTATCAACGCATAGCTCAAACTACTGGATAGATCGGGTTGAAATTCGACATGCAGATAGCTATTATGGCGTAGGCATCCGCTAAGAAAGGATTTTTGAAAATTCAAAGGGTGTGAAAATATAGGGGTTTGAAATTTGTGTAGTCCATGCGACGAAGTCGCGAGCATAGGCTAGTCATTTATATAATCTTCGACTGTGTAATAGGTACATACTTTTTCCAGGAGCATTCTTGCAAAAGGTTTAAGTTTTTCTGCCATAGTCTCCCTATCTATAAAATATACTTAATGATTTTACGATTTGGACGATATGTACAAAAGGCCACCCATGGCGCCAAACCCCTTGTTGTGTTCGAATTGAAAATCCATTTAAATCTCATTTTCTAAAGTGAGTTAAATCGTAGAGATAAGATATATTTATTTTGTGCTTATAACGGTTGGTTTATTTCAAACATTGTATTATGATTGAATGTGTAATGTTGTTGATGGTTACTTATAGCTCTATGTGACAGTCTGATCGAAGGAAAATAATGTTGTCATTGGAAGGCGAATCTTGTGTCTCGGGGCCCGGGATCGAAACCCCGACCTCCGATTGGGAGGCGGATGTCTTAACCACATCACACTATCACAGCTTGATTATTATTAGTTACCTATTACTAATGGTCATCATCATCATCATGATCACTACACTACACTACACTCACTACAGAGAACGGGTCTCCTTTCAGAGGGGATTTGTGGCCATAGTCTACCACGCTGGCCAAGTGCAGATTGGCAGACTAATGGTATTAAGAACCTTTTTTACGAGTACCTACTTGTACATAGTGAGAGGTCATTTAAATCCTGAAAAATTGGGACATTGGGATTTGATAGGCACATGTTCTCGGCCAAATAGGTACTGTACACAATTGTTATTTCATATTGCTCATAATACATCATCAATAGGTACAAGCAATATCGGCTGCCATTAACCAACATTGACGTCAAGCGTAGAATTGATTCAGATGTAAAATTAATGAGACTATATCATACCACTCCAGACTTACAATTGCACTAACTCTCAATTTACATATAAAATGGTACTTTAATTGTTTATCTATGTTTTACAAATAAAGAAAGGCTTATCTATAGAGTAAAAAATGTAATACCTATACAAAATACGATTCTAACAATCAATTGAAAAAAAAAACAGTCGAAACGCTAAATGCCGGCTTGGCGACTTTTGACTTCGGACAAAAGTTGGTAAGTCGTTAAGCACCTACCTACAAAAGAGAGTTACGTAAACAGAACGAAATTAAATATTGTAGGTCTGTATCAACTTTTATCGCTCAGTTTAAATTAATTATTAAAAAACCGGCCAAGTGCGAGTAAGGCTCGTGCAACGAGGGTTCCGTACTACTGTCGTATTTTTCGACATTTTGTACGATAAGTCTAAACCTATGATTCATAAAAATAAATAAAATCTGTTTTAGAATCCACAGGTGAAGCCCTTTCATAATATGATACCCCACTAGATATAGTTATCTTACTTCGGAAATTGAAAATACTAATTATTAATTCATCACCACAATTTTTTTTTGTGTGTGATATAAACACAAATTCACGGTTTTCAGATTTTTCCCCGAATGTCTGCTATAAGACCTACCTACCTGCCAAATTTAATGATTCTAGGGTCAACGGGAAGTACCCCGTAGGTTTCTTGACTGACAGACAGACAACAAAGTGCTCCTATAAGTGTTCCGTTTTTCCTTTTGAGGTATGGAACCCTAAAAACCGTTGAATGTGTACATTCTTTAATGCTACTATCAAATTTCGAAGTATAGAAACCTTTTTCTAACAACCTTCAAATTACGTCATGTTATGAAACACGAACTAACAAAGGCTATATAAAATCAAATCGTTTTGACCAAGTACAGCACTACCGGTCACTAAAAGACGTGAGTAAGGTTTTTTTGAAGAATGTTCAAAGCGCACGTTAAAAGCTAATTGAATGTCATTAGTCAAGACACAAGGCCTTATATTCGTGTTGTATGTCTTTTATACATAACTAACTTATGCCTGCGACGTCATCCGTGTGGACTGCACAACAAACCTCTATTTAATTAATCCACTTAGAGGTTAAATTTTTTAAAACCCACTCTTAGCAGATGTCTTCGTTATAATAGCTATCTGCTTGCCAAAAAGTCCGATCCGTCCATCCGTCAGTCTCTCAGCTTTTTCTTTTACATAAGGGTAAAATCTATAGAGCGCACTCTGACTTTGTTTATACTTAAGACGAGTTAAAACGAGACAGACGTATATCTCTCACATAAATCTGTCTCGTTTTAACTCAATCTTAAGTCTGAGCAAAGTCAAAGTGCGCTCTATAGATATCAGACCTAGACTTGCTGATGTTCCCGAGGTCGTCCGCGTAGATTTAAGGTTTTAAAATCTGTTTGTTTTTTCAGCATTTAAAGTAGCCTATCACTCTCCAGATCTCTTACTATAACCGTGAAAAATAAAAAACCGGCCAAGTGCGAGTCAGGCTCGCGCACCGAGGGTTCCGTAGTACAATCGTAATTTTTCGACATTTTGCACGATAAATCAAAAACTATGATTCATAAAAATAAATAAAATCTGTTTTAGAATCCACAGGTGAAGCCCTTTCATAATATGATACCGCACTTGATGTAGTTACCTTACTTTGATAATTGAAAATACTAATTATTAGTTCCTGACTACAATTTAATTTTTTTTGTGTGATGTGACCACAAATTCACGGTTTTCAGATTTTCCCCCTAAAGCCAGCTATAAGACCTACCTACCTGCCAAATTTCATGTTTCTAGGTCAACGGGAAGTACCCCTGTAGGTTTCTTGACAGACCGACAGACAGACAGACAGACAACAAAGTGATCCTATAAGGGTTCCGTTTTTCCTTTTGAGGTACGGAACCCTAAAAATCATGCCGGTCCATTGCTCTGTTGCATTATTGAAACACAAACCAACAAACAAACACACTTTCGCATTTATGACATGGGTAGAGATGCCAAATATAGACATCCCTGATGTCTATATTTGGCATAAAGTCATCCAACACGTAGCCAGAGCCCATACCAGTTAGTTATCCCGCCGCGTTATCATGGAACCATTAATCAAACCTCACGTTTAGCCTTTAATAAATAATTATAATTAATAATTTTATCACCTATTCGCCGGCGCCTGCACCGGGGTGCCACTTGAGCTATGAAGTCAGACATTTTAATAAGTGACCATTCATCATTGTTGAGTTTTGAGAGAAATATAAAAATAATTTATAAATGACCATTTCAGAGCACGTCATTATAATATTATACTAGTATTACTTATGTTTATAATGTTTTATTTCGTATTTACTTACTACATTCGCTCGTTCTTAAGCCACGCATTAAGTTGTCAAGTAGTTAACTAAAACATAAAGAATTTATTATTTCACGCACTTAGCTGTTCATCTCGGAATGAACTTGAGAACAAAATTTGGTAGATACAAAGATAGCTTTCTACCCAGAGACGGTAATTTTATGCCAGAAAATCAAAGAGTTCCTACGGGATTCAAAAAATCGAAACCTATATGCGGACAGAGTCATTATTATTTTAGTAATAAATAAATTACAAGCATGGGTATTTGTGACAACGTCCTATCAGACCACATGCGTAGTTGACACAAATTGATCCGGCCGAACTGATTCGGAATAATTGAGTAAATACTCGATTGGCCGAATAGAGTCGTGATTGCATGTCACAATTGCTTGCGTACGGCTTTTGATATGATTGTTTCACTTACAGAATAGGCCTATTTAAGTAGTTGTACATTGTGGCTAATTCCGTTGTACACAATCTCTAAACTAAACTAAAATGGCACGTCTAAATCTATTGCTATCACTTTCATAATGTTGCTTGCGGAAAAGGATAGCACTAGATTTAGACTTGTTAATTTAGTTTAGTTTAGAGATTGTGTACAAGAGAATCAGCCCCAGTACGCGGCTAAAAACAATGTACATCGACCTTTAGAAGGAGTTAGCAAATTTGTAGAGCACTGTCTTTGTCGTTGAGACTGACAAAACGTCACATAGTTAAAGTGACAGAGACAACGCTCTGCAAAGCCGAAATGTCATTCTAAAGGCCGATGTACATTACTTTCGGCCGCGTACTGTACTGCGCTAAAACCTAAAATATAGAATAGAATAGAATAGAATAGAATAGAAATCCATTTATTTGTTGATCCAACACACAATAAACACAAATATTTACAAAAAACATTCCTTAAAATCTAATTCAACAAATAGGTAAGTACCTAGTGTCTACGATGTGTCGTGCCAACGAAAAGGTACCTACAAATTTTTCTAGACCTAGCGGTGTATAAATTTTAATGCGAGGTAAGTATAAATGCATACAATACGTTAAATAAATATCTAATACCTACCTACCTGTAAATACGTAAATTATTCACTAAATAAATCTTTTAAATATCTCTAATAAATTTTCTATTTTTTGTGCCAACAATAATCTGGCTACTAGATATCTGCAAAATTAATGGCCGCAACTGAAGGTTTTTTCGTAACTTTTTACGAAAATACAATACAAAGCAACTTGTTACCATACAATGCATATTTGAATATTTCCAAAAAAATATCAATAAATCAACGTCGTCAATAGAGACGGCGACTTTCTTGAATCTAAATTTAAGAAGAACTTCGGTCTACCTATAGGAATAGGGTTTCCAAATATAACATGATTTTTAGTATATTCCTAGTTAGGATAACGTAAGCAAACACGTCTGTTAAAAAGACTATTAGTTTTTTTTTTTTAATAAAAATAGCGAGCAAACGAGCAGGCGGGTCACTTGATGGTATGTGATTACCACCGCCGATGAATATTTGCAGCACCAGAGGAACCGACAATGCAACGTAGCCTTTCAGGAATTTGTTGGTCCGCGCCTTGAATAACCCCTTACAGATTATCGTTCTTACGAAATATCTTCGCTTTTGATATCGTATCGCAATTCATACTCATCCGTTTAACCAATTTTTACGTTTGGTACCTACAGAGATAGCTTGCAAGTTACAACAGAGTTGGACATACTTTCAATTCCGGAAAACTGAAGAATTTCCACGGGATTTTTAGAAACCTTAAATCCACGTGGATGAAATTGCGGATATCATCTGGTGATTTATATAACGAACAATAAAATGTAAAGTAAGAAAAGTACTACAAAATCCGAGTATACTCTCCAATTTGGTAGCTGTAGTCTCAAATGAAATGTTAACGACTTTGCACTAAAAAATCTGAATGTGCTAAATTAATCAACAGCGGTCAATGACTTGTCAACTAGAGCCTCAAGGCCAAATTCATGACGATGAGTTTCAACTGATTTGCATAGATTTCTTTTTGTTTACATTTTACTCTAGAGAATTTCACGCCACTTTATCTGCGGTCATGTAAATCCTATCTATCTATTTCTATATATAAAACACTAAAATTGTCTTAACACGTCGAGATAGCAATGAGGGTATGAGGCGGGCAGACGCCTGCGCTTGCCCGCACTGGGTTAGCGCGGGGACTGTGCGGGTGTGCGGGGCGTTCCCTCCCCGATTGCCAGCTTGACCTGTTGCGTACTATACCTATGTCAGTTATAGACTTTGATTTGATATAAAATTCGGTTAAATAGTAGATGAGGGTATATATTTCTAATACCGGATCTTAGATCATTTTCAGTGGAAATAAAAAGTGTTTTACATTTTTTTAATGTTTTATTGAATATTGAACTATTAGCTATGGGCCTCATAAGAAAGCTCAGAGTCACTCAGCGGGTGATGGATAGTGCTATGCTTGGAGTTTTTCTACGTGACCAAATCAGAAACGAGGAGATCCGTAGGAGAATTAGAGTAACCGACATAGCTCAACGGGTTGCGAAGTTGAAGTGGCAATGGGCAGGGCACATAGTTCGTAAAACCGATAGACGTTGGGGTCCCAAGGTGCTGGAATGGCGACCTCGCACCGGAAGACGCAGTGTTGGAAGACCCCCCACTAAGTAGACGGACGACATCAGACGAGTCGCAGGGAGCCGCTGGATTCAGGGGACGCAAGACCGTGGCGTGTGGAAGTCCCTACAAGAGACCTATGTGCAGCAGTGGACGTCTATCGGTTGATGATGATGATGATAATTACAGTATACTTACATCGTACTCACACTACTAAAATCAGGATCAAGAAATAAACTTAGTTGCATTAATTTGATCGTCATTCGTCAACTACCTACCTATGTATTATATCTGTGAATAACTAGTTCCATTTTCACGGTCACAGTTATGTAACTGTTAATCTAATTTTAGTCATAGCCCATAACCGGTCAAATGGAGAGGTCAGAACTCGGAAAGTGATAAACGGGCAAGGTTAATTATGGTGCAAGCTCCTCGGTGCATAATAATCCGACCGCATGCAAGGAGACCTTTCGACAGAAATAGCATAACTAATCAATTACGATGCGCGGCTACTGGTTGTCTGAAGTTTCTGCTATGAAGTATGGATTATCATCTTATCTTACTTAGGGGTGATTGTTTAATCGTTAGATAGCTATTAGATAGATAGGGTTCCGTAGGTACCTCAAAAGGAAAAAGGAACCCTAATAGGATCACTTTGTTGCCTGTCTTGCCTGTCTGTCAAGAAAACCTATAGGGTACTTCCCGTTGACATAGAATCATGTTTAGTAGGTAGGTAGGTCTTATCACAAGTAAAGGAATAAATTCGAAAAAAATTGATGTGCTAATGTAGTACTCAACTTAAAGTCACGAGGTTTGACAGTTTTAAATTATAAAATAAGTTTGCCAGTTTTTCTTTTTATTACATTAGTAAGAAAAATATATGAATACTTTGAAATTTAGCTGTCATCAGAATCAGTACCTTCCAAGTTCTACTATCATAGAGAGATGTGTGTAAAAATGATGCCTGATTTTGCGTCTTATACCCGTTCTAGATACAATAATTTTAATCTTCCAAAAGAGGCGCACAAAAATCCCTCAACTGAACTACTTAGTATCCAGTTACATTACAGAGTAGTTAATGTAGCTTTTAACATGGTATTAAGAATTGAGAAACAAATTATGTAGGTATTAAAAGCGACGCTGCACTTCATTTCATTACATCGTCCCATTTTAATTGCTGTGATATTGCCGCACGCCACTCATACTCTGCCATGTCCGATATTTAGCACAGTTATCCATACTATTACTATTTAAATGCTATATATATATATATATTTCCTAACCATTACAACCCGGGTATCTTTAAAACGAGAGTGAATAGGCATCTTCTAGGTAAACGCGGCCCATCTTAGGCCACATCATCACTTTCAATCAGGTGTGATTGTAGTCAAGCGTTTGCCTATCTAAATATATAAAAGAAAAAAGGTGACTGACTGACTGACTGATGTATCAACGCACAGCTCAAACTACTGGATTGATCGGGCTTATGACGTAGGCATCCGCTAAAAAAGGATTTTTGAAAATTCAACCCTTAAGGGGGTGAAATAGGGGTTTGAAATTTGTGTAGTCCACACGGAAGAAGTCGTGAGCAGAAGCTAGTGTTAGTTTAAAAAAGTTACCGGTTTTTGTTAGTGAACCAATGTAATGTAAGTTGCTCATAAAATCCGTATATTATATTTTTAAATATTTCACTCACAAATTTTATTTCAAGCCACGGGGCTGTTTCATGGTAATTGGACATGTCATTCACATGTCGACACAAATAAGTACCCACTATCTCTGACCAAAAACGCGCGCTATAGCCACAAGAGTTCGTTACGCAATATTATAGTTTAATATTTTCATAAAATATTTGATTTACGATTAATATTAACTCAAATAACCCAAATGGACCATCAAGTTTCAACTGAGTTAAGTTATCATTTTTGTAGTGACCAAAATCCTGATTTACAGATTTGCGATCTCCTTTTCAAGATGCCTAGCACAATCCATATCCATATGGACTAAGAGCCAGCGCGTGCTAGACCTTCGTTATTTTATAAAAGCTGAAAGTTTCTCTGCGTATTGTCCCCAATACTGGGAAAAACATTTTGTTTGGATGTTTGTTTTGATCATGGTGGCTTTGGGAGATAAAGGTGTAAATTTTTTAACGTCAAAGTATAAAGTCGATTTTTTTCTTCAGAATAGTACATATCTATTAGAAATCACGTCATGCACTGCCAGAAAGTATCATGTTAGATCCAAACAAACATTCCTCCCAGTGTTGGGGACAATACGCAGAGAAACTTTCAGCTTTTATAAAATAACGAAGGTCTGGCACGCCCTGTCTCTCTCTCTCTCTATACTAATGCGAAAGTGTCTGCGAGCTTTTTACGGTCCGTCATTTTAACCGATCTTGACCGATACAGAGATAGCTTGTATCCCAGAAATGGATATAGGCTACTTTTTGTCCCGGAAAATCAAAGAGTTCCCACGGGATGTTTAATAAACCTACGTGTACGAAATCGAATAAAAAAGATATCCGTTATTAATAAGTACCTACTGTTAAAATTTAGTGTATGGGTTTAATAAAAACTGCCATACTACTTCCAGGTTAGCCCGCTCCCACCTTAGACTGCATCGTCACTTACCATCAGGTGAGATTCTACTTGTATCTGAATTAAAAAAAAAACAAGTGTATTCCAAGTATAGTAAGCGACAGGTCGAGATGACCATCGGGGTAGGGACGCCCCGCACACCGCGATTGCCATCTCGACTTGTCGCGTACTATAGGTAAGTACACGGCAGTTTCAAGTGACAAAGAGACAGTGATCCTTTGTGTCGTTGTCGCAACACGGGCGCGACGATTTGGATCACCAGTCACATATATAGGCCATACATTCACTGCATTCAGCTTACTTGTATGCTGTGTCGATTGTCTAATGACATACAATTCTCGCGGTCACTGTAATTAGAGCATTTATAACGGAAACTCAGGGCCCCAACGAGTTCGATTTAATAATTGTTCAATCAATAGTATCCGCATCCGAAACTAGTATTTACAGAACGCGGCAGAAACTAATGTACATCGATCTTTAGAAGGAGATAGATTTGTAGAGCATTGCCACAGTCGTTAAGACCGCTAAAACGTCATATAGGTATGACAGACAGAGAACGCTCTACGAAGCCGAAATGTCATTCTAAAGGTCGATGTACATTACTTTCAACCGCGTAACCGCGTATTTGTATAAATCAATAGTTTTTCTATAATGATATTATATGCATTATTTCGACTTTTTTCGTGATTTCCATGACCCACAACAAAGTCAGTGGTCAGTGTAGATTAGAACCGTATTTAAATATATGTAGGTAGGTAGTAGGTACTGTTAATTTCGTTTGTGTCCGCTGTGTATTGGTAAGGTTTCCATACTTCAGTGCCCGTTTATTTCATGTAGGACCTTTATTCATGATATGGCAAGCCTCTATACCTACCACGGGTTGGGAAAGCAGCTTCCACTGAAAGGAGCCGGCAAGAACCATAAAAATTATATTAGTCTGGTTGGCTGATAATATATTCTTTTGCGGAAATACAAACTTTTGAATAAAAAGAGTACATCTTAAATATATAAAAGGAAAAGGTGATTGACTGACTGACTGACTGACTGACTGACTGACTGACTGACTGACTGACTGACTGACTGATCTATCAACGCACATTTCAAACCGCTGGACGGATCGGGCTGAAATTTGGCATGCAGATTAGAGCAGCTATTATGATGTAGGCATCCGCTAATAAAGGATTTTTGAAAATTCAACCTCTAAGGGGGTGAAATAGGGGTTTGAAATTTGTGTTGTCCACGCGGATGAAGTCGCGAGCATAAGCTAGTTCTTCATAAAAAACAGAGCTACTTATTCTCATCGAACAAAGGTAGACAATAAAAAATCGAGTCGTATAAAAAAGTCTGCGACCATCATATCTAAGGACAATTAATATACGGGGGACACGCATTAAAAAAAACTGTAACTTATCTTCATTTCAGTTAGATAAACTAAAATGAATTTGAAACAATATTGTACAAAACAAAGCTCAAACATCGCCACATTCATGTGACTAATGAGTACAAATTAAAGACAATACTAAAACATTAATATCGACGACAAAGTCTTTACTTAGGGATAAGAGTAAACAAATATACTAGTACGCACTCGTGTGCATTCAAAGAGCGTCTTTACATTTCTAGGGTTGCGTACCCGAACGGTATCAACATCTCTAGATGTCTGGTGGGAGGTTTCGGCCGTGGCTAGTTACCACCCTACCGGCAAAGCCGTGCCGCCAAGCGATTTAGCATTCCGGTACGATGCCGCGTAGAAACCAAAGGGGCATGGGTTTAATAAAACCAGCCAAGTGCGAGTCAAGCTCGCGCAATGAGGGTTCCGCACTACAGTCGTATTTTTTCGACATTTCGCAGGATAATTCAAAAACTATGATGCATAAAAATAAATAAAAATCTGTTTTAAAATGCACAGGTGAAGACCTTTCATAATATGATACCCCACTTGATATAGTTATCTTACTTAGAAAATTGAAAATACTAATTATTAGTTCATGACCACAATTTAATTTTTTTTTTGTGTGAGTAAGCCTAAATTCACGGTTTTCAGATTTTTCCCCAAATATCAGCTATAAGATCTACCTACCTGCCAAATTTCATGGTTCTAGGTCAACGGGAAGTACCCTGTAGGTTTCTTGACAGACAGACGGACAGACAGACAGACAGACAGACAGACAGACAGACAGACAGACGGACAGACAACAAAATGATCCTATAAGGGTTCCGTTTTTCCTTTTGAGGTACAGAACCCTTAAAAACTACGACACCCCTTCTAGGTTAGCCCACTTCCATCTTAGACTCCATCATCACTTATCACCAGGTGAGATTGCCAGTCAAGGGCTAACTTGTATCTGTATTTAAAAATAATATATAGGTATTACTAGCCTACCTACGACCTGCTGTCTGTCAGCGGGCTTTATCTCATGAACCCTAATCGGTAGCGAATTGAAATTTTCACAAAGTGTGTATTTCTATAACAACAAATGATGAAAATCTCAAAATGGCCGCCATGCATATTAAAAAGTACGTAAGTAGTGTTAAGTATATCTTGTACGATGGTACGAAACCCTTCGTGTGCGAGTCCGACTCGCACTTGACCGGTTTATATAATCTGCTTAATACAAAAATATAGCGTACGGAAGGATTACAATTAGTACAAAAATTAAGTCTTCCGCTTATATTGTCGTGACAATTACGTGAAGCGATAAGTTAAGAAATACACCGAAAGTTCATAAAACTTAATCAAGATAACGGATGAGTGTGTATTGATGATGCTACTATACAGTTTATGAACTCTTTAATTTAGTAAAATCTTCTTCAAATCAACTTACAGACTTCTTTAAATCGTTGAAGGATTTGTTCCATGTACTTTACTTAAATTACATGGTTCACGTGTTCGTGTAAACATTCGTTACACGGTCCAATCATACGCAACGGAACTTGCCACCATCTGTATCCACCCAGTGACTTTTGTTATTACTAGTTTAATACCTATAAAGTACCTTTCCCGTGACGACTTGTTAATGTAGCACGGCTGGTCAAAAGTATATCCACAAAAAGCATATTAATTATAATCATCATACTTAACTATTTTGTGAAAGCCAATGTTTACACCGTTGTGCTAGAGAAATCACGTTTAGCATGCAGAATTAATGCAAAATCAAACATACATATAACAGGTAGTTAGCTAGCGATTTTAAAATACTTTAGTTACTGACTTCTAAGCACTTAAATAATTAAAATATTTTAATATAATATTATGTGAATCAATAACCTCTAAAAGACCGATAAATTTTGGTCTGAATACATTATACTGATTCAATAAAAGAAAACTAAGATAGCAATGTCTGGTATGCGTGTAGAAATGAATATTCATAAGACTTATTTTCGACTTGAATTTACTTCTTAATTATCGATGCTTTCGTCACTCGTAATCAAACAGGTTTATTTGGTTATTAGTTACACACGATGACAATTTCGATTAATTCATAATTAATCAATAAATAAAATCAATAGATAAACCGATTTGCTGCGTGATATAAATATTTAGTTACGGTATGTGCAATAGCGCAAGTGTGGCTGCTTTGCAGGCTGGCTATAAAAATCCATAAGCAAGCTCAGCTACAATAAAATAGGTGACCTGATAAAATTAAATCATAGGCATACCTATTTGAAAAAAAGCTTTCCTGTGTTGTGTGGTTGCATTCATTTAAGGGATAAGAAAAAATTATTATTCCAAAAATAATCCAAATTATTTAAATGGATCACTTTTATTGAAATTTTAACTATGAGAGTTAAGTCCATTAATGCTTTTGAAAATGCCTTTCTAGTTCCTATCTATACACTTTGGTGTTCACAATAAATGGTTGCGTCGGAATAGTTTTCCAGGCAAATATACGAGTTTCTAGTATTTCTTGCGTTTGCTGAACTAACATGGAGGGGACATGTCGGAAATAGTCGATTCTGTATTCCTATCGAACGCTAGTCAGAGATTTGTGAATATACCTGAGCATTCAAGAATTGCAAGCAATGTATTATTGCACGACACTGCCGCTTAAAAGCCAGGAAACTAGCGTTGAATATGGAAAAGCGCAAGCTCTAGTTATCTGGAAAATGTATTAAAGTTTACAGAAATATACAAAATTTATAATTTATATATTTTTTTTAAAGAATATTAGCCATGTTAAATGACTAATATTCCCCTTTCCTCTCCAACTAAGCGTCACGCTTGTGCTAGGAGTAGGTACGACAATAGTGCAACGGGCGGGGTTTGAACCATCGACCTTTCGGTTTTCAGTCAGTAAGCTCAGAAATTGTATCCTGAATAAAACTGATCTAAGAGTTTAATAATATGTCCTATAAAAGGTAAAAAAGAACAATTTGTTTCTTGTCCCCCGTGGGAAACATGTTATAAAATAATCAAGATCAATCAAAAAGCTTGTAAAGCATGCCACCATAGAGGTCATTTCATAAATTAATAACATGGTCAGTACCATCTAGCGTGCTTTATTCAAGGAAGTGTTCAAATAGAATTTTTATATCTTCCTGCATGAAACTTTTTATCGTTCCAAACGTAAACAAAGCTCCAATGTTTGTCGTCTCCGCTTCACCAGAAGTCGGCAATTTGATTTTAGTAACTGTGCAAACATACAAAGAGGTTGTAATGTGACACATCAATTATTTGCTTTGCTTTATCATTTTACGGTTTGTTTTAATTCCTTTCTTCAATGGAATTGCTGGTGATTTCTTTGGGAATGGAGTCTTGTTTTTTGTAAGCAGTATATAGTATTGCATTGTATTTGTGTTTGAGTAGACACTTTTACTCTTGTTATTTTCTGATAGTCGGATTTCAAAATAAAGAACGAACTTTTTGTATATATTCGTTGTCATATTTACTATAAGTTTTTATTTGACTAGCTTATGCCCACGACTTCATCTGCATGAAGTGGACTACATAAATGCCCGCCTTTAGGGGTTTAATTTTCAAAAATCCTTTCTTAGTGGATGTCTACAGCTATCGCCTATCTGCATGCCAAACATCCCGATCCGTCCAGTTGAGCTGTCCGTTGATAGATCAGTCAATCAGTCAGTCAGCTTTTCCTTCTGTATATTAAGATGAAATTTTCATTACTTTTGTCGGTAATCTCTGTTCTCTACTGTATTAACTAAATTAGCGAATCCATTATCATAACGTATATTCATTTGTCAAAGTACGTTATTCTATTTACTCTGTCCAATTATCATAAAGCGAAATGCAAGCAGTCGTTTACCTCGTGATCTATTTTCTAAGTTATCTACCTACGCGACGTTATCAGGCGATAGTACAAAAGTTTCTTCACGCCATACATAATGGACTCTTGCATTGTGTAATGTTCGCAAATAGTCCTAATCATGCAGATATATATTTTACTACTACTAAATTAATATGTATTCTCTACAAAATTAGAACAACCTAAATAAATAGAGATTCTACTTATTTAACATCTCTTTGAAGTAAATGTTGGTAATATTTTTAGATATTTGTTTTATCAATCAATAACAATAGTTAGTTATTATGATCCTCTTAAGAACCAGCGGTAGATTCGATTTATAAATTTTATTGGTAGATAACTAGGAATAGACCAAATTTTGGAACATTAAATCAGACATATTTCATAGTCATTGTGATAAAATATAATGTCTATGAACATGAAGTGTCTTTATCAAATTATTTACAACCGAGGCTCACATGTTACAAAAATAGTTTAATACAATTGTCGTATGAAGTAATTAGTTAATTGTTAAGTAACATGTCTAAGGGCTTGATGATGATAAATTATAATGAAACCTAAACAGTCATCGCAGACCGCGCGCGGTACACAAAAAAATTTTACTGCCTAAAAAAAGAAGTGTAATGATTTCAGGATTATTTTACGTATGCAACTATATAGTAGGTACGCGACAGAGTCGAAATGGCAATCGGGGTGGGAACGCCCCGCGACCCGCACAGCCTCCGCACTAACCCGGTGCGGGGTGACGCGGGTGTCCCCCCGCCTCATACCCCGATTGCCATCTCGACCATACTATATGTGAGTCTCTCTATTCCACCATAACTTCTAAATGCCTCTCTCGAGTGACATTGGCTATAATATTTTTTAAAAAAGTTCCATAATATGGCGGCTATATAGCACCATTTTCAAATGTGAAGATTTTTACTTTTGAGATCGATTTTTGGCAGGGCAGTCGTGTATTTTAATTACGACTTGTTAATATTCAAAGCAAGAACGTCTAACGAGTTTCAAGACTTTAATTCTTAAATCTTTAGCTCAATTCAGTGCTCTGTACACATTCCGGGCTAACGAAACGGGTCGTTAATTTCGCTAAATGACTTTTTCGTCTAGTGGAGGCGCCAGGCTCTAGTTTCATACGTGTGTGAATATACGGACCTCGTGTTCAACTTGTGCGATGCTTGTGTCTAAACGTTTGAATGCTAATTAATGTTTTGAAGCTAGTTTTTGTTGATTTAACACTGATTTAATGACTCGCATTCTATATATGGTATATTCGGTAGGTATAAGTCCCGCAAATTGCTAATCCGCGTGGCCGCCATTTTAGTGACGTCAGCAGTAGACTGAAGTTTCAAAATGTCGTCAAAATGACATCATTTCGATGTTAATGAGACACGGTTCCAGCGCAATAGCAATTTGCGGAACTTTATCCAGTTTTTCAACTAGTTTTTATTAGAAGTAGAGAAACAATTTTTTTTAATGCATTTGAACTAGCTGTTGACGATAGTTTGAACATTATATAAGTACCTAGCTGGTGTTACTGTTTCTTTAACTAAGTAGGTACATAATCAGTAAAAAAAAATCATAAAAAGATCACTAATTAGGAGACTGAAAAAAATTAAGATGACTCCAAGGATTAAATTCGTACGTTCTTTGTATCCACTTCGTATTTAAGAACTGATTAAATTAAATTAAATTTTACAGTTGGTAAAACCTAGTAAGGTTACATACACATGAATAGTAACTCAGATTTACCTTAGTAGTTAAAAATTGTGCAAATAAAATTGAGCACAATCTATGTTCTATGTTATGTCTAACATCATTCGTCATTCCTTATACGCATGGCTAGGGTTTGGAATACTCTTCCAAGATCAGTGTTTCGTGCCAATTATAATCCGGGTATCTTTAAAACAAGACTGAATAGGTATCTTCTAGGCAAACGCGTCCCATCTTAGGCCACGCTTATAGTGAATTTAAAAAATGTATTTTAACCCGAAGGTGTGCAACACACGCCATTTTAATTCCACAGATAACCTTGCATCTAAAGTTTAGAGTGTTGGATTTAGTATATTACCACTAGTAAATTCTACACCGTATGTGTTCGGTGCTTGTAGGTCCTAACTCCTTACTCCTAGATTCAAACGACGTGGCGCCTGCGGTGAATGCTTACAACAAAATAAATGCATTGATTTATGATTAAGATTCTATTCGTATAAAGATAACTGCAATAATTGCATTCAACTCATTTACATATATACCTCTGGAATATTTATTGCTTGCATTCAGATACAGGGTGGCACTTTCGAAATATATTACGCTTATTTCGCAATGAGCATTTATTTTCTACGTTTTATAAATCTACGCTTTTATTTATTTTCATCATGAACATTGAACAACCCGTCACCGGCCCACTACTGAGCATGGATCTCCTCTGGGAATGAGAAGGGTTTAGGTATAGGATTAGGGTTTAGTCCGCCACGGTGGACAAGAGCGAATTGGCAAACTTCCCAAACCTTTGAGAACGTGTTTTCGTGTGTTGAAAAAGTGTTTTCCTGCACAGTAATATTATTTACAGCAAAAGGATTAAGTAAATGCTTATTATAATAACAGATTATAATCTGCTAGCTTATAATTAAATCAAATTATATTCAAAACCAAAATTTTGATTACTTTTCATAATTCCGACCACATTCTTGTAAAATTGAATTATGTAGATCAAAACTGCTACTGTTTGTTTTGAATATGTAAATTTCAATTAAGCCCGCACTCAAATTATACTTTTTATAATGCAAAGTGCAAACCACATTCAATCTAAGGAGCCTGTAATCTAAAAGTACCTAATCTGGTGCAGGTGTGGAAGGTAGTATAATTTTACATACTATTACTTCGTGCCTAGCCCCGTCTGAAGCTAGACTAGATGTGGTTAATTGCGAATTTAGAATAGGGTGACCAAAATGTACCACACGAATGGACAAAATAAATAATAATATGGTCTATTCGTCAAACATACATACATTGAAATATTATTACCTACTAATATTATTATTATGATCGCACCGATTTCATGTTTTGATTTGTACATAGTTATTTAGTTTAGTTCAGTATTATAAGAGGAATGTGTTGCATCCATATAAACTCAAGAGAGTTTCTGGATGTCAAGTGGAAAATTGTACAATTATTATTTGGTTGAAATAAAGAAAAAAAAATGTATATAAGTGTAACTGAGGACCTTTTTTGCTTTGCCGATATTTTCACCTGTCTGTTTTGTATGCTATGTGTAATCCTTTTATCGTACTGTCACCTACGGAAGCACCAGTTGAATAGAAGTAGATTTTATTACCTACAATTTTCTTAATCTAGAGCTGTATGTTTATCCTGAGATCTTTCTCTATGCTGCTTAAGTGCTCACGCGTTTAGTCCAATCCATACTAATTTAGGTACTTGTGTAACCTTACCGTGTTTCTACAAGTCTAGGTAAAGTGTTTAAGCTTAAGGTCTGCTCTACGAGCTGTTTATCCGACTTCCAAAAGGGCGGTGGTTCTTTATGTAAGCTTTTACCTCATGCATTTTCAAGGAGATCTCAAAGGCGGCGAGTAAATGGTGTATCTAGTAGTTACTCACTTTGTAAAGTCACGCGCGCCGTTCGAGAGTTTAGCCACGAATTACAAGTGCTGTCCTGATAAGAGGAACTCGTTACAGAATCAAATAGAGACTAGATACATGGGAGAGGAATTCAACTTATTACTCAGTTCAAAGTTTATTTGTGCCGATATACTTAGTAGGTACGCGGCAGAAAACAATGTACATCGACCTTTAGAAGGAGATTTGTACAGCATTGTCTCTGTCGTTGAGACCGACAAAACGTCATATAGGTATCAGTGACAGAGACAACGCTCTACAAAGCCGAAATGTCATTCTAAAAGGCCGATGTACATTATTTTCTGCAGCGTACTGTAGCTACTTATATCCAGACATCAAACGGTCTAAAAATATTTTTAATTAAAAAATAAATAAAAGTGATATTTTTACTACGCTATTAATAATAATAATTAATTAGTATGGTAGCTAAGCTTGCTGTAATCTAGATTTTACCCAAACATCAAAGAAACTGTTAAGCAATTTAAAAGATCATGAAAAAGCTTTAAGATTGTATAGTGTTTAAACAAAGCTGAATACCTATCCTGTTTTTAGATTTCCAAAAAAATTTGTAAAACTTCTCTTTAGTAGGTACCTACCTACCAGTTACTTACTTACAATAACTCATAAACATTAATAGGTACATAGATAGATGTTCGGCGCAGCTTTTTTGCGTTGAAAATGAATAAAAATGTAGGTACTAGGTAGCTACTAGCTACCAATATTTACGTCGAAGCTTCTAACCACTTGTAACTTCCGAATAACGATCAAAAATCGCCTATTTCTTACGTTTGTGCTTTCGTCCTAAATTAAAATAGAAACGAATCTGCGCATTCATCCCCAAACACCCTATGCAGCTATAATTCAAATTTCGAACGTATTGGGTCGCCAAAACGGGATGTAGCGTCGATGTAGTCGAAAAATTACTGTTCGCCGATATGGTATTATAATTATACGGCCTAAGAGCCAGCGCGTCCCAGACCTTCCTTATTTTATAAAAGCTGAAAGTTTCTCTGCGTATTGTCCTTAACACTGGGAGGAACGTTTGTTTGGATCATGGTGGCTTTGGGAGATAGCAGGTAATAAAGGTGTAAAAAAATCTAACGTCAAAGTATAAAGTCTAATTTTTGTACATTTTCTTCAGAATTATATTAGAAATCACGTCACACATTGCCAGACACTTAGTTTTGTGGCAACCCCCTGCCAGACACCTTTAAAGTTTAATAAATTATTAACGTTTAAGGGTGTCTGGCAATGCATGACGTCAGACACTCAGTGTCTGGCAATGCATGACGTGATGATTTCTAATACTACTCCGATTAAAATATAATAAAAAAATTAGACTTTATACTTTACACCTTTATTACCTGTTATCTCCCAAAGCCACCATGATCCAAACAAAGGCTCCTCCCAGTGTTGGGGACAATACGCAGATAAACTTTCAGCTTTTATAAAATAAGGAAGGTCTTGCATGCGCTGGCTCTCTCTCTCTATAGTATGTGCTTTAACCTTCATAGTTCATACGGTATTTGACAGCTATAGTCAAATCAGTAACTTTTTATCAAACGTCAAAACGCGCGCTTAGTATGCGAGATTCTATGAAATACCGGTGTGTGACGTCACAATCATTTGACGTGCTTTTTTTAGTTTAATCGATAATTTTAAATGGTTATTACACTTAAAACCAACAAAGGACGTGGATTTTACGTATTTTGGAAGACCCTGTATTTAATAATTACTGAGAAACAATTTATTTTTGATGTAGTCAAATACCCAATTAAAATACCTAATTGGTTTATTGGTCTGTAAAATCGGGTTGCGGGCAGTAATTCAGCGTAATTAGTAACGGAGACAATGGTACGATTCTGACCGATTTCCTAACCGTTATTATTTCATGGGAGCGGTGCCGATATTCGCGTCACGGACTAATCGACATGATGTCATAGTAGGTATGTAATTTCATCAGACTTACAATAAAAATAATTTAGCGTTTAAACTTTCGTGAGTGATTTCCATATTATACCTATCTTACACCCGGTTATACTCACGTGTTTAAAGTCGAAGCGACGTTAGCCCGACAACGGGCTGTGCACTCTGTGCAGGCAGCGGCGCGCGCGGCGGGCAGTCTCAACCGCGACTCGTGCGCTAACTAACTCCTTGAAAAAGGACCCCGGATGGGTTCGAAACTAGTCGAGCTAACGTCGACTAGTAATAAATAAAAAATTGTCAGTCTGTCAAACTCCGGGATGCAAATTATCGTCACAATTGACTAAAAGGATAGGCTGTAAAAAGGTAACACACATACAGACACACTGTCACATTTATAATAATTGTTATAGATACTTAATATGAATGAGTTGAAAGGTGCTATAAGCAGAGGCCTTTCGCCGACATCTTTTGAGAAATGCATTACTTCTACTCGCCTAACCCTGGCACTCCTGGCAAGTCTTGACATTCGTCTCTTGCTATACGATCACCTTAATAAATGGCATTCCAGTGCCATAGGCTGTAAATTGTCAAGAAAAATGTACAGTTTCTGCAGGCACGCGAATGAATTCAAAAGTCAGTGACATATAAAATACTAATTAGAATACTGTTACACAAAAGTCGGTTATAAATTGTCACCGGATATACGTACTTAAAACCACAACCCCGCAAGCACTGACCGTAAAACAATGCAATACATGCCTCGGTACTTCAGACCATGTAACCCTAATCTTACACCCGATTGAGACGAATTACAGCAATTAGTTTTATGGCTCAACAGAAAGGTTTAAGCAGATACAACGCGCTGCGCCAGGGAGGTTGTCAAAGGTTCCTATAGTACCTACTTATATTATTACTAGATGATGCCCGCGACTTCGTTCATTCGATTTAGGTTTTTTAAAAATCCCGTGGGAGCTCTTTGATTTTCCGGTATAAAAAGTTGCCTATGTCAATTTCCGGGATGCAAGCTATCTCTGTACTTTTCATATAAATCGGTTAAACTATTGGGCCGTGAAAAGCTAGCAGACAGACAGATATACACGACACACTTTCGCAATATTTACTTTAGTATGAAGGTATGGATAGTATAAGTACTTCATTTATTAGATACCTGCAAGTTTGTTGTGGTCGACAACTTCTATACCACCGAGTTTCTTGTTAGTTTTTTTTCGTTAGCACAAGCGAAACCATTCTACATGTTCATTGTACCGTCCTGCCGTCGCTTTTGCCGTTAAGCTTTGTGTTTGACCAGATCTTTAAGGGCTGACCTTATCTGATAACAAATTATTAATTAGCTCCAATACCAGCTACTGTTGAAGGGTTTAACCCGCGAATTTACATCAGCAGCCCATCAATTTTGTAGCAGGATACGGTTGAAATATGCCTAAATATTTAATTGAATTAAAAAGGCATTGAATTAATTTGAAACAATTTGGGTTAATTTATGGGCTTTTATCTTTATTGTTATAAGAAAGCTTAGGCAGTAAAATGACTCAACTAAAACATTATTGATGGTACGATTAAGACGGGTTTATTCGTAGTGCGCTCCAAACAAACGTATATTCGGCGACAGGTCGAGATAGCAATCCGGGAGGGAACACCACGCATACCCGCACAGTCCCCGCGCTAATCCGGTGCGGGCGAGCGTTAGTTTCGTGCGGGTGTGCGGGGCGTCCCGCTGCTTCACACCCTGATTGCCATCTCGACCTGTCGCGTACTATAATTTGGCTTTCATTTAAATGCTAACCAATCTCAAGATCTTTGTAGATGCATGTAAGTACCTAGTTTTCCAGATTTTCATCAAAATATTCAGTTTCAAAATTTCACGGTCTTAATAATTTACATACCTACAAATCTTTAATTTTAAATCATATTAGTTTCTAGTACGTGTCTACAAAATTACATCGAGTTTAAATGATAACTAAACTACGTTTGTATGGAGAGAGCGATGGAGAGCCCGCCGTATTTATGTCTTGAAATAATGTATGGATATCGTACACTAACACGCATTCAATATTTTATTAAGTATTATAATCATATTATTGTAATAAAACCAATAATATATGGCTCGGAGTTCGGACTTTATAGAAAAGCTCTTGTATGGATTATAATTTATATTCTATCAATAAACGATGAAGTATAAGGTTTACTTTGTCTGTGGTACTTAGGTGTACTTAATATTTAATTTATAGGTCACAGGTAGTCTATCTGTAGTCTGCACTAGGTATTATTCAATTGATTTTAAATAATAGCTCTCTTTTTCTAAAATTTTGAAAAAATAGGTAGGTACAGAAAAAAGTTATTTACTCATAAATTAGAGTAATCTCTCAATATTGTGCGTACAAACTTACGTATTGATCGTAAGGAACCCTTTCCACGCTATTTCGACTCGCACCTACTTATAATAATTTATGGTCTTCACACTTAGACAGAACGACTTATTTCGAGAAAACAAACAAATAACGAATAGGTATAGTTTTTTTATTAAACCTTGTACCTAGGTACTCTACGCTATTATTAGCGGGTTTTTTCCCCGAGTCTATAAAGACTAAGCTAGAGTAAAAGCTAGAGTATTATTAAAATTAAAACTTTTGTAAAAGTCCCGGAAATTGATAATAACGTGGCTACCATTTTAGTGACATCAGCACTAGACTGAAGTTTCGAGCTGACGGTATATTTTTATTTCGGCTGACGTCATTTCGATGTTAATGAGAAATGGTTCCAGCGCAATAGCAATTTGCGGGACTTATACATGTAAAATTATGCAAACGAGTCTAATCGAACCGAAAATATTTACGATATGACACGTCTTCCGACAAGAAAATGAAACAAGACAGTCTCAAGAATATATTACCATTCCAAACGAATACGAATAATAATAAAATAACAATATAAATGGCGCTAGGTTGTCTTTTTGGGGTCCGTACCTCAAAAGGTTAAACGGAACCCTTATAGGATCACTTTGTTGTCTGTCTGTCTGTCTGTCTGCCTGCCTGTCTGTCGAGCAACCTACAGGGTACTTCCCATTGACCTAGAACCATGAAATTTGGTAGGTAGGTGGGTCTTATAGCTGGTATTAGGGGAAAAATCTGAAAACCGTGAATTTGTGGTTACATCACACAAAAAATTAAATTGTGGTCATAAACTAATAATTAATATGTTCAATTTTCGAAGTTAGATAACTATATCAAGTGGGGTATCATAATATGAAAGGTCTTCACCTGTGCATTCTAAAACAGATTTGTAGTTATTTTTATGCATCATTATTTTTGAATTATTGAGCAAAATGTCGAAAAAATAAGACTAGAGTACGGAACCGTCATTGCGCGAGCCTGACTCGCAGTTGTTTCCAGATTTACGACCGAAATATAATAAAATGGCTGTTATTTTTTCATTATCTGTTTGAACTTTGAAAAAAATGCCAAGCAGTATTCAGTCACTCAATGTTTGAAACTAGGTGATCCGCCTCGGCTTTGCTCAACTAGAATGTTTTAAAAGCTTTTCTTAATGGGGGTTCATACACATTCTCTTTCTAGACCCAGCAGCAGCGGATTGAGCGGTTAAAAACGGTTTGAGTGGCTAACTGACGATTGAGTGTGATAACTGACTGACGGACATATTATCAAGGTTATATAAAACCTTGATTTTAAATGTATACCTATTTTACAGATGATCATATTTTTAGTATTTTCATGGGGGTTTATCGTTGACTTGGTGGTACATAGAGATTTTTGTTGACAGGTTGTACCTACTTCATTTATATATACTTATAAAATTCTATAAAAATATTATAAAAGTCCTGACTGACTGACTGGCTTAAATATATATCAACGCATAGCCTAAACCGCTGGTCCTAGAGACTTGAAATTTGGAGGGTGTGTTATTTGTAAAGAGTCGGTATCCACTAAGAAAGGATTTTTCGAAATTCTACCCTTAAGTGGTTTGAATGAGTGTTTGAAATGTATGTAGTCCACGCGGACGAAGTCGCGAGTATAAGCTAGTCTAAATAAATAAATAGTACTTATAGGTGAATAACTGACTGATCTATCAACGCACAGCTCAAACTACTGGACGGGTCGGGCTGAAATTTGGCATACAGATATCTATTATGACGTAGGCATCCGCTAAGAAAGGCTTTTTGAAAATTCAACCCCTAAGGGGGTGAAATAGGGGTTTGAAATTTGTGTAGTCCACGCGGACGAAGTCGCGAGCATAAGCTAGTTTTACATATAAGCGCTGTCTCATGTATCTTAAAAATTTAAGTGTAGGTACCTACTAACTATACCTATTACCTACTGCAATCAAGACACCGGATTATGTGAGAAAATTATGATATATTGTTACCTTTAATTGCCTACCATGTTAGGAAAAGCGCTAGAAAATAAAGCACACCTAATATTTTGCTGTGAGAGAAATCATCAGCACATTACACTTATTAATAGTTTTCTTCACCCTTGTTAACTTTAACGGTTATGTTATAGGAAGGCATTTGTATACAGAACAAGAACAGCTCAATTTACGACTTTGGACTAACCTTTGACCAACCACTGTTCAACATAAGTTTTGAACGTTCGCGATTTGCATAATTAGAACGTTAAAATATTTAAAATATTATGTATTTGTAAGATTTGTAAGTTAAACTCTGCGCTACATCAATAAAAATCAACCGCAACTAACTATAGTTACAGACTTACAGTACGCGGCAGAAAATAATGTACCTACCTTTAGAAAGAGATAGCGGTTTTGTAGAGCATTGTCTCTGCCTTGGTCTTTGTCGTTGAGACAGAGGCAATGTTTTACAAAAGCTCGCTCTACAAAGCCGAAATCTCATTCTAAAGGTCGATGTACATTATCTTCTGCGTCGTACTCTGTACTAAATTACTTAGGCTAATATTTCACTAGGACACCATGGCGGCGCCAGTCGCCACCAATCACGTCACCTTTATGTCATGAGCTACCAAACGAGAAACAACAAAGCAGACACCAGAATAGTGAGTTTCAAAATGGACATCGAAAAGTTAACACTGCTTTTATGTACTTACGACCTTCTTACGACGTACGGCGTCCCTGGTAACGCAACTGGTAGTCGAGTGAGTGAGACATCAAATGGTCTAAATGATGTCTCTATACATATTAGTAATTGCGTCCGCGTCACCAGTGGGTGGTGCTGGCGGCTGACTGCCTGGCCACTGAATGGTGGCCACTAAATTGGTTGCGCTACCAAGTAGACACCAGGCGAGGTACTCTCATACACCCAGATATCCATTTTGTTGGTAGCGTGACTGGTTGCGCTGCCACTGATGTCCTATTGAGATAGTGACTTTTCATCAACGAGTACACGACTTGATAAAAAAATTACTAACATTACTCATAATCATAACCATCATTCGTGACCGAGTAACAAATCGAATTCAGTTTTCGTCGCAGTAAATCGAAGAGTTAAAATCTCTGATCTGGAAGCCAAATCAGGTCCGTCTTTCATTGGGGCTCATAAGCCCGTGATCTCATTCCAATCCAGAAGCTGTGATTTATCGTCAGATTACAGCGCCAGTGACGCAAGAGACCACCCGTCCATGACTGACACTCCTTGGTGATGCGAACAACTTGGTCCGAGAGCCCGTAGCAAATTTTGAAGAGGTGCTTTTTCAAAACTGGAGGTTCTTCGGAGATTTTACCTGTCTATGCTAACTAGCGGTAGATTCGTAAAGTCATCAGATTGGGATATTTTTTTTAGTAAAAAAGTTAAATGGTATAGTTTCACACATTTATAAGTAAGTATTAGATATACGAGAATACAACAATGTATTAAAAATGAAACATTGTACCTATAGCGTGAAAAGTGAATTTTTTCGGACTAGCAGTATTATTAGGTAGCAAGGCTTGTTTCATGTTATTTTTGGAGAATTTATTGAACCGATGTTTTATAAAAATGTAAGCTTCTCTGCACTTGTTATATGAAATATTTGAAATGTCACAAAGTCAGATTATTAACGTGAACCGTAATAGTTAAATTTAAAGAGTACCAACCACTGCACTACAGCTAAACAGCTGAAAAGTCTAGTTTGTCATAAACAGGCAACGCAGAAAAATCTCCATACTAACTTTTCACCTTTACCGAGCACCTTTTCACAATAAACTATTGGCTCTCGTGTCACTACCTAGTGCTACGTAGCCCAAACATTCTTTATAAGCTGCCGATTTGAACAGACGATACGATTGTTGGTCGTGTGTTTGAACATGCTGACCACGGAAATTAGCAATAAATCACTGATACGGCTGATTTAACTTTGTAAAACCAATTGTTCCAAAATGTATTGTTGCGATAGATTAAAAATGACAAATAACTAAATACCTATACAAATATTTAGGACTGTAGCTGTGCACATACGAGCAACATTTGTCTCTTCAAACAGATCTGTTTAGTCTTTTAACTTTACATGAAAGTGTTGCAACGCCAATTTCAAAGTCTCAGGTAAAATTTTGTTTTGAATAAACTGATTAGAATTTACCTACTTGAATTTAGTCAATGTATTTGACATACTAATAATAAATGCGAAAGTGTTACTGTCTGTACCTATCTGTAAACATTTCACAGCACATCCGCTAAATAGATTTTGTCGTTTAGTACAGTATCTTGTATCCCGGAAACGGATAAAGGCTACTTTTAATTCAAGAAAATCAAAGAGTTCTCACGAGATTTATAAAGTACCTTAACTAGCTTGAGTTACTGGTAGGTATCATCTAGTTGTTAATCATTTGAATAAGCTCTTAAAAACTAGAACATTAAAGCTTGTCTTCTTAATGCAAAATCTTAAGGTATTTGAGATACTCAAAATATTACAGATGCTTTTAAAAAAAAGGCTTAAAATTGTAGTGTAGATTTAGTAAGTGTCAACAGTAATTTGTAATGTGTGCCTAATCTTTGCATAGTAGAGTTGATTTACGATGGTAGTCGCGGACATTTATGTTTTAATCTTCAAATATTTATGACTTTGTTACATAGTCTACTATGGATCTGTGATACCTACTGGAATTCATTTTGATTTCTAAGTCTTCGTCATTCTTGTACCTATCCCATAATCCAGAGCATTACTTTGTCGTACCGTGTGAAGAAGATTTGTCGTGCTACATTGACAATATAAATTATATGCAAAAAATAAATAGATATAATATTACCTACATAGTATCTAAAGTAAGGACTCAAACCGTGGAATCAACTATCATCGGCCGTGTTCCCACTAGATTACAACATGGGGTTATTCAAGGGGCGGACCAACAAATTCCTGAAAGGCCGGCAACGCATCGGCAGTTCCTCTGGTGCTGCAAATGTTTATGGGCGGCGGTAATCACATAACATCAAGTGTCTCGCCTGCTCGTTTGCTCGCTATCTCTATTTAAAAAAAAGACTCAAAACTAGGACACATTTGGTTTACATTGTAGAGCGCTATCTCTCCTATACTCTCATGCGTTTTTATCTTCTATCTTACTCATCGCCGTGCACGAATTAGGTATGCCATGTTATATTAAGAACGTAACATGTCTGCCGTGCTATATTTGAATGTTTGCGAACTGGAAAAATTCCATCATCGTTTCTGATCACGATTTAATTGATCAATGTCAATGCGAATTAAGTATCTACTATCTACCTATGGCATTTTTAACCTAAGATTTTTATCGTTGTTGGTAATAGGTAGGTACATACTTAACATTTGCTATTATTTGTCATTCATTTTTAAAACCATAGATGATTAGTTACCAGAAGTCATTAGATGTCATGAGAAGGTCATACAAATACAGTCGATTTGGTTTAGTGTGGTGTGTTTAGTTTGGTTGTCAGTTTTATGGTGGGTATGGAACGCCTAACGTCAAGTCAAAAGTGAATAGGCATCTTCTAGGCCATAATATCATCATTTGCCAGCAGGTCGGATTGCATCCAAGCGCTAGTCTATAAATTAAAAAGAAGTCTAAGATTGCATTCAAAAATTTCAAATAAGCCGTACCTACGTCTGTTAATTTGGCATCAGCCCTATTAACAAATAATCGTTTCAGCAGCCCGACATGTCGTTACGTGTGAATAAGACTTAACATGTCCTATTTTTATAAAGCCAGCGCGAACTGAAAAATGTTGTCGATGTAAACATGATCCCGATCACTACAATGTCAACATGATTTAAATGTAAAAGAAACAAAACAGTGATTTTTATTTTTATAGAGGACTCGCTTATGCTCGCGACTTCGTCCGCGTCCCCGACTACACAAATTTCAAACCCCTATTTCACCCCCTAGGCATACCAATTAATCTAAGGAATATACATTATCTAGCATACCTGTCTTATTAACTACAAACAAAAATATCTTTGATTTTCCGCGATAAAAAGTAGCCTTCCCCGGGATGCAAGCTATCTCTGTACCAAATTTCGTCAAAATCGGTTGAACAGATGGGCCGTGAAACACTAGCAGACATACAGACACACTTTCGCAATTATAATATTAAGTACGTATTAAGTATGAATTTAATTTAAACTTTATTCTTAACCTAACATACCTAAGGAAAGGCAAACATTTCGGGACTTTATTATCATCATCATCCCGCGACCTTACAACTCCTTGTGGGTCCACGTCTTTCTTCCATTCACTCGGTAATTTGTCAGGCCCAGAAAATATCCCAATAATTATCCCTTTTCCCTTTGGCTGGCTATCATCATCATCATCATGATGAATCCATCACCAGCTCACTACAGAGCACGGGTCTCCTCTCAGAGTGAAAAGGGTTTTGGCCATCGTCTGCCACACTGGCCATGTGCGGATTGGTAGACTTCATACACCTTTGAGAACATTATGGAGAACTCTCAGGCATGTAGGTTTCCTCACGATGTGTTCCTTCACCGTTAAAGCAAGTGATATTTAATTAATTAAAACGCACATAACTCTGAAAAGTTAGGGGTGTGTGCCCGGGATCGAACCTCCGACCTCCGATTAGAAGGCAGAGGTCCTAACCACTAGGCTATCACAGCTTGGCCAGCTATACTGTATTCGAAACAAATAGTTGTATTCACCACAATAGATGCATGCTGATCGGTCTCTTATGCTATCTATCACATAGTGAAAACAACAAAATAAGTAATGTCTTCTATTCAAGTACAAGAAAGCACTATGCGATAAGAATATCAACCAAATATTATCAATAATATCAATACGGACTATAATTGAACTTATAACGGGCACGTAGGTACGTTTAAGTATGCCATACCTTTGTTAAATAAAAGATACGTAGTCCTATAAACAGTCTGACAGAAAAGTCTCATTTGACCTTATTTTGTTTACAGTAGAAACAAAAATAAAATTGGTAGGTACACGTAAGTGCTTAAATGTAGCATTATAAATTATGATAAAGTATAAAATAAATTAATTGAATGACGAATATAGGTACACCCAGTCGTGCTTGAGCTTATAATAATATTATTTTCGTGGACAATTGCAATAATTGTCTATTAGCTGATGTTCAAAGAGAGAGTGTCGGCAAAAGTGTAGATAGTTATCCATCTACATAATATATCCTAGGTATTTTACAACGGGTCTTAACTCTTAGTAGTAAACGCCTGGCCCTTAGATCGTATCTATCACTAATTGGTATGCATGGCGCCATCTATCGGCGGCATAAAGAACACGCATGAGTGTGACGGAAATTATAATCGATGCAATAAACATGTGACACGGATTAGCCCTTTGTTGCTAATCATCAATATTCTTTGCTCTAACGACCTGACTGTAGCTTTTCCGCTTTAATTTGTGTCTTTTGTACTACAGCTTTTCCACTTTCTTTTGTAGACTTGCCTTTGGTTTGATTACGTGTCTTTTTATCATCTTCAACAATTTTTTTTCTTTTTAATTCATTTTATTTTGCTATATTTTCATTCGGATTGTTTTCAAGAGCTTTTCAGACACATTAATTTTCTCTCATTGTTTGGTATTTTATTCACTTTTCAAGTTCTTGAATCCTGAAAATCTGACTGATAATCACGATTGCGCTGAGGTGAAGACTCTTCTCACTATACCTACATGCCATCTCAACCTTCTGTAAGTACCTTAGTTCCAACTCCCAACATCCGAACAATAGGTAACAATTATTATTTTCAGAGTGAATTTGCATTATGATTCTTACTAACGTCCGTCCCTTTACTAGATAAAGGATCTAACCAAGCGATAATTTATCTGTAAAAAAATACCTTCATTTATCTTGAGCCAAACTTATTAATTCCTGATCTGTATGATCGACAAGGAGTTACAATTACCATATGCGTTGGCTTAAGTCAAATAACGGTTTCCTTATGGCAGCTAAAATTAGTTAATTGCTTATCTCTCTTGAAATTCATCTCCTGAAACGTAATACGAACTTAGTTTGATTGACAGAAACCAAGGAATGAATCATTATGTTATGTTAATAAGAACACCTTCTTCCGTGAGGTAAATTTGTTTTCATCCGTCCATGGTGCTTATTATAGAGGACTAGCTTATGCTCACAACTTCGTTCGCGTGGTCTACACAAATTTCAAACCCCTACTTCCCCCCTTAGGGATTGAATTTTCAAAAATCCTTAACCGATGCCTACCTCATAATAACTATCCGTATGCCTTTCAGCCCGATCCGTCCAGTAGTTTTAACTGTGCGTTGATAGATCAGATTTATAGCCTCAATAGCTCAACCGGTAAAGGAGTGGACTGAAAACCGAAAGGTCGACGGTTCAAACCCCGCCCATTGCACTATTGTCGTACCTACTCCTAGCACAAGCCTGACGCTTAGTTGGAGAGGAAAGGGGAATATTAGTCATTTAACATGGCTAATATTCTTTAAAAAAAAAAAAGATCAGTCAGTCAGTCAGTCAGTCACCTTTTCCTTTTATGTGTATAGAAGAAGAAGAAGATGAACTCACGTGCTAATTAAAAAAATTGCTTTAAATATCAAATGTAATCTAAATATAATATAAAAAGAGATGGTGACTTACTGATGGAGGACACGGGGACGAAGACGGGCATAAGCTAGTCTTGGAATAAAATCACTTGTACCATAAATAAATACAAGAAACCTTATACTGTTTATAACATATTGACAGAGTAGACACCACAGGAATAGCAAGATCGGAAGCGATAATTAGGTCTATGCGGTCCAGATGGGACTGAATGCGGTAGAATTCACATCCTTGTCATTATACGCTGAGGCGATTCGGAATTCAATTAGTGCAGTCGGACGTTTTGTAGCTTAACATTTTTAAAGTAAACACAATTGGATGTGTTAATCTATTTAATCATTAATCATCATCATTACCAACCTATAGACGTCCACGGTTGGACATAGGTCTCTTGTAGGGAATTACTTCCATACGCCACGGTCTTGCGAATCACACTATAATGAATATTCATCACCATCATCTCAAGTTTCTCTTTCACTATTAATGATTAGCATACGAAGCTGCGGGCATCAGCTAGTTTTTTTTTATAAAATTCTAAGTTTTACACTATAACTGGGAACGGGCTAAAACATCCCCTTAGGCAAACAGTTATAAGCAGTGGATGATGTAACGCTTTATGATATCAGAGTTATAGTTAGCCATGAGTTCAAAGTTCGTTAAATCCCTTTCGAACAATATTTGCCAAGAGCTTTCTCCAACTGAACAAATAATGTATGACACAGAATAATAATAATAATAAATACACTTTATTTGCACAACCACAAGAAGGATTACATTAAAGAATAAAAAACACAGACAGAAGGAAGATACAAAAGGCAGAATATCCTCTTTTAGACAAAGCGTTTGTTGTTATTGTTTCAGATTCATTGCTGTGTGTCTGAAACCACTAACATATGCACAAACAAGCACAGGAGTTGGATTACAAGTGAGTATCTATTTACGTTTATTTTATAAAACTTAGGGTGAAAGCATCGGAAGATTAATATTCCTCTGACCAAATTTCGGCCATGGCAGCCTATCTCGAATCAGATATTATAGTGCACAAGTTTATGCGCAAACAGGTTCATCTATTACTACTACTAGTACTACTACTACTACTACTAATGAGTACTATCTATTCCCTCACTTCAAAATCTGATGGAATTTCCATCCGATACGACCCGAGATAATATTATATCAGGTGCAACGACGTTACGAGCTAATCGCCAACTTCCCTATTATAATATGCTGCTACTAACGATTTCTTAAAATGACTTTTTAGCCTGACCTGGGCATCGAGTTCGAAATCACATTATAATCCGCTGCCTATCTATTAGACTAATTATGCTACATGTCCCTATTTTGTATTGCATAATATTAATATTCATTGAAAGTAGTCAAGTTATATTTGTATGTAATTTCCTTGGCATTTGGCAGATTATAACTCAATCTAACCATCTAAAACCTACCACCTTGTAATACTCAATCTGGAAAATAAACTAATTGTAAGTATTGAAAAATAACTAACTTCAGCGCAAGAATTGCCAGAGCCGCAAGAGCATTAAGTATATTTTAAAATACTCTTGCCCATATTTTAATCCACTTTTTTTCTTTATGTATCAAGTGACTTGTAACGCTATGACATTGACATACCTACACAAACCGAAAACACATTGTAAGATGGTAGTGCCTTCATACAATGTGTGAGTTTGTTGATTTGCTAAGCGGAATGTTTTACGTACGTCAGTGACCCATCAATAAGTGCCCAATCAATAGAAATAGCCTGGACAATCAATACTGAAGGTTTTTATGACTTCGGTATGTATATTGCTTTTTTATTAATTAATAGTAGGTAGTTAAACTAGGACATATTTATTGAGTACAAGTAATTAATGCTCACTAAATATCTAACTGTGGTGACCCATGATTGTTTATCCGTGATTTTATTACCATCTATTGCTTTGTAGTATTCGTTTGATTTTCGTTTCTTTGTAGATTGCAATCGTCACTGTCACTTAAATTTTGGTACTAAGAGCACATAGTTGATCTGAATATTTGAACGTGTAATGTAATCAGATGATATAGATAGGAGTTTTTCTATAACTTTCGAAGGCATGTAGTAAAATTTCTTAACGTATGTGATTTCAGCAACACACGACGCAAGCGACGCGAACGAACGTAACGACGACGTACGCGTGGAGCTCGTGGGGTACATGGAGTGCGTGCTCAAGGACTTGCGGTGGCGGCGTTGCTGTGCAGGAGCGACACTGCCTGCCGAGAGACCCTACTAGGTGAGTTATCGACAATGCACCCTGTAACCGGGTATTCATTTATGCGGCCGAAAGTAATGTACATCGGCCTTTAAAATGACATTTCGGCTTTGTAGAGCGTAAGGTAGAGCGTTGTGCTTGTCACTCATACCTAAATGACGTTTTGTCGGTCTCAACGACAGAGACAGTGCTCTACAAATTTGCTATCTACTAAAGGTCGATGTATATTACTTTAGGTCGCGTACTATACCTAATTTACTGACATCATATTACCACACAGAGAATTCAACCTCAAGAGTACGCATATACAAGGTTTTGCATGAAAACGAAATCGTAAAATGTTGGCGGGGGACAGGAGAGAATGCTTTATTGTGATTGGTAGACTCAAAAGTCACGTAATCTAAACATAACTAGGGATAACTAGGTGACCAATACTCGTCCATCCTTGTAAACAACTCATTAGTCATTACGTATTTAAAATAATACATTTCAATAAACAAAAGCACAAAGGATAAAAAGAAATTGACATGACATAATGATCCAAAAAACAATCTTACACCCAAACAGCCTATTACCTATCTATAACACTCATACAAAACAGATACTGGTAGATAAAATTAAAATATATCCTTTTCGGGACTCCCACTAAAAACCAAATTCATGTTTGACACGGGAAAACAAACAAGTCAACGCTTGAAGAAGATTAATATATTATTGTTACAGACCGTTCACTATAACTTGTTCACTGACGTTATGTTGGCACCATTGCAAATCACACAGTAATAAACCCTAAGTTGTAAAGAATAAAGCAAACAAAGCAATGGTGCCAACAGGACGGCAGGGGACAAGTAATATTGAACGGTGTGTATTCGTAGTTTCCTTGCCTTTGATTCATTGTTTGTGAGCTATTGTCTTAATTGTTTCATTATTAGGGCCGGTACGTGTTGAGATTAACTTGGTGATAGCGGGTTTTATCTATTGTAAATTCAGATACTTACTTAATGGACCTTTAATTAACAGGTCGTTAAATATTATTTTATCCTTGAACGTGATTTTTGTTGAATTTTGTTTTGAGGAAAAAACACGACGACTCAGCTCTTTTAATCTTTTAGTAATTTACAGACCATTATAATGTAGCCGCTAACCTTTATGAGGAATTCATTATTGTAGAGATAATTAATGGCCCTGGCCCCTTTAAATTTTGTACAACAAATGACCCTATAAAATGTCTACAGTATAATAATTATGTCCCTATAAAATTTCTACGGTACCTAGGTTGTGTCAACATAGTTCGGCGTAAGAATTTTGGGCCGAATCTCTTGCAAGAGAAACATTCAGAAAAAATCCGGCCAGGTGCTCCCGCACCGTGAGTTCCGTACTCGGTATTTTTGACATTTGACATTTTGCACGATAAATCAAATACATAAAAATTAATAAAAATCTGTTTTAGAATGTACCTACAGGTAAACCCCTAGCATATGATACCCCACTTAGTATTATCTTACTTTGAAAGTTAAAAATATTAACTATTGTCCATGAACACATTTTTTATTGATGTAACCACAAATTCACGGTTTTTGGATTTTTACCCTATAAGACCTAGGTACCTACCTGCCAAATTTCATGATTTTAGGTCAACGGGAAGTACCCTATAGATTTCTTGACAAACACGACCGAGAGGCAGATAACGAAGTGATCCTATAAGGGTTCTTTTTTCCTTTTGAGGTACGGAACCCTAAAAAACCGGTCAAATGCAAGTCGAACTCGCACACGAAAGGTTCCGTACCATTGTACTAGATTATCTACTTTAACTCTGGACCTATTAAGGTGCTTGAGATACAGCCCACTGACAGACATACAGACAGACAAATGGATGAATAGAAGGACGGACGGACAGCGGAGGGTTAGTATCTACCTACTAGGATCTTAGGTAGCTACTAGGTAGCTCTACCCAAAGTATGCTATTGTAACCCTAAAAAAGTAGTTGTGCTGGGCTGATTCTCTTTCAAGCTTTTTATTTAGGTTTAATAAAATAAATAACATTTTGGATATACTTAGGTACATCATAATAAAAAAAAACTTGCCAAAAACTCTGAATAATTGACACTCACGTATGAAGAGATACAAAGTTCAATTGGTCAGCCCTGCCGCGAGATGCAGGCGCATTGATCATAGATCACAATGATATCTAATGATACGGCGCGTGATCTACAAAGGGCCTGTGCCCACCGCGGGAGAGCCTTCTATTTTCACGCTACTATCGGTTCTCGATCGAAAAATCGAGCTCTAGTTAGTTATCATTGGCTTTGGAACGCGGTGGTTCATATAAAGTCGGCAGTAGTAACAGAGCCGTGCATTTAATGAGCTATGTATCCACAAGTATCTTAAGTTTACCTGAAGCCGAGGTTTAGGTTACCTATTTAAATTAATTCTAAGTTTTATTATTTATTTGTGCTATAAATAAAATAATGAATAAAAAAATAAAATGTTTTTAATTCGACCAACGAAAGGATCATATTGGTGTTAGTAAGTACACGAAACTTAAACTTATTTGTTAGTAAAATTTCTATAACTACTTAAATTAGGACAGGATCGATTTGCCAGCACGTGAATCATACAACAGTGATTCACTAGTACTGATGGCAGTCGATCCTGTCACAAAATACCTTCAGGAGGCATAAACCTTTACGCAAATGCCGACAACAACTGTACAAAGTTTCAATTCAATTAAATGAACGAACGAAACGAAATATAGGGACAGACGGGCATACCTTATTATTGTCGTGTGAAGTCAAGGTGTAAAGAGATCGCAATGTCATTCAATATGCAAATTATTTTTATAGTAGTATTACTTTTTAGTATTAGTTTTTGCTCTATGATTATTTTTATCTCATTGTATCTATCTACATTCTTTAATATTATTATTTTTCATGACATCTTCAATTCTCAGAACAATAGTGTCAGTCAGCTTTATAGGAAAATAGGTAGATTTCTTGATAATAAAATTCTAAATGAAGTCATAAATCGGTAAAATTACGTTTTGAATTACGAAACTTATCTTGTAAAAGATAAGACAAGAAAACATAAATTGACATAATATCGTAGTAGGGGCAATCAAACTGAACACAGTACGAGGAACGACGGCCCGCCTTTGTGTTCGAGATATCATAATTTACCAGCTACATCCTTTCTGTATTGAAAAAATAAATATCAACTAATTTACAATTTAGTGCCTACGATGTATTTTTTGTTGACAACTCGAATGTCCACGGAAGTTTTATTGGATGTCCGTTTTATTAAGTGGTAATTTTTTAAAGTTGTTAAAAACTTGATTGGTTGATTACGTTCCTATTCTAAAATGTGTGCTGCACACATCGTCATCATCATATTCTCAACTCATCACTGAGTCAGAGGAGTCCAGTAATGGGGGTAAGGGATCCATCTCAGAATGAAAAGGCTACCACCTGGCCATGTAAGGATAGGGTCTTGGACTGCAGTAATAAAATAATGTGATGTTTTGTATAGCACTAGTTTATGGGGCTAGAATTCTTTATCAAAGAGAATATTTAAAATTTTTTTTACATATATTTCGTTATTTTTAACATAACTAATTATTATTAACGTCACGCTGTACAGAAGTAATATATATCGGTAAGTCAATGGCAGAAAATCAGAAACAGAAAAACAGGTGATGAAAAATACGATTAACTTAATATCGTGATTTATATCGTGCTTAAAGGTAATCACGATTATATTTAATGAACGATTGTGGTGGTTGATCAGCGTTGATCAACGATAATGGCCTAAACCGGCCTTTTATAGACAAAAAGTTTCAAATTAGCGTATCCCATCATTTATTGTAATGAAAGGCGTTTGCCTTTGATAACAATAAATGATGAATTGACATTGACAATACAAAAAACATAAGTATAGGTAACTTTATAGTAGAAAACACGCGACAGGTTGAAATGGCAATGCCTGGAATAAACAGCTCTTAGTTGTAAGATGTGATGTTTGGTACAGTTTGGAAAATTTTCTTTCTTTCAATCGGAAAGAGAACGCCCCGCATACCCGCACAAGCGAGCGCGTGACGTGCGGTTGTGCGGAGCGTCCCCTCGCTTCCTACCCCGATTGCCTCAACCTCTCGCGGACTATAAATACTCGTAGTTTTCATTATTTTAAAATCGCTAATTGGTCAGTCATCTCGCCATATACGAGGCATGCCTTTTAAGTTTTGTCGTTTGAAGAAAAAAACACAACTAGAACCTTATAGTACTTTTTATTGTTTTTCAAAGTATTCACCACGTAGCTTAATACACTTTTCCATTTGCTCAAACCAGTTATTATAACATTAATTATTCCACTCTAAAGTGGGGGTGTTCAAAATGGCTGACTTGAAAGCGTCGACTGCTTCTTCACTGGACTGTAACCTTTGACCACGAAGACTTTTCTTAATTTTAGGAAATGTAAAGAAATCGTTAGGGCTTAGGTCAGGACTGTATGGAGGATGGTCAAGAATTTCTACTTTTTCCTGCTTCAAATACTCAATCGTTTGACGAGCCCTGTGTGAGCTTGCGTTGTCGTGGTGCAGGATGATACGTCGCTTTGAGTTAGATTTTCGAAGTTCGGCGATGACTTGTGGTAAACAAACTGTGGTATACCACTCTGCGTTAACCGTTCTACGATCTTCAAGTGCAATAGTCGCAACATAGCCGGTTTTTCCAACGAACGTGGCCACCATCTTCTTTGAAGTGCTTCGAGAACGAACAACTTTAGTCAGCTTTGGCTCGTCTTGAAAGACCCAGATTGTAGATTGTTGTTTGGAATCAGGATCGTAAGCATAGATCCAAGATTCGTCACCACTGATGATGTCGTAGACGTGATTTGACTCTCCTCGGTTGAACCTTTGCAGAGTTTTCTTACACCATCTGACGCGGGCCGCCTTGTGATCGTCGGAAAGCAGATGCGGTATCCAACGGCAAACTAGCTTTCTCACACCAAGCGCTTCATGCAAGATCTTCTGAATGGTTGTCCCTGAGATGCCTAATAGAGCCTCTATCTCTCGACACGTCACATGACGATCTTCGAGAATTAGTTGTCTCACAGCAATGATGTTATCTTCAGTGAAGGCGGATTTTGGTCGTCCTTCGCGAGATTTGTCACTAACACTAGTATGTCCACGCTGGAATTCTAAATACCAGCGTTCGACAGTCCGCAGACATGGGGCTACATCACTGAACACAGATGTTAGCTCTTCGAAACACTGAAGCCGTGTCAGGCCTCTTCTAAAGTTGTAGAAAATTATTGCACGAACATTTTCCTTAAAAAGATTCATTTTCGTACGTAACCTGACAGATTCGAATCGACGCTGTGACTAAACAATAGCATTAATCCTAATACTTTCAACTGTTTTGAGATTCAATATTTAAACACATTCGAATATAAAACAGTTCCAAATTCAAAATTGCCGGGAAATATGGAAACGACAGAACTTAAAAGGCACGCCTAGTACATGCCCTCCCTCTCGCCTAGAGTCTAATCAGTACTAATCACCATCATCATTAGCTGGTTGACATCCACTGTTGGACATAAGCCTTTCCTAATGAGCGCCATCACACCTCATTCTCTACCTTCCTCGCAACTTTCCGTCGTCGTTTATAAAGTCGCGCCGGTGTGGCCATTTTGAGAGACTGCACGCTCTAGTAATTTAGACAGCTCTCTGCATACATTAATCTGGGAAGCATTCATTATAGTCGTTTCGCCATCAGAACCAATCATTGCAAGTCAAAGGCTTCACACGTGACCCTGAGCGCCCTTTTTACGTCCAACATACCAAATTAAGGTAATTCAACGAAACACGGAACAAGCTTTCGATGTTTCGTATCTGAAGATACAACGTACAACCAGTACAACTATTTACGGACATCGCGTTTGATTGACGCCTACAATAATTTATAACCCTTTCGCTAATGTTCGATTGTTATCTTTTTGTTTGCACCGCTTTTCGAATTTTTGTATGTGAACGTGTGGGATCATTAGAGATTGCGCTGAGTCAGTCTGTATCGTTTTAATCTATGTTCGAATGCTGTGTTAACAAGGTAACGTAGTGTGGTAATAAATTTGATGAGATGTTTTTTTATACCTACTGAGTTTGGTTGTTTATACACAACACAACCTAAAACTATGCAGTTACACATCCAAAATTATCATAATTTATATAACTTTTGAATTAACAAAGAACTTCTTTGTTTATACTTTTTATGACAAGTATTTACCTAGACTTTACGGAAATTTGTAAATGATTTTAAAAAATTACGAAACCGGCAGGATTTTTCCTGTTTCAAATTTAAAAGATATTCAAAAAAAAATCTGTATAGGAGAATGTCTCAGTATAGTAGTTTAGTATAATTTAAAGTTAGCCCAGTAAAGCTGAGTAAGTTAACAAATACAAATGATTCGACTACAAAGACGAACGGTGCGAAATGATAATATGAAAATATTATATCTCAGTTTGTATTATAATTATTTTGGTTGGTCTTATAAATGGCTGCTAAATAATTTATTACATGAAAAAATATGACGCCTCTCAATTAAAATAAAGAGCTTATAGCTAATTGGTTGTCAGTACAAAATACCTAATACGAATGTGGCGAATTATTTCCTATGATTTATTTATAGATGGACAATTAATTTTATTTAAGACGTGATAAATTACAGGATTATTAATTAGTCTAAAGAATAAATGTGGCTGAATAACCATTGCATCCTTGACATGGATCAGCACTGCATCGATGCCTTGAGGATTTTATTTTTTAAAGTATAAAATGTGTCAAAATGTACATAAATCCCAATGGAAAACAACTCTACAAATCTAGGTTTCTTGACAGACAGACAGACAGACAACAAAGTCCTATAAGGGTTCCGTTTTTCCTTTTGAGGTACGGAACCCTAAAAATCACTTCCGTTGCTCCGTTGCAACGTGATTGAAGGACAAACCAACAAACAAAAACACTTTCGCATTTATATTATAAAAAGGCAGGTAGTGATGGGTAGTGATAGATAGTGGTTACCAGTTACCACTGCGCTAGGAACTAGGCAGGTCGTCGAAAACTTCGTAAATTGTAAATGAAAGTGCATGTACGTTGCAACGCGACTTTTAACCGAAACAATTTTTGCAGCAGATGAAACTGCTGCCAAGACAAAAGTTACATTAAGCTTATTCAAAACACTTTCAAACAATAATGTCAATAAAATAGTCTTACCGAAGCGGCTTCTTACCACAAGCAAACTACCACAATACGTCGTTTTGGATCAAACGTAAACTGAAATTAGTGCAAGCGAAGTTTAATAATCGGAACCGATCGTTTTGATCATTTAACGATCATTTTAAACTGGAGGTTATGCGTCATTGGTGTTGTAATATACAAATAAGATTAACGGAAACAGCGTGGAGTACAAAATCATTGCTAGTTTAGACGACCTCCCTGGCGCAGTGGTAAGCGCAGTCTTATTAGTGGGAGGTCCCGGCTTCGATTCCTGGCAGAGATTTGGAATTTTACACTTCAAAGTTTCACGATACACTACACATACGAAAAACGTAATGAAAGTGAACAATGAAAATACAAATTAATTTAAAAAAAACCTATCATGGTCTAGTGCATGTAATCACTGGAGGCGTCTCACTGTGATGTAACAGTTTCATAATATTAATTACGAGACAAAAGTCGAGGCGCCCTGCCGCGGAGGTATGGGCCCTGGTGATGAGCTGAAACAATGTCTTCAAAAATGTACGTAGGCTTGATATGCCCAGTACATTCCATGAGAAAAGTGCTTATGAACTTAAATTGGTAATTTTCTGTATGCTTAGTATTAGATTTTATGTCTCACCATGTTGATAGTATTCGAGTGTCCAAAACCTTCCGCATTGTAGTAAACTGGATCTTAACTGCCTTGTTTTGAAGCTCAAGTTTGTCTACACATCTACAGCCACCGGTCCTAGTGGAAGCGTTGCGAAATTAAAATCAGTGGCATTGAATTTTTGACTTCAATGCAAGGCTCTTTAGGTCCATTTTACTTTGACGGTATTGTGTTTCAACGCTCGAACTCTAGCAACGTTTGGTGAGACGTAAAATATTATACTAAGCTCTATACAAACGTAGTTTAGTTCTCATTCTCAGAGACAAAGTTACACGTGCTTCTTTCAGCCCGTTTAAGATTACACATTCTTACAGAAATCTGGCAATTATAAACACAAATTATATTTGTTTTAAGAGCATGTCTACAAAACTTCATTGATATTGATATGATAATATTCTTCAAATGATGACCAAACTAGGTTTCTATGAAGAACGCTGGGGAATACGTTAATAGAAAATACGCTTAAAATAAAAAGTAATCCATAGTTACAATAGTTTATTTAAGTTTATTTGTGTTTAATTTTCTGCTTAAAATTAATAGCTATCGCGTCCATTAAATAGAAGGAAGCGTTATTTAGGTAATTTTTTTTAGATAAATTCACATTTTTGTTTTTTTTTATAAACCATCAAAACTGATTAACTACGACTTGTCTACAGATCTGTACTTAAGGGATCCATTTCCATACATAATGTTCAGTTAATTTACATATCGTACCGAGGGTGTATAAGTAATTTTAATTAAAGTTTGAAAAGCAATGATGACCATGACTTGTGTTTAACACCAGAAATAATAGTGTTCGATATTAATTTGACAACTTTTTAATTACGAATAGAGTACCTATAGAAGATTTTTTCACTTTGACTGTTTTTGTTTGTGTCTAAAGAAATGAAAGTATTTATCTAGGAGATGCCTAAATTCAATCTGCTCACCAAAATATTTTTTATAAAATAAAATGGATACTTAAATCTTTTTAAAAATCCCTACCTTCTAATGGATTAACTAAGTCTCTTGGATAAATGATAATCCATACTAATATTATAAATGCGAAAGTGTGTCTGTCTGTCTGTCTGTCTGCTAGCCTTTCACGGTACATCCGTTCAACCGATTTGTACAAAATTTGGTACAGATATAGCTTACATCCCGGGGAAGAACAAGGGCTACTTTTTATCCCGGAAAATCAAAGAGTTCCCACGGGATTATTAAATACCTAAATCCACGCTGACGAAGTCGCGGGCATAATCTAGTAATACATACATATTGGTTTTGCAATTCATCCTTTTTCTGTATTGCGATCTTATTCCATATTGAGTATAAGATATTTTGTTGGCAATTATTGTATTCAACATCAGTAGCCTGCTTTGGCAGTTTGTGTTTGCAGGACTGGTAGAACAAAATGATCTATATTATATTCTTCAATCGGCTCTACATGTGTAGATTAATATACTTAGGTATCTACTTAAATATCTTTGTCTCTACAATACCGTATGGAAATATTACACAAATACTTCGTAACAAGATCAGTCTAATTTCCAGATGGCGACGCAGCAGAAAAAGAAGAAAGCTCGTGAGAAGCGCGGAACGTATACGTCGGGCGCGGAACACAGGCGTCGTCAACGCGCCTGACTGTGCCGGCCTCGGCCGACGCTACCACGAGTGTAATACTGCGGTAGGTACTACTCTTTGATTATTGTTACATCATATAAAAGAAGAAAGCTCGTGAGAAGCGCGGAACGTACATACGTCGGGCGCGGAACACAGGCGTCGTCAACGCGCCTGATTGTGCCGGCCTTGGCCGTCTCTACCACGAGTGTAATACTGCGGTAGGTACTACTCTTTGATTATTGTTACATCATATAAAAGAAGAAAGCTCGTGAGAAGCGCGGAACGTATACGTCGGGCGCGGAACACAGGCGTCGTCAACGCGCCTGACTGTGCCGGCCTCGGCCGACGCTACCACGAGTGTAATACTGCGGTAGGTACTACTCTTTGATTATTGTTACATCATATAAAAGAAGAAAGCTCGTGAGAAGCGCGGAACGTATACGTCGGGCGCGGAACACAGGCGTCGTCAACGCGCCTGATTGTGCCGGCCTTGGCCGTCTCTACCACGAGTGTAATACTGCGGTAGGTACTACTCTTTGATTATTGTTACATCATATAAAAGAAGAAAGCTCGTGAGAAGCGCGGAACGTATACGTCGGGTGCGGAACACATGCGTCGTCAACGCGTCGTCAGGAATGGAGCTTACTAATTAGCACAGGTTTATATTTTCAACATGAAAAAGAATATAGCAAAACCATCATATCTTTTTGCCTCCAACGTAGCATAAAGAAAAAAAGCTTTCCTAGTATAGGTTAGGAATTAAGTCCAACATTATTCCAAATTCGAATACTTATCTAATGTATAAATTAATTTTTCAGCCATGTCCGGGTCCGGCCCGGGACTCGAGGTCCGAGCAGTGTGCGGTGTACGACCGCAGGCCCTTCCGCGGGAGGTTCTACACGTGGGTGCCGTATGTAGACGGTGAGTTTATCTGATACAGTAGAGAGGAGAGGGAAAATAAATCTCTATAGATTTATTCTAATCTATATATAGATGTATTTTCCCTCTTCTAGATTGATATAATATACTAACTAGACTAGCTTATGATCGTGACTTAGTCCGCGTGGACTACACAAATTTCAAACCCCCATTTTACCCGGGTTAAATTTTCAAAAATCCTTTCCTAGCGGATGCTAGCTGAACTATAAGGGTTCCTTTTTTCCTTTTGAGGTACGGAATCTTAATAAATCTCGAAATTTAAATAAAGTAACAGAGGTGCTGAAATGGCGACCTCGCACTGAAAAACGCCGCGTTGAGACCTCCTTCCGCACAAGTGACTAGGTGTAAAGTGGACAGACGAATTTAAATGAGTCGGCGTTAGGGCGGTTTCAGACTAGCGTTTTATACGCGCGTATAAGCTTGTTTTTGGAAGCGCATGTAGGCGCGTATAGGCGCGCCTTTTGGCACACGCTCAACTCGTATGAGCGTTGACGCGCTTCTAAGCTCGTACCTATAAGCGGGAGCCGCGAGAGACACCTCCCCGCAACACCACCGGTTCGAGCGTACACGCCGAAATATGCCCGTATACGCGCGTCCGGTTTTTTGAAGCGCGTATGTAGCGCGCGTGTAAGCGCGTATGCTGAAACGACCGTATACGCGCAAAAAATACGCTAGTCTGAAACCGCCCTTAGACCGCGGCGTATGAAAGTCCTTACAAGAGACCTATGCCCAGCTGCTGTGGACATTGATTGACGAAAATGACCAATAAAAACTGCTGTCTTTATTAATCGACTAGCTTATGCACGTCACTTCGTCCGCGTGGACTAAACGAAACCCTATTTAAAAATCCTTTTTTAGCGGATGTCAACGTCATAATAGCCTTCTGATTGCCACATTTCAACCCTATCCATCCAGTAGTTTGACCTGTGCGCTGATAGATCAGTCAGTCAGACGTTTGGTGTGTAAGTTACCTTTTCCTTTTATTAGATACCGAGGCAGTATCGGTGATTTTCAGCAACTCTTTTATCTTTTCCAGGGAACGCCCCTTGTATCCTGAACTGCCGGCCTCGCGGTCAGCAGTTCTACGCATCACTAGCTTTAGTAGCCGATGGCACTCCCTGTACCAAGCCTGGTTTCCGAGCGATATGCGTGCAAGGCTCCTGTAAGGTAAGTTATTTCATAATTACTAAAATTAATTAACAGTTTGTCAAGTAGGACCGCATTTAATATTTTAAAATTAAAAATAAGAATACAGAAGAAAATCACATTTTAGAAAACATTTAATTTCAATCTTTATCGGTCACATTTTATAACAGCGCCATCTAGTGACGAGTAGCTTAAATTTTAGCAAAACTCTTGCTTTTCTACTGAGCTTTAAGTCAGTAAAATTATTTACCTTTGCTGTTTGTACCAAATCAACTTCTCGTACCACTGGCTCAAAAAAGTGACATTCAATGCCACAAAAAGCGTACATAACAATAGTCATTTTTAATCTGTTAAAAACAGGGAAAGAAAATTGTACTGAATTTCATTCATCCCCTAGGGAGAGAATGTGATTTAAATTTGGAATACTTAGGTACCGAAATTTATACTGAAGTTTTTATTTCTTTTTATTTATTTATTCAGATACAAGATAGCCCTTGACTGCAATCTCACCTAATGGTAAGTGACGATGCAGTCTAAGGTGGGAGCGGGCTAACCTGGAAGGAGTATGGCAATTTTTATTAAACCCATACACCTTTGGTTTCTACACGGCATCATACCGGAACGCTAAATTGCTTGGCGGCACGGCTTTGCCGGTAGGGTGGTAACTAGCCACGGCCGAGGCCTCCCACCAGACAGACAGACTACATCTGTGTTTTTTTTTATAATTACCAACATAAAGAATGTTTAACAAATCCAATTTAGACACAGCAAAAACCACGAAGGTTTACACGATTGAGTTTGTATATAAAGCATTATACATCTTTTTGAAAAAGGAATACGCATTTATTATGCAGTTATGATTATTAAAATATAAAATTACGAAAACCGACAAGGCCGTATGAGATTGATGCCTTTGCTTTTCCGACAAAAAATATTATTCTAGGAATTTGCCGCGTTTTTGTTTTCTTCAAATACAAAAACGTTAAGTTTATTTTAATTTATTTTTATAAATAAGTTAATGTTCTAAAAATACGTTTAATAAATGCTTATATCATATTATTATTGTGTTAATTTTTTCGCAAATGGTACGAAAAGTAGAGTATTTACCTCGGTGATAAAGCTGTCTTAGTCTTGGGTGAACTTAAATCGTCACCCGCGACAGAAGACACTGCTTTATCCCCTTGGTTAATAATCTACTATTGTACCTCAGTTTCGTTGGCGTAGATTTAGGTTTTTAAAATCCCGTGGGAACTGTTTCATTTTCTGAAACAAAAAGTAACCCCAAAAGTAGACCTTCCCCGGGATGTAAGCTATCTGTGTAGGTACCTCGTCAACATTTTAATAGAATTCAGAATTCAAATAAGAAAGTTAGACTATTTTTGTAGAACAGAAAAAAATGAAATCTTTAAAATGAATTATAAAATTCATTATCTAATTTTATAAACTGAAATTAACATTTTATCGATTGCTAATCTACCTACTACATTTAAAAAAAAATCTCGCTTGGTGTAAAATATCGTACTCTCAGGCGTGCAGGTTTCCACGTGATAATTTCCTTTACCGTTAAAGCAAGTGATATTAATTGATTGCTTAAAACTTAGGAAAGTTGAGGTGCGTGCCCGCGCATCGAGCTCCCGACCCCCGAATAGGAGGCCAATGTAGTGGATTAGTACCTAGTGAACTAGGCCTATTGGACTGCTTTGAATTGAATCTATGTACTCCGTCTGAGTTACTTAGTTGCTTGCTTTGCCTGTAAACATTGCTTTACAAAGGTTTGACTACCTAGGTACATAATTACGATGATATAAATACAGATAAAAGGGAAATATTGAAATTGAAAATGATAGACCGTACTTATACTAATAGTTAAAGCTCTTTTGAAACAACTAGGTAATGACAGGCAATGCCTAGTAATTGCAAGGTTTCTAATCAAAACAGCAGCAATCAATTATTATTGACCAATGCACTCTAATACTTAAATTAAGTATAGAGTAAT